>NW_006921939.1:2786788-2799506 GCF_000298275.1 Orycteropus afer afer | reverse complement strand
AAGGAGTGGCTGGTGGGTTTGAACCACCAGCCTTCTGGTTAGCAGTCAAGTGCCTTAGGCACTGTGCTACCAGAGCTCCTAAGCAAAGAAATAAGAATCACAAAATAATACACAAATTTTCCTCTTTGCTATGGACATTGTGGATTAGAGGAGCAGGAAGGCAATGGTGTTTACTAGAAGAAAAATTAACAAGAACTCCTAACCTCCATGGACAAATGAATTTTTTTTCTCCAGGTCAGGATTTTAAAGATTCTACCTCCTAATCCTACATGATCTATGGGATGTTCCCTTAGACAACTAGCCAGGATGCTGCAGGCTAGCTACAAACCACTAGGATTAGGAGAATTAGTGGTAGATGTGTCCTGCCGCGAAAAGAGGCCTCATAAGGCAAATACTTTCTTTCCAACCCTGACCAAACCAAAGCAAACTCACTGCCATCAAGTCGATTCCAACTCATAGCAACCCCTCCTTCTGTTTCCAAGGCAGTATTTCTACGGAAGTAGATTGCCCAGTCTTCCTTCTGAGGAGTGGTTGGTTGGTGAAGAGGAGTCTATAAGATAGGAGCTGCCTCTCTCTTAAAAAAGTGGACCAACTTTGTTTCAGGATTATCTTGTGTCCATATCATGCAAACTCATTTTGTAGTGGCTTGGATGGGTAAAAAATTGACTATAAAAAAAGAAGGAGCTAACAGATATCCTAGGGGAATCTGATGACCCCAAATGCTCACTCCTAGGTGGTACTGAGTATAAGCAGAAGTAATTATCTCCAAAAATTAACAGCAATTTAGTCAAATAAATAGGAAAATCATCTCACATCTCCAAGCGCTCACTTCTAGTTTGTACTGAGCACAAAAAATCCGCTATCACACTATCACACTACCTCCAGATTGAGAAATAGAGCCATAGGCTGAGGTAAACTATTAACATTTGCAGTGATTAAAAATGAAGGTTTAGAATGCTGACCTGCAAGATTCAAATACAATTAGAAATAAGCAATAAAAAGATACCCCATTCCCATCACAAACACTCAACACAATATACACCTATAAATTAAAACACAAATACACATCATAATAACTTGAAATTAAGAGGAATGTAACTGATGTTACAGATGATAATGAGAGAATGATAATGAGAGAAGCACATTTCAAAGTCTGTTTGACATAGGCAAAGCAATATTCAGTAAGAAACATATAGCCTTAAGTTCATTTATTAGAAAACAAAGACAAATGGGAAAAAAAAATGTATTCAGCAATCTACTCAAGAAGTTGGAAAAGAGAACTGTAAAATAATCCCACTTAAAAAGAAGGTGGGGACCAGGTTTGCTGGTCCAATGGAGCCTGGTGTAACCACTAAGACTATGGCCCCTAGCTGCCCTTCAGGTCTGGAATTGAACCCACAACTGTGGTTTCCAGCCAAACAAAGCACAGGCATGTGAGTTAAACATTTACCTCAAGTAGACACACGCCCTGGAGAGAACAATCATGGGAGAAGGAAGGGCTGCTTATGCACAGGGAGATAGCTCAGGGTGCAGAAGAGTATGAAGGGATGGACAGTAGGAGGAGGTAACTATGGGGAGGAAGTGGGAGGGGAGCTGCTGCATTGTAAATTTTGGTCAATGACATGAGACAAAGTATATGTGAACTGCTGTATGAAAAGTGAATTTACTCTGTAAATCTTCACCCAAATCCTAAAAAAAATAAATAAATAAAAAATAATCCCACTTAAAGTAGAAAGAAGAAATTGATAAAGATAAAAGCAAATATTGGTGAAATAGAAAACAAAATAGAGTTTACTTAAGGCACTATCAACAAAAAAGAAAGAAGGTACCAATGAACACCAGGAAGTGAAATAAGGCCATAAATACACGTATCCAAATTGATTTTTAAAATAAGAGAACACTAAATAAAAGTTTAAAGTAGTATGCATCAATGTTAATTTTTCTAAGAAAATACAAATTACTGTATTTACCCAACAAGAAGTAGAAAACTGTAGACAGAAATCATAGAACAAATTGAAAGGATAAACTGCTTCATGGGGAAGTATTCCCAAACCTTCAAATCACAGATAACTCCTAATTTATAGAAATAGTTCTACGATGTAGAAAAATATAGGATGTTCCCCAAATTGGGCAGACAGATCAAGAAAGAAAATGTATACACACACAGAGATTAATGTCACTTAGGTATAAATATGAAAATATTAAAGCAAATAGAAAATATCAGCTTATTAAAATGATATATTATGACCAACTGGAGTTTATCCCAGGAATGTAAGGAGAGTACAACATTAGCAAATTTATTAATGTAATCCACTTCATTGACAAACCAACCATATAATCATCTCAACAGATGCAGAAAAACAATTTGAGAAAATTTAATACCCATTCATTATTTAAAAGAAAGAAACATAGCAAACCATAGATACAGAAAACTTCCTAAACAAACCTTCAGAAAATTGCCAGGAGGTAATTTTGGCTACTAGTACAAGATCTAGAGTCACACTGCCTAGGTTTGGATCTTGGTTCCATCATCTACAAGCTGTGCGACCTTAGCCAAATTACTTAATCTCTCTGAGCTTCACTTTCTTCATCCATAGAAACAAGACAAATAATAGTACCTTTCTCATAGTATTGTTGTGATGATTAAATGGTATGAAATATGTAAAGGCACTTATAAGAATCTCTGACAATATTATTCAATAAACATTAGTTGTTGCTAGTAGTATTTATTGATGAAATACTAAAATAAGGTCACTACTATTGTTTACTATTCAACACCGTAATGTCTTAACCAATGCAATAAGATTTTTTTTAAAAAAAATGAGAGAATATGGATTAGAAGGAAAAAGACAAATGTGTCATGATTTGCAAACAATATGGCAACCTAGAAAATCTGAGAGAATCAACTGATAAAATATTAGAATCAATATGAGAGTCCATCAGGTTTGATAGATAAAATATTGACCTATAAAAATCAATAGCATTCCTGTACATCAGCAATAACTTATTAGAATACATGATAGGAAAAAAGGTCTCATTTACAATAGAAACAAAAACTATAAAGTATTACTTACGAAACTGTGAGCAAGTTGCTTAATCTCTCTGTGCTTCAATTTTCTTATTTGTTGAATAGATAAAATTAGTAGTATCTATGTCATCAGGTTGTTATGAAGACTGAATAAGACAAAGCACGTCAAGTATTTAGCAGTGTTGTGCCTGACACAGACTATGTGCTCATTAAACAGTAGTACTGTTAATACTATTGTTATTGTTAAAGTTTTCTAATTTTCTTCCTCACACAATCTTGGTGAAAGGGGCATGACTCACAGTGTCATCCTCATTCTTCAAATAAGAAATTGGTCTTACACAGTAGGGGAATAGTTTGGACAAAGTAGGAGCATGTGAGAGCTCAAATTAGACACCTATGATTTTCTCGTTAACCAACCATGGCACTTTAATGTTCAGAACAGTATACAGCCTAACATAGCTCAAGGTGCATAGGAGGGGGTCTCTAGTCTAGACCAGTCCTGTGTTCTTCTTGTCAACACAATCCTAGGGAGACTAGCACAATCCTGGATTTATTCAGAGGGTGAATCAAGTCAGCCCCAGAATACAGTTAATCATGAGCAATGGTGTTATCCATTTGTCACTCTTTGGCTGCCTGAGAGTTGAGGGCTATAGAGCTGTTTTTCATATCTAAAGACTCGTCACTTTTGCAATGGATGCTCAGCTTCACATGCTCACTCATTCCTACAAGAATTGGATAATTGTAAAGAAGGAGGCTACTGAAGGTCTCTTTGGGACTCTTGGTTCTGTTTGTTGTTGTTGTTGTTATGTGCCGTCGAGTCAAACCCGACTCATAGCGACCCCTCCTTGGGTTTCCGAGGCAGTATCACTACTGGTTAGCAGGCAAGTGTCTTAGCCACTATGCTACCAGAGCTCCCTGTTTAGCAAGGTTCAAATAATTCAGTGAATGGCTGCTTGCAAGTCACTGGAGACAGATTGACATAGAATAAGATGGTGACTAGTCCCTGTCACGCTGAGACTTCTCACAACGACTGCATTCAGTACTTCATCTTAACACAACATTTTACGAATACTTACAATATTGCTAGGCTTTTTGCTAAGCATTTAAACTTATTTTCTCCTTTAATCATCACAATGCCCTTTTGAGGTAGACACTATTGTTATCCTCATTGGAGAGATTGGAAACTGAGGCTCAGAAAAATTACATGATTTGTCTCAGTTCACTCAGCAGTTGAAGAAAAAGGCTGATGTTAGAATCCAGATCTGTGGACACCCAGGTCCTTCCACTCGAGAAACACCTGACTGAAGAATACTTTTCTCCATTCTGCTTTCAAATTATTTCTCCAAAATGTTGGAGGAGAAATATCCTTTTGAGTAAGGCACCTTAGGCATTTGGCTGCAGCCCCTATTTTCCCAAACTAGGGTATACAACAGGAGCTAAAGTGGTTAGCTGGCACTAGAGAAAGCATGGCATGGAAAGGGCACAAACCAATCAACCCTAGGGAGCAACTGCAATGATGGCAGTCTTCAAGGCTCATGGACAAGATAATCTCCTGATGTAAGGGCTCTGCAGTTTGGTAGAGAATTGAGAGGTGGAAAAAAGGATTGTTCTTCATTCTTTTTTGTTCCTAATTGTCCTGATTCCTAAGGCACACAAGCAAGAGAGTCACCAGCAGGGAGCTTGATCTGCTAGACTTGGACCCCTCCAGATCAGCCTCTCCTGTCTCGTTTCCCTCAATCACGATCCTGTTTTCTGACGAAGCTAAGTTTGTATGATGTGTACAGAGCCCTTTCTATGGGATTTTTTTTTTTTCATTCCTGAGAGATTCCACAGAAGTCTAGTGGGTTTCAATTTGCAGAGTCTATAGGAGCTCTGGTAGCACTGTGTGTAAGGCACTTGACTGCTAACCAGAAGGCTGGAGGTTCAAACCCACCAGCCACTCCTTGGAAGGAAGGTTGGGCAATCTACTTCCATAGTGATACCGCCTGCGGAAACCCAAGAGGGGTTGCTATGAGTTGCGTCCGACTCGAGGGCACATAACAACAACAGCACCTATCCAAAATTCAACTAAACTAAAAGGCTCTCCAGCTCAGGGACCCACACTGCTAAGCATTCTTTCCTAATAAAGATGGTACTGGGTCCCAAGCTTGGCCCTACACTCTATTCATTACACATTCATGATTTGAATGAAAAAAAAAATTTTCATGAAATTTGAAATTTCCATACCCTGACAAAAGTATTCACTAGAAACTTAAAACCACACACTTTCATAATGAAACTTTAGAAGCATTTTCTTGGTAAAAAAGAAAAACTGGACATTAATAACCACTATGGTACTGGATGTCTTAGTCAACACAATAATACAATAAGGCAGAAAATACAAATTAGGTTTTAAAATGAGGGTAACAAACTATTAGGGGCTCAGAGGTTTTTTCATCCTGTTTTTTTAAGTGACTGAGTACAAAAATCATGAAACATAACAGTTTCCCCCCCCCCAAAAAAAATTGGAAAATGTAATATAAAAAAAATACCATTTGTAATAATAGCACCCTTGCAAAGAAAAAAAAAAAGCCAAGCTAATTATGGGGGAAATAAAGTATAACAATTCACTGAATGAAATAAAAGAAGAACTGGTTGAAGAAGGAAGATTCAAGACCCAGTATGTTAAGGATATCAATTTGTACCAAAAGCATTTTATAAAATCAACACAATTACAATCCAAATATCAAAAATATATTTCCTAAAAATTGACAAACTGATTCAAAAATTCATATAAATGTGAATGTGCAAAGTCTGGAGCAAGACAGAGGTATGAGCAGTTTCCATGTTCCTATCCCACTGTAAACCTCCCTCCTACACACACCCCCTAAAAAAGAATAAAAGGCAGAAACTGGGAGAATAAAATTTGTCAGAACTCTGTAAACCAGTCAAAATATGAAAGTAACTGAGTGTGTACTGAATCAAGAAAAAAGTAACTTTTAAATGATAGGAAAGCTTTTGTTTTCTACTCACCTATGCCCCTCCCCAACTCAGTTTGGCCATTTTAATGCAGCAGTGGCCTGCACTCCCAGACAGGCAGCCTGGTCTCTGGCTCTAGATAGAGCAGAGTAGATTTTATTGGCAAATCATTGTGTGTGTTTATTCTAACCTGTCTGGGGCCTGCCTGAAGAACAGAAGCAAGGTAATCATCATGGTTTGGCCTGTCTCAGAGCTCATGTAGGTCTGAGGGGTAGTAGACCACATATAGCCACCTGGACTAAAGAGTATCACCAGGCCATAAAATAGGCATCTAAAGACTAGAAGGAAGACACAGGAAGAGAATTTCTTTCCAAAATTAGGGCTTTCAATGGCACCAAAAGCCACAGAGATGGCCAAGGCAAGACATGCTCAGAAATTACCTGAAAAGACCCCGATGCCTTCACTTTAGCTGGTCCTTTGACTCTAAAATAACTGTATTAAATATACTCAAAGACCTATAGGAAAACAGGTAAATAAAGAAAATCAGGACCCAAATGAGAATATGAATAAACAAATGAAATTTTTAAAAAGGAATGAAACATAAATAATGGAGCTGAAAAGTAAAATAACTTAAATGAAAAATTCACTGGAGGGGTTCAATAGTATATTTTAGTTGGCAGAAGAAAGAATTAGTGAATTTGAAGACAGGACAATTGAGAAGAAAGAAAAAAGAATGAAGAAAAGTAAACAGAGCCTATGGGACTTGTGCAACAAATCAAGCAGACCAACACATGTATTTTGGGAGTCTCAGAAGGAAAAGATGGAGAGAAAGGGCAGAAAGAATATTTGAAGAAATAATGGCTGCCAACTTCCCAAATTTGATGAAAGGCATGAATCTGTATATTCAAGAAGCTAAACAAAAGAGTGCCATACCTAGACACGTAATTAACTCTCAAAAACCAAAGGAGAAAATCTTGAAAGCAGCAGGAGCTAAGTTAATGATCATGTGAAAAGTATCTTCAATAAGATTAAGTGCCAATTTATCCTCAGAAACCATGGAGACCAGAAGGCAGCGGGATGATATATTTAAAGTACTAAAAGAAAAGGACTGTCAACCAAGAATGCTATATCCAGCAAAACTGTCCTTCAAATATAAGGGTGAAATTAAACATATTCCCAGTGAACAAAAGCTGAGAGAATTCATTATCATATGATCTGTCCTATAATAAATGCTATAGAGATTCCTTCAGCTTGAAATGAAAGGACACTAGACAGTAACTCAAAGCTGTATGAAGAAAATTAAAAAAAAGGATTTCCAGTAAAGGTAATTTTAAGAGCAAATATAAAGGCTAGTTTTATGGCATTTTTGTTTGTAACTCTATTTATTATATCCTACATGACTTAAAAAAAATGCATAAAAATAATTATAAATTTACTCTCTGGGCACACAATGTACAAAAATATACTTTGTGACAACAACAACATAAAGTGAGGAAGTGGTATAGGAAAAGAGTTTTTGTATGTTATTGACGTTAAGTTGGTATCAATTAAAACTACCCACTCATTAACCATTGCCATCAAGTTGATTCCAACTCTTACCAAACCTATAAGAAACCCATATGGTTTCCAAGGCCATAAATCTTTATAGAAACAGATCACCACATCGTTCTCTGATGGATTCTTTCTACAGTGGGTTCAAACCACTGACCTTTCAGTTAGTGCCACCAGGGTGTTAAATGAAGTTAAAACGAGGTTGTTAAAAATTTATGATGTTAAATGTAATACCTGTGATAACTACAAAGATAATATCTTAAGAATATGCACAAAAGGATAAAATATCTGGAAGAGGCAAATCCATAGAGACTAAAGTTCGTTAGTGGTTACCAGAGGGTTGGGGACAGAGATGACGCTATGTCTTGAGGGGTACTGAGTTTCTGTTTGGAGTGATGAAAATATTTTGGAAATGGATAGTGATTATAGTTACACAATATAGTGAATGTAATTGATGTCACTGAACAATACACTTAAAAATGGTTAAAATGAAGACAAACAAAAAATGTTACTGGTCATTGAAGAAGTTACAGAAATAGTGGTGATGGTTGTCCTAATGGATATCAAAGCATATTATACATTTGAGTTATTTTTTAAAAATTAATTTGCATAAGTCTAGATAAATACATCAAGAGAGCGTAACAAAAAGTCTAGAAACCAATTCTTGTATATATGGGAATTAAGTATATGTTAAGTGTGTCATGATCTGAAATTATTGGGATAGCCTGACTACTCAATAAATTGCATCTGGACAATTTGTTATCCATTTGGACATAAATAACACCTCTATCTAAAATGTATCATTTGTAAAAATAAATTTCAGGGAACCTAAAACCTAAATTAAAAATATGGAGGTTTTCTTCATCCAGATTATATAAGGAACACCTACAAATCATTAAGTCAAAGATAATCAACATATTAGCATAATGGACAAAGAATAAAAACCAACAATTCACAAAGGAAGGGACTAATTCACCAATAAGCCTGCAAGTATAGTCAATCTTACTAACAATTAAGGAAATCCAAAATAAAACAATGAGACATAATTTTCCCCAATTAGATTGTGAAAAATGGAAATATTTGTTAAAATCAAATGTTAGCAAGAAAAAGGTTTAACCTGAATCTAATCATGCCAAAAGATCTAATTCTGAGGTTACAGGAAATAGAGGAAAGAGGAATATATTAAATGACCTGAGAATAAAACAATCAGATAAATCTAGAATATGTGACAATATACAAGACAACTGGCCTGGTCTCTTTAAAAGTCAATGTCACAGGAAAACATAAGTGAGAGTACTGTTCTAGAATGAAAAAGACTAAAGAGTCATAAAAAATGCAATTAGGTAACCTTAATTGGATTCTTGTTGTAAAAATAAAACATTGTAAAGACAGTTTGGAACATCTGGAGATATCTGAATGTGAACAGAATATCTTACTCATAGCAACCCTTCCTTGGGTTTCCAAGGTGGTGTCACTATGAAAGTAGATTGCCCAATCTCCCTTCCAAAGAGTGGCTGGTGGGTTTCAACTGTCACCCTTCTGGTTAGCAGTCAAATTTGCCTTAGGCAGTACACCACCAGAGCTCCTATTATGATATTAGAGAACCACTAATTTTTGTAATGGTTAGATATTGTGTGATAATAATAGTACAGTTATTACATAGGAGAATATCCTTATTATTAAGAAATGTTTGTTAAGGTATTTAAGAGTGCAGAGTGATGATATTGCAACTTACTTTGAAATGGTTAACGCTTTCATGACCCAATCATTTTCTTCTTTGAATTTTTTGTTGATATCATGGATTTTCATTAATGGAAGGCATGCTGAATCAAGGAGCATTTCTGAAATTCTGTTATGGAATATGGATTTTGATACATATTATGAGGGACATATATGTCTCTCTGGACGCTAGAAGTAGGATTATGTGTAACACATACCCATCCTGATTCAGGGATAGGATTAAGTGGGACACGCTTGTTAATCTGGACTCTGAGGATAAAATTATGTGGGATACACATGTCTCTCTGGATTTGGGTTGTAGGGTTAGTGGGACACATATGTCCCTTTGGATTCTGCACAGCCATCTAGAGTCTTTGATAGATGCATAGAACTTAGGGCAGCTGACAATGTGGTATTCTCATAAACATGGAATCAGCACAAGAAAGGCAATTTCCAAATAATGCACAGGAAACTGGAAATATAAGGCTTATCTCCCAGGAAAAAAGCCAAGAAACAAAATTTTTGCAAAATCACACCTCCAGGATGCATCACCTCATACTTTTTGGTTAGCAACTGAATTATTTAACCACTGCACCGCCAGGTCTCCTTATAGCAACTTAGAGTGCAATTTTGCGATATTTATTAAAATGGGAAAAATGTGGTTAACGCATTTGGCTGCTAACCAAAAGGTCAGTAGTTCAAACCCACCAGCTTCTCTGTGGGAGAAAGATGAGGTAGTCTGCTTCTGTAAAGACTAATAGCCTTGGAAACCCTAAAGGGCAGTTCTACTCTTTCCTATAGGGTCGCTATGAGTTGGAATTACCTGAGGGTGGTGAGTTTGGTTTTTGCTTTATGAGCCAGTGATTCCCATTCTTGCTCTCTGACCCTAGAGAAACGCAGGAACACACGGAGGCAAACACAAAGGCTTTCACCGCAACACTTTTTGCAAAAGCAAAACACTGTAACAATCTAAATATTCATTAAAAGAGGAATGATCACATAATATGTCACACTATTAAGCAATTTATGAAAATGAACTACATCTATATGTACATGAGATCTTCTAGATAGTACTCAATAAAAAGCAAATTGTAGAATGATATGTAGCACATGGCATGTATATTTAAAAATCCACACACAAACTAGTACTCTGCATGTTGCTGTGTGCCATCAAGTTGATTCTGACTCAAAGTGACCCTATAGGGCAGAGGAGAACTGCCCCATTAGGTTTCTAAGGATATAATTTTTATGTAAGCAGACTGTAACATCTTCCCCTCTCCCCAGGGCACAACTACTGGGTTCTTAACACTAACCTTTCAGTTAGCACCTCAGCACCTAACCACTGGACCAGAGCTCCTATCTTTGTATAGGGCCCTATATATGCAAGTACTTAGAGAAAAATGTCTTGAAATATAAACACCAAATGGTCAATACTGATAACTTTGGGAAGGGAAGTGAGGTTGAGGGTGGTAATCAAGGACACCACATGAGAAACTAAAAAGCAACAGAAGGAAGATAGTGGAAACAGAATTAGAAAGAAAGGGGTTCAAGAAACATGTCGAACAACGAATTATGGTTAGTTCAAGACTCCGATTTAAAAGGTTGATGATAAACCTTCACATGAAGGATTTTTTTTTAGCAAACACTTTTTCTAATGTGTTATGGCATAGGATGGGATAACAAAAGGCATGCAAGACATCATCTATTTCACTCTTTTGCCCAAAGCTCCCTCTGGTCTCTCCCAATCTGACCGATACCCTGTTCTTCATCAGGTGATTGAGCTTAGATCACCAGCAGCAGGCTTCAGGGCCCTGTCTGCTAGAAAAAGGGTTTTGTATCTCACAACTATTCTGGCTCCAGGAGAAAAGACTTCATGGATTGGATCTCATATAGGAGGCCCAGTCTCTCACAGTAGCTCTGCCTGGGGCAATGGGGAAGGAGACTTGACTGGGATGTTTTCCAAGTCTTCCCTTGACTGAGGATACAAGAAAATGATTAAGAATTAAATGATATAGCAGTGAATTGGCTGAGAAACGGAGAAGATAGGACAGAAACTGGAACCAAAGGGGACAGAGGGAAAAGAAAAAGGGAAATGAGGGAAGGCAAGAGAGGAAATGAATGGGAGGAATGGGGCCCTATGCCTGATCTGGTCACAGGTTGCCTCATGAAGTGGAAAGTGCTTCTGTGTGCTCTGGGTATCATAGCTAGAAGCTTCTTCAAGGTTCTTTGAATGTGGAACAAAACTCAAAATCCTAAAAAAAAAAAAAAAAGGAACCAGGCTTTCTGGTCTGATAGAGCCTGGTGGAACCCCTGAGACTATGGCTCCTAGCTGCCCTTCAGGTCTGGAATTGAACCCACTCTTGTGGCTTCCAGCCAAACAAAACACAGGCATATGAGCTGAAGATTTACCTTAGGTAGATACACTCCTTGGAGAGATCAATCATGGGAGAATAGAAGGGCTGTGTACACACAGGGAGACAACTTGGGGGACAGTAGTGCATGGAAGAGAAGGACAGAGGGAAGAGGAGGCTATGGGGAGGAAGTGGGAGGAAAGCTGTTGCACTGTGGGAGATTACAGTCAATGTCATGAGACAAAGTGTATGTGAACTGCTGTATGGAAGATGAATTTGCTCTGAAAACTTTCACCCAAATCACAATAAAATTCAAAAAATGAAAAGTTTCCTTGAATGGCTCAAAATTTGTTCCAAGTTTTGAAGGTTGATATTTATTCCCTGGCCTGCTTAGTGTTTGCTTCAGGATGCGAGGAATGGCTCTGTGTACATTGTCTGCTCTGTATTGACATGGGTCCTGGTCTAGTAAGGGATTGCTTCATGCTGTGTTGAGACCAGGTTTGGCTTTGTTCTAGTCAATGTCCTGAGTGGTTTCACAGGTTTGTTAGGGTTAGAGATTACTCCTTGGAGGACAGGAGTTGTAGACCTGATTGATAGAAGGTTTCTTGAATTGTTGAAAATGGTGGAATAGATCTTGGTTTCATTAAATTTTGCCTAATGCCCAAAAAGCAGAGGGAAAGATGTTCAACAACATTAGCCATTAGTGAGATGCAAAGCAACCCACAGTGACATACTATCCCACCCCCACTAGGATAGCTAAGATTAAAAAAGAAAGAAAAGAAACAGAAAATAGAAATGCTGACGAGGATTTGGAAAATCCAAAACCTTCATCCTTACTGTTCGGAATGCAAAATGATATAAACACTGTGGAAAACAGTTTGGCCATGTCTTCAAAAACTAAAATCTAGAACTAGCACATGAATCAGCAATTTCACTCTTAGGTGTATACCCAAGACACTTGAAAAGACCAATGCAAATAGACACACGTATAAACATGTATACCATGTTCAGGAGCTTTGGTGGCGTAGTGCTTAAGGCATTTGACTGCTAACCAGAAGGCTGGCAGTTTAAACCCACCAGCTACTCCTCGGAAGGAAGGCTGGGCAATCTA
>NW_006921939.1:2754560-2767264 GCF_000298275.1 Orycteropus afer afer | reverse complement strand
GCTGCATTGTAAATTTTGGTCAATGACATGAGACAAAGTATATGTGAACTGCTGTATGAAAAGTGAATTTACTCTGTAAATCTTCACCCAAATCCTAATTTAAAAAAAAAAAAAAAAGGAAAAAAGAAAGCTAGAGAAAAGCAATTACAGCCAGACAATTATAGCACATAGGAACCAATACTCAAGAGGTGTCACCCATTGTTGACTAGTAATGGTCTATACCTTTCTATCACTCAATATCTGTACTGATAAAGGTATAGAAAGAGCCTGACAGTTTTTCTTGAGCCACAAGCTGAGTTTATCAATAACAATCTCTGAGATTTAGGATTTATATCCAAATCTTTTTTTTTATTCATTCACATATTTAGCAAATATTCATTGTGCTTCTACTATGTGTCAGACCCTGTTTTAGGACCTGTGGATACATGAATAACCAAGCCAGACAAAGCCCTGCTCCAATGGACTATATGTGGGCTTCAATGGGCTCAAAATGGCAACAATTGTGAGGACGGCGTAGGATTGCATAGTGTTTCATTCCATTGTACATAGGATCACTATGACTCAGAAGTGACTTGACACCTAACAACAACAACAACAACACACACACACACACATATGTATAAGAGCACTGATGGTGCAACAGTTAAACACTAAGCTGCTAATAGGAGTGGAACCCTTTTCCAGAATACAAATTCACACTATCATGTCTTGTTCAGAAGACAGCCCACGCTGACTACCCAAACTCACCCTCTCGCTCTCCCTCTCAAGCCCAGGATTAAGTTCTAGGTTTCATTTCCTACAGCAGCTGAGAGCCTTGGGCTACTTGCCACCTTGTCCTATGAGTCTATTTTACAGTGTTCTCCTTTCCTCCTCTGCACCAGGTTTGCCTTGTGGGGTCTAGACACAGACACAGGACAAATAAGCCCTTCAACTGAAACAAAACACTCATTGTCTTGTCCTCATTAGGGACCCTATTATATACTCTCTGCACAACCCTGACACTAGCTGGTGCCAATCTGCCAACGGGAGCAGAACAATCAGTCTCTGATAGGCTCTTGGCTCCCACCAGGGCTTCAGGATGAAGCCCAGCATGGAGGACGAAATCTTGCTTTACTGGCAAGGCAAGGACAGAGTAATAGTCTGAGATGGTTGCCAACAGTTTTTTTCTGAGCTGAGGGGTGGAGCCTACATGTCTAAGGGCCTTATCTCAGCTCTGCTACTAACTCAGACAAGCTCCTTCATCTCACTGAGCCACAGGTTGGCATTTAGTAAAAACCGCATAACAGTGCATTACCTAACAACTAGGGAGCAGGACAGATTTACAAAAAGCTTTATGTGTCTGAGTGACATTGTTGTCATCGTTGCTGCTGACTGCATTGCTTCTGGTGTTTAGAGGATCAGAATGTGCATTTGTGTTGGAAAAGCAAAATCACAGTGCCGACTTTACAGCCTGGTTTTTCCCCCAAAGACCGCAAAGTCATTCAGGGACATTTGCCATTGCTTATCTTGATGTTCATCCCTGTGAGTGGTGAGAGGCATATATTATGAGGCTGGTATCACACAGGATAGCAAGGCCTCTTCACAGCCTGTGCTTAGGGGGCCCTACCTGAGAAGGAATCCATAAGGTTTTTTAAGGGAGGGGGCAGGCTGGAGGGGAGAAGCTAGGGAGATTGGAGATTATTATAATCACTCCTTTGTAGTTGTGCACTTGGAAGCCTATGATAGGACAATGAAATCCCTCAAAATAAGGATCTCCTCAATTGTGTGTACTCCTCAAGGACCCCACTCCCAGGGCTTTAAACTCTCATCTCTGTGCTGAAGATATCCCAATCTGTATCTCTTCCTCAGTTCTTCATGCAGAATCACAGACAAACATTAAAACTGTCTGCCAGACACCTCAGGATCTCAGGAAAAATCAGCATACACTAAGCCAAACCTGTCAAGCTACCCTCCCACTGACCATCTATTCCCAAACTCTCTGCTTTGTTTTAATGGCATGAAATTATAGAAGAATCATTCAGCTCTTCCTCTCATGCCTCTAGCTCTCAATCACATAGCAAGTCCTACTAATGTAGGCCTTCATTTCTTTTTTGATTAATGAATGAATAATTACTTATTGATTTGTGGTCCTAGTTTGCTACTGTGTAATAGAAATAGTGACCTGGGAAGTACTCTTTGTGTTTCCAGTATTAAATACCCTTAGATAAGATCTGGGTGGGATTGGTCTAATATTGATTTTTTTTCTGCCTTCATTTTGCTTCCTACTGCCACCAATTTAACTAAAGTCTTTATTGTCTATTGTCTGTATTTCTGTAGTAACCACTCTGCTGCCAGTTAATTTCTTCAACATTCATTCAATATTTATTTATTTATTGAGTGTATACTTCACATCAGGCACTGAGATAAAATGGTAAAGAGAACAGAAAAAGTTTCTGATTTCATGGAGCTTACTACATTCTAGTTGGGGTCCAAGTAGAGTTAAGTTCTTAAATAACAAAATAATTTGATAGGAATAAACACCATGAAGCAAATAAAACAGGCTGATATTTATTAGAAAGTAATGGCAAGAAAGAAAAGCTACTTTAAGTGATCAAAAAAGATCTTTCCAAATAGGTGACAGTTACGCTGAGACCAAATGACAAGTAGCTTGTCACATGTAAATATACAGGGGAAGAACATTCCAAGAAGAGCAGGTATGGAGCACCCAAATGACTTATTCACAGAAAACAAAAGATAGTAAAACTGAAATATAGTGAAGAAGAGGGAATATGGTGCAAGATGAGTGAAGCTGAAGAGATGGTCAGGGGCCAGAGCCTGTAGGGCTCTTGTAGGCATCATAGGAATTTTAGAGCTTATTTTAAGTTGTTGTTGTTATGTGCCGTGGAGTCATCCCTGACTCATAGCGACCCCTCCTTGAGTTTCCGAGGCAGTATCACTACGGAAGTAGATTGCCCAACCTTCCTTCTGAGGAGTGGCTGGTGGGTTTGAACTGCCAGTCTTCTGGTTAGCAGTCAAGTGCCTTAGCCACTATGCTACCAGAGCTCCCTGAGCATCATTAGCATATAGAAAATACCTAAAACTATGGCCTGGATAAAATCATCTTAAGGGAAGATATTGTTAGAAGGAGTAGAGAACCTAGACCTGAGTCATGAGATTTTCTAACATTTAGGGATTAGGTAGAGAAGAAAGAGTCAGCAAAGAAGACTGAGAGGAAAACCAGAAGAGTGCAGAGTCATGAGTAGGATATGACTCCACGAAGGTCATTGACGACCTTGACAAGAGTAGTAACGATAACATCCTGGGGTTGGAAACCTATTTAGAATGCATTGAGAAGAAAAAACATGAGACATGAGGAAGTGGAGACAATGACTATCGACAACTTTTTTTCTGGCAGATTTGCAATTGGAAAAATGGAAAGAGAATTGAGGTGTGGGGTCAAAGAAGGTTGTTGTTTGTTCATTTTAAAAGAAACAGGCTACCGTTACATGACTATGTGCTGATGGGAATGATCCACTGGAGAGGCAGAGATAGAAGGTGCTGGCAATAAAGATATTACAAGAGAGAAATTCTTGAGGAGGCCAGAGAAGATGGCATTTTTGCACCAATCTGTCAATGTGCAAAAGGTCGTTTTGATGAGGCAATTCTTTTGCTCCAAAATTCTCAATGGCACTCCATTGCTTACTAAATAAGCCCAACTTTCTAGCTGGCATTTAAGTGCAACCCCAACCAAACTTACCAGCCTTGTGATCACTCAGTAAATCCTGTGTATCCTATGCAGGATTCAACACAAGCTACTCACTGGTCTCATCATACTCCATGTAAGTTATATTTCAAGGACTTTGCCCTTTACCCTCAGCTCTGCCTGTTGAAAACCTACAAATGCTTCACTGCCTTCCCTCTGCCTCCAAGCAAGAAATGAGCACTCTCTTCACTATCTCCTACATCATTTTGCAACTCTTAAAGAAGGTTGGGCAATCTACTTCTGTAGTGATACAGCCTCAGAAACCCAAGGAGGCATCGCTATGAGTCGATGCGACTCAACAGCACATAACAACAACAAAAAGCTTATACAAAAATGATAATCATTAGCATTTACAAAGTCCTTGCAGTACATAAAGGACATATAGCCTCAGAATTAACCCTGAGCAAATAATCCAAGAAGCTGGACTATATGAAAAAGAACACAGCATCAGGACTGGAAGACTCATTAACAAATTGTGATATGTAGATTACACAACCTTGCTTGCTGAAAGCAAAGAAGACTTAAAGCACTTACTGATGAAGAACAAAGACTACTTCAGTACCGATTACACCTCAACATAAAGAAAACAAAAATCCACACAATCGGACCAGTAAGTAAAAGCACAATAAATAGAGAAAAGACTGAAGTTATCAAGGATTTAATTTTACTTGGATCCACAATCAATGCCCATTGAAGCAGCAGTTGAGATGCCATTCTTCTGAAAAAGAACCTCTTTAATGTGTTAAAAGCAAAGACTTCACTTTGAGGATTAAGGTGCACCTGACGCAAGCCATGGTATTTTCAGTGGTTTTATATGCATACAAAAACTGGACAGTGAATAAGGAAGGCTGAAAAACAACTGATGCATTTGAATTATGGTGTTGGCAAAGAATATTGAATATACCATGGACTTTCAGAAGAACAAACAAATCTATTTTGGAAGAAGTACAGCCAGAACGCTCCTAGAAGAGAGGATGGCAAAATTTCATCTCAAGAACTTTTGACATATGATTCGGAGGGACCAATCCCTGGAGAAGGGCATAGGGCAAGACCCTTAACAAGATGGATTGGCCTAGTGGCTGCAATGATGGGCTCAAGCATGGCGATGATTGTGAGGATGGTGCAGGACTGGACAGTGTTTTGTTCTGTTGTGCATGGGGTGGCTATGAGTTGGAACCAACTCAAGGGCACCTAACAGCAACAGTAGAATGCTAGTTTTATGTAAGTGTCTTTTTCTCTCCTACTAAATGATCAACTCTGTGGTCAGAGACTATACATCAGTCATCTCTGGATATTACACATTAAACAAAGTTGGAGCTCAAGAAATGTTGTAGAGTGATTGAATGAAGCTGTGACTTCCTCTATATACAGATACACATCATTTAATGCAGGAAGCATGTGTCTAAAAGTTAAAAAGCATCCTGAATATATGTAAATCACATCCATTATGTCATGCACCTTGGCCTTTATATTTATTTTATTTTTTGGGGGGGTACCTTTTTTTTTTAATTTTAAGAGCTTGTTTACATTCAACATAATGTGTACATTTAGTTTCATTCCCCATTTGCCATGTCCAACCCTAACCCAGTCTCCTCCCCTCCCTACCCTGGAACCCTCCCCCTGTGCCCCTCATATTTATGCACTACTGTTTGTCCTGCATTTCCTCAATTTGAGTGTTGGTCCTCTGGTGTCCCATGGTCTATTGCTCTAAGGGATATATTACCATAGAGTATGTGGGTGTGTCATCCTGGGTTGAGTGGTCTGCATGTACATCTTGTTAACTATTGGGCTGAGAGCCCACCCCGGTGGTGAGTTTTATTCCAGGTGCAGAAGGTATTCCAGGTCCATAGTATTGGGAGTCTCACCAGATTTCATCTGACCAGTAATTCTGGTCATTATTGAGTTTTTGGATTATGTTCCACATTTTCCCTCCCACTCTATCCAAGATCTCCAGATTTGATCCTTTCCTGAGTGGTTGGCATTGGTAGCCGGGCACCATCTAGTTCTTCTGGTCTCGAGAGCCATTGTGTCCTAGGGCTGATTGCTTCTAAATTCGGACTTTATATTTAAAAGAAGCCTGCCTCTCTTCTGTTGGAGAGTGCTAAGGTTCTTTCTTCTTATATGGGCAGCTGCTGCCACATATCTGTATTCAAGAGCAGTATTATGTGTTATGCCCTAGTATGTGCAGAGCTATATACAAAACATAGAATTGCACCATTAACCAAGTTTTATTTTTCTGAGGGTTATAAACACTATAAGGGTGCATATGGGTAAAAAAGGTGAATCAAATATCCATGGTATCTAATATTTGTAATAGTGAATGATACTTAGTATTTACTATGCATCAATACAATTCTAATTGATTTTCATGTTATCTAATTTTCAGTACAAAAACCCTATGTTTACTATCTATATCTAACCCAAGTATTATCTATATTCTCATTTCACAGATGTGGAAACTAATGTACATACCTAAAGGTCAAGTAACTTGCCCAAGGTCACACTGGTAGTAAGTGACTGTAGTAAGATTTGGAATCCCCCACACCATCTGTACTCGGGCTCTTACTCACTACTCTATATTGCCTCACACAATATTTTAAAATATTTGATAGTCCTCCAAGTACTCTAATCTATATTACTCTCTTATCCTCACAAGTTAAGTATATAATGTAGGCTGAGCAAAGTTTAAATGCCACTTTACAGAGGCATAAACTGAGATCCAGTGGCCAATTTAAAGTCATATGCTTATTTGACCCTGAGGGTCTTACTCCTCATGGAGTATTCCCTCCCCTACATAGTACCTCCTCATCTATCAAAGGGAAAACAAGTTTGTCTTCCACTTCTATCCTTCCTGTTGGTGACAGCAAATGAGCACAGTTAATGCATGTAAAGCACCCAGCACCAGTGGCCTGCAATACCAAAACCAAAAACCAAACTCGCTGCCATCGAGTCAGATCTGACTCATAGCTACCCCTTCTTGGGTTTCCGAGGCAGTATCACTACAGAAGTAGATTGCTCCATCTTCCTTCTGAGGAGTGGCTGGTGGGTTTGAACCACCAGCCTCCTGGTTAGCAGTCAAATGCCTTAGGCACTAGGCCACCAGAGCAATAGTAGGTATAAATAATAGTTCCCTTCTTGCCTTTCCCTGTCTCTGCTTCAAACAGCTTTCTCTGCCTACCATCAGTCAAGGCTCTTCTCCAGCCTTTGCTTGAGCACATCAGCCAGGGTGGCCCTTCTTAACTTTAACAGATGAGGTTACAGAGTGAAATGAAGATTAGTAAGTGAGAAGCCTAGGTTACCTGGGCATAGTCATGGCAATGGCAGAAAGAAAAGCTCAGAAGCAGTATCAAGTAGAGAGTGAGAACAGTGTTGAAGTTTCTATCCACTGCAGCCCCAGAACAGCATCATCCATGCAACTGAGAGCTACCAACAGCTCCACAACCTAGATCAGTCCTGGCCCATGGAAAGAGCAGGTGGGATGAAGTGAAATCAGCCATGGAGGCAGGTGCCTAGAAGCCTGAGACCATCACTACCCAGAGGACTGTAAGTGTCCCTCATTGCAATAGAGCCTCTATAGTTGCAGGTGTAGGCATGAGTATTGGCTAGACAGATATTCCTTACTTAACAGAATAGATCCAACTTCTGCTTAGTGAATCCAACTTTCCAATTACCTTCCTTTTGCAACTTTCTAATTATCTTTGTTTCCCCATTATCCTGGGAAAACAAACATCAGACACAGTGCATTCACGTCACACTTAGAAGGATAGCAATCTTAGTGAAGCTTCTTCTATAAATGAAAAAGAAACTCATAATGATATGCTAAATCATCCACAATTCTTCTCAAATATCAATGGGAACACACCACTCAAAATGTCAGAAAATATAGTGGCTGAAAAAAATATACAGCATAATCCTAGCAACCTGGCAGGATCTGCTCATAACATATAGGAAAGTGTTAACAATGTGATTCTGCTTTCACTAGCATCAAAGAACTTTAGTGCTTTGAAATTGGCATCCAAGGTAATTTCACATACATTTTGGGCATTTTTCCATTACTTGCCATTGTTGGCCTTTTTCCAGACACCTGTGCCTGATTATACCTGTAGCATCTGCTGAGGATCCTTGGGATGAAGAGCTAATAATGCCTAAGCTCAAAGATAGCAGTCTATTTCATTGGAGAGGGAAGGAAATGAAAGGTCTGGGGAGCTTTGTGGCTGGGATGTGTTCACTGGGCTTCCCTAGAGGCTATGTAGACCACTGCCAGATTCCATGCCATATATTATAGCCTGCATCCTCCAGCTCCAAGGCATTTCTGAGTTCCCTATGCCAGCTCTCAAAAAGGTTCATATTCACAATCTCCATGAGGCATCTTAGGTGGGCAATGCCTAAATGCCAGGTTTACTTGGAGGTTCTGTTCTACTAAGCTGCTAAACACATTCTGAGGTCAACTTCTGGTAGTCACAGATGTTGGCACAAGTGGAAAAACTAACACTCATGTGTAAAAGCACTCCAAAACTCTAGTATATAGGTTCTCCTACAATGCACCTGAGGAACTCGGCTTCAGGACAGGAGGTAATGGTAGATGGCAGAGGATCCTTTGTTCATCAACAGTGGGAATCAGGTCAGCCCAAGTAGTCAAGAAGGCATCTGTGCACTTGCCACTTGCCACTCACTAGGCCTCACTGCCACACCCATCTCCCAGCTTTTAAAGCAACATCCAGGGAGTGACCAGGGCACTTAGGAAAGGAAGAAAATGGCCAGGAAATTTGACACCACTTCCCTGGTGGCGTAGTGCCTAAGGTATTTCACTGCTAACCAGAAGGCTGGCGGTTCAAACCCACTAGCCACTCCTCGGAAGGAAGGTTGGGTAATCTACTTCCATAGAGATATTGCCTCGGAAACCCAAGGAGGGGTCACTATGAGTCGTATCTAACTCCATGGTAGTAGTTGTTTGGAAACATCGCCAACCCTTTTTATAGGCGTTTCCTACACAAAGCAGAGTGGTTAAAGACCAAATGAGGAAAGCGAACCTTTCCCTTGGGCAAAATTGCAGTTAAGTAGTCATTGAGAGAAAGGGGAGGATACAGTCCAGCATTTGGTAATATGATGGTGGCAGTAAAATGGAAGAGATACATTTGAGAGGCTGCAGGATGCCACTTGATCATTTGGTGATTTGATGTTCAGTGAATTGGCTATCGGTAAATTGATCTAGGACCATTTAATATGTATTTACTACATGTGGAGGCCCCTACCTCTTGCTGCACGGCCTTGGGCAACAGCACCAGAGAGTGAGGATGGCTAGAAGGGCTGGCTTCATGAGCATGCAACCTGTGCAGTTCCACAGGGCTCTGCACTCAAAAGGGTACCGCACTTGGTTTAATGCTCTACTGTCACTGTCTTGAAAATCTTAATAATTTTTCTCTTTTTTTCGTGGAAAATCTTAATAATTTTTGAACAAGAGACTTCACATTCTCAATTTACATTAAGTCCTGAATATCATATAGCTGGTCCTGATAGCTAGAGTAGCAAGTGTGCATCAGTAGATGGTGAGGATAAGGCCAATGACAACTCACAAGGTTTTTCTTGCCAACTTAATGGCTCATAAGAAAACCAAAATGGATGCCAGAAGAGACTCTGAAAAAATGCTCTTGAACAGAGAGTAGCTAAAGTGAATGGAAAAAATAATGAAGCAAAAGAGCTGAACAGAAGATTTCAAAGGGCAGCTCAAGAAGACAAAGTAAAGTACTATAATGAAAAGTGCAAACACTTGCAGTTAAAAAATTAAAAGGGAAGAACAGGCTTGGCATTTCTCAAGATGAACGAAATGAAGAAAAAACTCAAGTCTCGAGTTGCAATGTTAAGGAATTCCATGGGCAAAATATTGAATGATGTAGGAAACATCAAAAGAAGATGGAAGGAATACATACAGTCACTGTACCAAAAAGAATTGGTCAATGTTCAACCATTTCAGTAGGTAGTATATGATCAAGAACTGATAGCATTGAAGGAAGAAGTCTAAAGTGCACTGAAGGAATTGGTAAAAAAAAAAAAAAAAAAATCCAGGAATTGATGGAAAGAATACCCATTATGTTTCAACAAACAGACAGGATGCTGGAAGCATTCAATTGTTTATGCTAATAAATTTGATAGAAAGAATACCCACTGAAATGTTTCAACAAACAGATATCACGCTGGAGGTGCTCATTTGGTTATGCCAATAAATTTGGTAAATAGCTACCTGGCCAACTGACTGGAAAAGATCCATATTTGTGCCCATTCCAAAGAAAAGTGATCCCACAGAATGTGAAAACTATCAAACAGTATCATTAATATCACATGTAAGTAAAATTGTGCTGACAATATTTCAAAAATGGTTGCAGCAGTACATCAACAGAGAACTACCAGAAATTCAGGCCAGATTCAAAAGAGGACATGGAACGAGGAAGGCCACTGCTGATGTCACATGGATCTGGGCTGAAAGCAGAGAATACTAGAAAGATATTCTGTCCTATTGACTTTGCAAAGGCATTCAACTGTATGGATCATAACAAATTATGGATTATATTGCACAAATGGGAATTCCAGAACATTTAATTGTCCTTATGAAGAACCTTTACATAGACCAAGAGGCAGTCATTTGAACAGAACAAGGGGACCCTGCATGGTTTAAAATCAGGAAAGATGTTCATCAAGGATGTAACCTTTCACCATAATTATTCAATCTGTATGCTGAGCAAATAATCTGAGAAACTGGACTATATGAAGAAGAACACAGCATCAGGATTGGAGAAAGACTCAATAACAACCTGTGATATGCAGATGGCACAGCCTTACTTGCTGAAAGAGAAGAAAACTTGAAGCACTTACTGATGAAGATGAAAGACTACAGCTTTCAGTATGGGTTACACCTCAATATAAAGAAAACATAAATCCTCACAACTGGACCAATAAGCAACATCATGATAAACAGAGAAAAAAATTGAATTTGTCAAGGATTACATTTCACTTGGATACACAATCATTTTCCATGGAAGCAGCAGTCAAGAAATAAATGATGTACTGCATTGGGCAAATCTGCTGCAAAAGACTTCTTTAAAGTGTTACAGAGCAAAGATATCACTTTCAACACTAAGGTTCACCTGACCCAAGCAATGGTCTTTTCAGTAGCCTCCTATGCATGTGAAAACTGGACAGTGAATAAGGAAGACCACAGAAGAATTTTTTTTATTTGAATTGTGGTGTTGGTGAAGAAGATTGAATGTATCATGTACTTTGGACATGCTATGAGGAGGGACCAGTCCCTGGAGAAGGACACCATGCTTGGTAAAGTAGATGGTCATGAAAAAGAGGAAGATCCTCAACAAGATGGATTGACACAGTGCCTGAAACAATGAGCTCAAGCATAGCAACAACTGTTGAGCATGGCACGAGCCTGGGCAGTGTTTTATTCTGTTGTGCCTGAGGTCACTATGAGTCAAAACCGACTCAACAGCATCTAACAACAACGTATTCTAGGCAAAGGAGCCCTGGCCATGCAGTGGTTAAGTGATTGGCTGCTAACCAAAAGTTCTGTGGTTCAAATCCACCTGCTGCTTCACAGGAGGAAGATGTGGCAGTCTGCTTCTATAAAGATTTACAGCTATGAACATGTGAGAAGACAGTTCTTCTCTGTCCTATAAAGTCAGTATGAGTTGGAATCAACTCAACAGCACACTACAACAACTATATATGCTGGGCATGGAGCTAAGCTCTTTGCACATATTTTAAAATTAAATTTCTTATTACAAACAGGGCACTGTACTAGGTGTTGTGGGAAAAACTGAAAAATTAAAAGAAGGGTCATTCAAGGTTGGAGCTTACAGTCTAGTTGAATAGAAACACATAAGCAACAGTAAAATAACTGAAAAGGAATATGTGTTGAAGGGCCAAATGCATGACAGCTCCAAGCAGTAATGCAATCAGAGTTCAAAGAAGGGGAAGCCATTGAGCTGGGATAAGAGAGAAGGTTTCTTGAAGAAATGAAGGCTTGAGCTGGATCTTGAAAGAAAGGTAAGACATGGATACATGGATGAGACTTCCAGGAACTCTAAGGAAGGAGAGTAATGCATGAGAGAGAGGGTAAGTAGAAACATCCCCAGTATGACAGGGGATGGAGGTAGCATAAGGTTCAACAGTATTTTGAAGTAGATGGCACATGGGATAGGATGTGGAAAACAGTCAGAGCTTCTGGAAACAGGAGGGTATGGAAGACTTCAAATACCACAGTTTCGACTGGATCTGTATTAGTGGGGGAAAGCAGCAAAGACATTGGGCAGAGGAGTGGCATGACAAAAGGGGCATTTGGGAAGCTGAACCTGGTGGCAAATGCATGGAGTGAGGTGAGTTGTCCAGGATGTCTCTATGGGCATCTGGTCAAATTGTACCCCAAATGTTTCCATAAGACTGTTCTTGAGTGCTACCACCCAGAAAAGCAAAGTGAGAACAATTCTGCACTTCCTGGTCTTCACTTATCCTCTTTCCTTCCCAGCAAGGGCCTGTCTGGAGCCCATCTCATGCCTCAGTGCCTACACAAACACTAATAAGTGCCAAAGTGTTGTCATAGAAGCCATTGCTTCATCTCTGTCACAGAGTGCCGTACAGCCGAGAGGCTTCCCGATCTGGGAAGCTTTTAGCAAACATTTGAACAAAGTGGCAAATGCATCAGTGAGAAGTATATGTGTATGTCTAGTTGGTGGGGTAGGCTATATTAGAAAGAAGGGGCTATATTATGGTACAGGGTCCATGGGGGAACTGACTTAGCTGTGGGGGCCCATCTTAGTTGTCCAGTGCTGCTATAACAGAAAGACCACAAGTGGGTGACTTTAACAGAAATTTATTCTCTCATAGTTTAGGAAGCTGAAAGTCCAAATCGAGAGCACTTGCTCTAGGAGAAGGCTTTCTAACTCTGTTGGCTCTGAAGGAA
>NW_006921939.1:2745861-2754365 GCF_000298275.1 Orycteropus afer afer | reverse complement strand
TCCCTCTGATCCCAGCTCATTTGTTCAATCTCTTTTATATCTCAGAAGAGATGGAATCAAGACACAGCCTTATCCTGTAGATTGAATCCTGCTTCATTAACATAATTCCCTCTAATCCTGTCTCATTAACATCATAAAGGTTAAGATTTACAACACATAGAATGATTACATCAGATCAGAAAATGGAGGATAATTACATAATACTGAGAATCACAACCTAGCCAAATTGACACATATTTGGGGGGACAAAATTCAATCCATAACAGCGCTGCTCTGAAACAATTATTTTTTAAAGTCACTGTGATTTTAGTTAGTAGGCTTGGCTCCTACGAATGTTTTACCTTTTTCCACTATCACTGGTTTAAACTCTAGGGCCTGATAGTCCCAACTCTAAACCTCTCTCCTGAAAACCCTGGACTTGCCTATGGTACAGCTTAGACTGATGGAGTGAAGGCTTGTAGAATTATATGGACCAGAACAGGGATAAGAAATGCAGAAGGAGACATATTCATAATAATAATAATAATCAGAAATCAATATTAGTTCATTATGCGCAGGCACTGCACTAAGAATGTCATGGGGATTTCCTCATTTAATTCTCATGATAACCTCTGAAGTTGGTACTATGAGCTTCAATAGGCTAAGCAATTTATTTCTCAGGAAGTAGGCGGCAGAGTTGGAGGTGTGAGCCACAATTTGTGGTGTGCTCTTAATTACTCTGTCATACCTCTTTCTTTTTTTTTTCAATTTTTAATAAATGGTTTTATTGTGAAAGATAGTATTTAAAAGTGTATAAAATGTACACACTTTCTGAAATTATTATATTCATCTGTTGACAGTAACTGATTCATAATAATAATGATTATTATTGTAAAAGTTAGATTTACTGGGTACTTATTTTTTGCCAAGAACAGTGCTAAGTGCTTTACCTACACTCTATTTTATGTAATTCTCAAAACAATCCAATAAATCAGAGACTTTTATATCACCTCTATTTTAGTGAAGAAGAAATTGAGGCTTGTAGTGGTTAAGCAAGTTGCCCACTGTATCTTAGTTAAGCAGGAATATAAACCCAAGTCTAAAATTCCAAGGCCAATCCACCAAACTGCCATTTGTACTTGCTGAATGATATTCTTTCTGGACTGAGTCTTCCAACACAGGCAAACTTCCATCATTCTGATGGCATCTTTGAGCCAATTTATTGCTATATTAATTTTTACTGGAATGGTTAAGAAACCCCAGAGGCTCAGACCTTCTCTAACATGCACAAAGTCCCCTACATTCCCAGGGTCAGCAGGAGTGTCTCAGCCAAGACCCTAGGAATTATGTGCTTTGCTGGATTTCTTCCTGGCCACAGGGGACCCCATGGGCCTAACTAACTACCTTAGTCAGATCCATTTGCCTACATACTCACAACTTACCTTGCCTTACTGGTCTGGATTTGAGTCCAGTTCAGGGCTGAGCATACTGACACTCCATTTCTGACCATTCAGGAAGCTTTACCTATGTGGTCTGCAGTCCAACCTGGTACTCCAGGGAAAAAATAATCTGTGGCCTTAGTTCTCTCACTATTCTTGGTCTGCATGGTGTATAAATGCATCAATTGGGTCTACTGAGCTTAGAGAATCTCCAGCACTCTCTCTCAGCCCATCTCTGAGCAATCTCACTTGGAGCCATAATTCTTCTGGTCTTTAGGAAGTGGCAGGTAGTGGAGGGTGGAAAAATGAATGCTATCATCTGCCCAAATAAAACACTTAAGTCAAATGGTGGATGCAAGTCAGATATAAAATTGACAAGCTGACGGTATTAATTTTATGACATAATTCCTCTCATATAATTAGAAAAAAGAAACTCACAAGTGGGGAAATGAAAATCAGCAAATGATTTCCAACACATTAAAAAAAAATTTCATCAAAAGCCTTTTGTCAATCAGAACTTCCCAGTATCTGACATGGAAGCAGAAAGAAAAACTGGCTTTCAAAGAAATTGCTGTTTTGTGAGCAAGGGAAAGTGGCTGGTTGGGCTTGCCATTCATACCTCCACTTTTCATGGATCCATTTAAAAGTGTCACCCAAGAAAGCACAAACTTAAATGATGATGAGAGTGGCATATGAGAAAGAAAATTCTACCAGATTATAGGTTAACCTGGGTTTGATCCAATTCTTCTTAGCTACTGACTACCTGGGAGACCCTGGGAGGCAAGTCATAGAACTTTTGGTCAGGATGTAATGAAAAGTCCATCTTGTCCAATTCTCTTGTGATGCTTGAATCTATTTAATACCAACAGCTTCTACTGGGGTCCTGGGAGTGACAGGGAACACACTACCCATCAAAGCACGTCCTCCAATTTTTAATAAGGTCTCAATTTTATCTATTTTGTTATTTTTTGAACACCTATATTGTGCTTCATCTATGTCAGATACTGATCTAAGAAAATCACAAATATTTAACTACTTAATCTTCATAACAACCATATGATATAGGTACTATTATCATCCCCATGTTACAGGTGAGGAAACTGAGAGTCAGATAGACTAAAATACTTGCCCAGGGCCACCCAGCTAGTAAATGACAGATTCAGGATTTGGATCCATGCAAGGTGGCTTCAGATACTATGCACTTAATCACTCCTCAGTGAAAATCTCCTTCATTGGACTAAAACCTGTCTACTTCTGGTAACTTGCACCTCATTTATTCTAGTACTGATTATTCCTGAATTCCTATAGGCCACATTGTACTTCACCTCAGAGAGGTCTTTTCCATGCTGGAGTAAAAGGCAGATCAGGATGCTGGGGCCTTTGCTGTTAAAAATTGTGAGCAGAAAGAAAGGAACTTCCCCAAAGCCACACAGTGAGTTAATGATGGAGTTTGGACATGAATCTATATGTTTGGACTTGACATCCAATGCCCTTTCTACTACAGTTCCTGATGCTACTCTGATCCTTGTCTCCTGCTTCCAACACATAAACACTATTATTGCTGATAATACTCATAGCTACCATTCAGTGAGTGCTTACCTATTCTATGTCTGATGCTTTGCATTTATTCTCACTTAATGCTCAAAATAATCCTGTGACATAGGTACTGCTATTATCTATATTTTGTACAGAGATGGAAGTTGAGGCATGAGGAAGCCAAACAAATTGTGAACTATCAAACAGGTAGTAAGTAGTAGAACTTGGATTTGAACCTAGATCTTTCTGTCACCAGAGCCTGGGCTTTTGATCACAATGTTACGAGCTTCTCCATAGTGAAACCTGGGGCACCTTGAGAATCCCCTGTTAGAAAAGGAAGTATTAGTATAAAAGATCTATGAATACCCGTAGCTACTCTGGTCCTGAAGTAACCAGAAAAAAAAATATTAAGTATTGAAAAAGAGGAGCTTGTGAAAAAGAGAGAAAGAAGGTAGTTTGCATCAACATTGAGGTGATTAAACATGATGCTATAACTGATAATATGCATGATTCTTAAGGGAGATTAATGCTTGCTTCAATTTTACAATAAATATTTTATCAGCACCTATTGTGTGCCAGGGGAGCTCTGGTGGTGTAGTGCCTAAGGCATTTATTTGACTGCTAACCAGAAGGCTGGTGGTTCAAACCCAGCAGCCACTCCTCGGAAGAAAGATCGGGCAATCTACTTCTGTACAGATACTGCCTCAGAGTCACTATGAGTCTAATCGACTCGACGGCAGAGTTTGTTTTTGTTTTGTTTTTTGGTACTGTGTGCCAGGAGTAAAGTAGACCTGCATGGTTGGTTTGTTCAGAGAGCTCCATTTGGTTTCTTACCAGGGTTATGTGCAACCTCCTTTGGGTTTCCGAGGCAGTAAATCTTTATGGAAGTAGATTGCCCAGTCTTCCTTCCATGGGGTGGCTGGTGGGTTTCAGCCACCAACCTTCTGGTTAGCAGTCAAATGCCTTAAGCACTATGCTACCAGAGCTCCTTAGACCCTATGATTAAAGGGAAGAAAACATTCACTCTCCTTCTGCTCAGAATATAAACACATGCTTTTCTTTGAGTGGTAAAAACCACAATGCCAAGGAAAGACCATTTTTGGAACAAAGAACGGTTGTGAGAGGATTAAAAAAGCCATTGCCAATAGGTTCTGGGAAGATAGTAGCATAAACAAACCATTGTTCTGACACCCCCCAACAAATAAATACAACAAGAAATACAACACGGAAATAGTGCTTGGCTTTGAGGGACTCCAAATCGAGAAGAGGAAAGCAGTGTGGAACTGCAGACAGGCAAGAATCAACAAATCAACAATACAGTAGGAAAATTGCTTCTCCCACCCTCTCTGCCCTTCTCCCAGCCATGCAGGCCATCACCTGCTGTGAACTGGGGTAGTGGCCCCAGAAAAAGAACCTGCTTCCCTAACTACCACAGATGCTGCCTGTACAAAGGACCCCAAGTTTCTACCCTAAAATCAACAAAGCAGATCTCTCCCCAGAGGTCTGTTTAGAGTGTGCCAGCACCTCTCCCACCCAGACATTGTCAGTTGCAAACCTACTACAAATTACTACATAAGGCCCATGCAGTAGAGTCAGCTTTCATAGCCAACATTCCTGATCTCTCTGTACACCCCATACCCCAGGCCTCTGAAACCAACAGGACAGACCTCCCAGGGAGTCAGTTCAGGTATGTCTGCTTCTCCTTTTAATCAGTAGGACTGCTGACTGAGGCTGCTGTGTGCTAAGAAGCAGGCATCTATAGTGGAAGTTATACCCACAGCAAGCATACTACATACAGGGAGGGCTCCGATAGCAACAATGCAGACCTCCATAGAAGTCCATTTGGAGCACGACAGCTACTCCCCCACCCGGACGCTGTCACCTACAAGCCTGCTGTGAATTGCTACAGAAGGGCCTTGCAGTGGAGTCTGCTCCTATAGTCAGCATTCTATCTGCCTCCCTGTACACCCTATGCCTCTGGCCTCCGAAACCAACAAAACAAACCTCCCTGGGGGTCAATTAGGGTTAGTCTGTCTCTACCTCCAATTGGTACTGAGGATTGCTGACTCAGGCTGCTGTGTGTTAGGAAGTAGATCTTGAGTGGAGGCTGCACTCTCAGCCAACAATCTACCAGTGGGATTCTGATAGCAACAAGGCAGACCTCCATGGGGATCTGACCAGAGGGTTACACCCCCTCCCACACCTGGAAATTGTTGGTTGCCAGGCTGTTGTGAACTGTTACAGAAGGCCCTCACAGAAGAGTCTGCTTCTGTAGTCAGCACTCTACCTGCCTCCCTGTACTCTTCATAGCTTAGACCATAGAAAACCAACAGGACAGACCTCCTTGGAATTGGTTTAGGTCTGTCTGCTCCCCCTTACATTGGCACTGAGGACTGTTGACTGAGGCTACTGTGTGATGAGAAGCAGGCACCTTGAGTGGAGACAACTCCTACAGGGTGGGCTCTGATAGCAACAAGGCAGACTTCTTGGGGGGGGTGTCCATTCAGAGTGTGACTATACCTTTTGCAACCAATAATTGTCAGCTTCTGGACTGATAGGAACTTCTGCAGAAGGTTCCCTGCAGGGGAGTCAGGAGGTGGGTCACCTAAGTGGAAACAACTCCCTCAACCACCACAGGACACTGGGGCTCTGAAACCAATAAGACTCTCTGAAGTCCTTTGGAGAGTGCAGTCCCCTCCTCTTCCTGAAATGGACAAAAGTCTGCCTGTGCTTCCTCTGAATGCCAGCTCAGATATAAACAGCCTCCACAAATCAGGGAAAGAAACCTCAGGCAAAACCAGAAGAAGCACCCATCCCTGAAGGGGCTCTCTGATTGTAGATTTTCCAACAAAAACCTGATTGCAGAAACAAAGAAGGGAAGGGAGTAATAACCCGAGAGAGAAGATTGCACTCCTTGGTGAGAAAAATTGATTAGTACATGATATCTTGCCCCAGTAGCAGTGCCTGCTGGTGGACAAACAGACAAAAGTGTTCATCTGGTGGGTTTGGGAGAGATTTGAAGTTGATAATGAGATCTGGAAGTTTCAAACTCCAATTAAACCTAGAAGAGAGAAGGAACTATCACAAGGAGGGAGAGGAAACAGTAAACAAAGGCCAAAGCCTCTCCCCACTTAAGAGTTTCTTGCAGAAAGTAGTGTAGGTGAAAACACCAAATACTGGGGAAAACTGAGGATGTTAACACCCTTGAAAATTCTAATGCCCTAACAAAAAATCACAAGACACACAAAGAACAGAGGAATCTATCCAAATGAACTAAGCAAAAGGAGTGAAAGTGTATTCAGGGATGACTAAATAGTGAAAAAATGGAAAAATATTAAATGACAACATCAAACCTAATTAAAGAGCTAAAGAAAAACAAACAGCTGAAAGAAATGAGGAAAGAAATGCACAAACAAAATGAAGATCTAAAAAATGAGATATTGTGGGTGAAAGGGACAATAACAGAAATAAACACAAGAGAAGGACTAACCAACAGATTTAATAAGGCAGAAAAAAAAATCAGCAAATTAGAGGAAAAGATAGTTAAAATTCCAAATGTGAAACAGCAACAAGAATGGAGGCTTGAGAAGGCTGAGTATAGTTTAATGGATTTATGGGACAAAAAGAGACCTAATATACACATCATGGAAATTCCAGAAGAAGAGGAGACAGAGAAGGGCACAGAAAGAATGTCTGAGGAAATAAGGGCAGAAAATTTCCCCAATCTAATGAAAGACATGAATCTACAAATCCAAGAAGCTTAAAGAACCCCAAGCAGGATAAACGCAAAGACATTTACACCAAAACACATCATATTTAGGCTCTCAAAAATTAAAGGTAGAGATTCCTGAAAGCAGTGAGAGAGAAGCAAGCAGTCACATACAAAGGTTCCCCAATAAGATTAAGTGCTGATTTTTCCTCAGACACATTGGAAGCCAGAAGGCAATAGAAAGATGTATTTAAAGAGCTGAAAGAAAACAAACAAAGAAAAAACCTGTCAATCAAGAAAACTATGCCCAGCGACACTATCCTTCAAGAACAAGAATGAAATTAAAACATTATCAGACAAAAAGAAGCTGAAAAAGTTCATATCCAACAGATTAGCCCTACAAAAAATACTAATGGATTTTGTAGATAGAGGAGAAAAGACACTAGAAAAATTCAAATCTATACATAAAAATAAAGATCCCTAATAAAGGTAAATGCATGAACAACTATAAGGGCTAACAATATGCTATTCATGCTTAATAATTTTAAATGATTTTCCTTCATGGTTTTAATAAGAAATATATAAAAGGCAAGGATAAAAGTTATCTGACAGGGTACATGAAATATAAAGACGTAATTAGTGATAACAAAAAAAAAGGAGGGAGAGGAATGGTACAAATAAAGAATTTCTTGTATGCTACTGAAATTAAGTTGGTATCAACTTAACCTTAGAATGTTATAAATACAATCTCTTAAATGTAATAGTCATAGTAACCACAACGAAAACATTAAAAAGATACACAAAGGAAAGGAGAAAGGAGCCAAAAGGGCTTACTACAATAAACAAGCAAGACACAAAAGCAAGCTGTACTAAAGGCAGAAGACGAAGAAGGCTTAACACATACAAAAAAAAAAAAAAAAAAAATGGCAGGCGTTAATTCACTTCTTATCAGTGATGACCAAAACTCAAAAAACAAAAACAAAAACAAACAAACAAACAAAAAACTAACTGCTATCAAGTTGATTCCTACTCATAGCAACCCCATTTGGTTTCCAAGGCTGTAAATCTTCACAGAAGTATACCACCACATCTCAGTGAATGTAAATGTACTAATTGCTCTAATCAAAAGGCAAAGAAGGACAGAAAGGATTAAAAAACATTATCCAACTATATACTATTTAAAGAGACATACCTTACATCCAATGGCACAAATAGGTTGGAAGTGAAAGGATGGAAAAATATTCCATGTGAATAATAACCAAAAGAGAAGTAGTGGTAATCTTACTATCAAAGAAAGCAGACTTTAACACAAAATCTGTCAGGAGAGATAAAGATGGGTGTTATATACTGATAAAAATGTCAATTTATCAAGAAGATTTAACAATCACAATTATATATGCACCTAACATCAGGGCACGTAAATATATAAAGTAAATTGAAAGTATAAATAGATTACATTTACAATGATCAAGGAAAAAAATCAAAAGAGATATCACACATTTCTTAGAGTCAAATGAAAATGAAAGTACCACATATCAAAACTTAAGAGATGCAGTGAAGGCAATACTCAGAAGGAAACTTATAGCAATAAATGACTACATAAAAAAAGAACAAAGATCTCAAATCAACAACCTAATTCAACAACTCCAGGAACTAGAGAGAAGAGAGCAAACTAAGCTTAAACCTACTAGAAGAAAAGAAATAATAAAAAACAAAAGCAAACAAACAAACAAAAAAACACCCCACTGCTATCGAGTCAATTTTGACTCATAGAAATCTTCAAGGACAGAGCAGAATTGCCACGTAGGGTTCCCAATGCTGTAAATCTTTACAGAAGCAAA
>NW_006921939.1:2744796-2745353 GCF_000298275.1 Orycteropus afer afer | reverse complement strand
CGTAACAGCTCTCTTCCCACTTCCTCTGTGTGGTTACCTTTTCCCTGTGCCCTTCTTTCCTATGCAATCCTGCCCTCTGAGCTATCTCTGTATGCAAATGCTGGAAATGGATAAACTCTTAGAAGTACACAAGCTACTCAAATTCATTCAAGAGAAATAGAAAGCATCAGTAGACTTGTAACAAGCGAAGAGATCGAGTTAGTGTTCAAAATCCTTCCAACAACAACAACAAAAAAGACATGGACCAAATGGCTTCACTGGGGAATTGTAGCAAATAATTAGAGAAGAAATAGCAGCAATATTGTTTAAACTCTTCGAAGAAAACGAATGCTCCTTAAGTCATTCTATGAATCAAATGTAACCCTGATACCAAAACCACACAAAGACACCACAAGCAAAGAAAACCACAGGCCAATATCTCTCATTAATATAGATGCAAAAATCGCCAACAAAATACTAGTGAACAAAATCCAACAATATATTAAAAGAGCCATATACCATGACCAAGTGGGATTTATTCCAGGAATACAGGATGGTTTAACATTAGAAAATCAATG
>NW_006921939.1:2740466-2743235 GCF_000298275.1 Orycteropus afer afer | reverse complement strand
ATCTACTTCCGTAGTGATACCACCTTGGAAACCCAAGGAGGGGTCACTATGAGTCGGGTCCAACTCAACGGCACATAACAACAACAACAACAGCCTGTGTTTAAACCAAGTAGCCAGCAACATTGGATTAGCTTCTTCTCACTGTCAGCTTTGGAATCCCCTCAAACTCCCCCATAGGAGTGTCCACAGGGCCCAAGCCACCACATCAGACCATCTCCATCTTCGAGACTTTAGCTGCTCCCAGCCACTGTCCCAACCACATTACTATTTTGGGATTTCTAACTGAGTGTGGGCTGGATTCAGTGAGGGGTTTTGACAGCCTCAGTAAAAGCAATTAGCCAAATGGGAATCACTTATGCTCAATTTCAAATGGCTAATTTGGTGTTGGGGAATCTTTTTAAAGAGGCGTGGGTGGCTGACACCCCAGTGTATCCTGTAACTATTTTACCAGAGAGCTTAGCCAAGGGAATTGCTAAGAAGTCTTATCAAGGGGTCCACCTGATTTCACACATGTTGCCAGCTCCAGTGACTCTATAAAAATTAGAAACAAGTCAGGGCAACTGTGTCAGCAGCAACAGCAGGGTAAGTACAGGCCAATGGATGAGCAGTGCCTGTGAGATAAGCATCCCTTCCTCCCCCAGCTCTTAGGCCTCTGAATGGTGAATGGAAGTGTGTCTGTGTCTATATACATGGGGAGGTAAGAGGGAGAGGAAGAGCATAGCACATTTGGGAATATACACTCCTCACATATTCACAGATGCACCTGAACAAGCATTGCCTCTCGTAGAATTAGATGCTGTGTGTGAAGGTTTGCTCTTCACAGTTGCATATGGCATGCATGTGCGGGAGGCTGCACCTATGAAGCATATGTGTGGTTCCTGTGCATGTGGAAGGAGAGTGTGAACGTGTGAACTCTACCAAGTTCTCACTAGATGGAGTTGAAATGTTTCAGAACTAGCATATCTAAATGTGGTGATAGTAAGTCAAGTTACAGTGAGACCCTTATGTATGTACAGCACATCTCAACTTCTCAGTATGAGTCATTCACTGACGTGTATGTGCATGAATGTAACTTCTTGTGTGTTAGTAATGAGGGGAAAGAAGACAAGTGCATAAGAATCGGACAATGAGATCATGAAGAACCCTTTAGGAAGAAGACAAGCAGGAAGATCTGGCTCAAGAACCTACCTCATTAGGGCCTGAGTTGCCAGGGAGCTGAACCAAACTACTTAATTTCCTTGACAATTGTGCTAATTCACCCCCTTTCCCTTCCCCTTCAGTAATCAGGAGAAGAGAAATGGAGCAAGATTGCCCATCAGATGAAATTTACATGTCCTCCATGTCTCTTTCTTTTCTAACAAGTGTTCTGTGAGTGCCTATGTAGTCTGTGCTCAGCATTGGGCAGTCTTCCCTTTGCTTGTTCATTATCTTCATTTGACAAACACAAGTACATTGTTCACAGGGGCATCCAGGGAAGAAAAATGGTTAAATGTAATACTGTGAGCTACTCAAATCTCAATTTTTGACAGTGCCTGCAAATAACAGGAGCACTATCTACCAATAGAACAATTGATGGATTATTTTGCACCCAGAAGTCTGGCACCCTAAAGAATCAGACTTGGCTGAAAACCAGAATTGTTTACGTGATGTTCATTTTTTTTTTTTTTTTTTGCCTGCAGTCACACAAAGGCAACTTGGTTTTATTGGTCTTTAAGAGCACTGATCTAAAAGTTTACAGGCTTAGGAGTTTCTTCATGAAAGACATCAAAATGGTGGCCAAGAGGAAATGAGACATCCCTTACTTTCTAGAGGAAGAAATGAAAGCAAATGCAATGCAAGGGTTCTTAATCAATTTTCTTTCTTGGACCTCTATGGCAGTCTGGTGAAGCCTATGGATCTCTTCTAGAAGAATATTTTAAAATGTATAAAATTAAATATATAAGATTACTAAGGAAATCAACTGTATTGAAAAAATCTTTTTTTTTAAATATGAGGTAGTTATATATGTGATCTTTATTAACACACTAAACAACAAGTTCTAGCAATGGGTCTCTGTGGTAGTTAAGGTTGTGTGTCAACTTGACTGGGCAGTGGTTCTGAGTGGCATGGCCGCTGTATGTAGTTATTCCCCATGATAGGATTGGATATGGTATAATCAATTCCATGGTGGAATCTACTGTGAGCAGCTAATTAGTTGCCTTCAGGGTATGGCCTGCTTCCAGTACATACAGAGAAGCTCTGAGGAAGGTCTTTGGCTTTTGTCACATTTTGGACCCTGCATTTAGTCCAGTGTCCAGTTTTGGGGCTTGCAGCAGTGGTCTGCTGTGTCTGTTGCCTGCTGATCTTGGGATTGTGCCATTTTACCTGCTGATCTTGGGTTCCTCAGCCTCAGCAGCCAGTAGTTGCACAAGTAAGAAGAAACCTGTAGGTCCAGTGGGCCTGGAACAAGGGGCAGAGCTGAAGCCCAAGGTCGAGGGGCCTTCACCCAGCCCCTAGAGCCAACACTCTGAATCCAGACTTCTAGCCTCCTAAACTGTAAGAGAATAAATTCTTGTTTGTTCAAGTATTTGAACTTGTGGTATTTCTGTTATAGCAGCACTAGAGAACTAAGACAGTCTCCTAACTATGTAATTGGTGAGCATAAATGATATTTCAAAATATTGGCAACAGCTCTAATATTACAGGAAAATATCTGTGATTTCTATTGGTACAAATCACAGCTACTGCTACTACTACTGTGGTTTGTTGCCTACATTAATAACTTAAGAA
>NW_006921939.1:2728333-2740131 GCF_000298275.1 Orycteropus afer afer | reverse complement strand
AGTCTTTCTCTCTTGGAGCTGCTAGTGGGTTCAAACCACAAACCTTTCAGTTAGCAGTGAGAGCTTAACTATTGTGCCATCAGGACTCCTTACCCAAATTCTTAGACCCTCCTCAGTTATATCCACAGATCCCTAAATGGTTCAATATATTTGCACTTGACAGGGAAAAAGGGAAAGCCAAAGCTGAAAATGAGGTTGCAATCATACACTCTGAACAAAACAATGTTTGGACTACTGCTGAAAACTCAAAGGAAGCTGAAAAAGATGAAGACTGTGATTGTATTGGAGGCAAAAATGAAACAACAGCAGCAAACAATCACACAAACAACAACAACAAAAGAATTGTTACTTGTACCTCTGATTTGGTTCACTACATGTTTGGAAATCAGAAGTGATTCAGCATAGATCCATACAGCCCACTACAGTAACTGAAGGAGTCCCTGGATGGTTCAAATGCTTAAACATTCAACTACTAGCCAGAAGGTTGGTGGTTCGAAGATAGGTCCAGCAATCTAGTTTCAAAAGGTCACAGCCTTGAAAACTCTATGGAGTAGTTATATTGCTGGTCCAGTTTATTTTGATGCATGGCAACCCCTTGTGTGCAGAGCTGAACTGCTCCAAAGGGTTTAAGATTGTGCTACCAGAAGCAGATCACCAGGCCTTTGTTCTCAGGCACCTTTGAATGTGTTTGAACTGTCAACCTTTCAGTTAGCAGTCCAGCCCTTAACCATTTATACATTTATGATGCATAAGATGAATAGGTTGGAGCCAAATATTACCCTTATTTCACTGCCAGGAGAGAAAGGAACCTAGGTATAAGTGCTACTCTTCTCCAAGCCAAACTTATATTTATTTCTAGATGAAAGCAGGGACCATTATCCTAGTTGAGTTTTCACTATTTAGCACTGTGAGCCCTAGAGGAAACACTAATTTTTGAATAAAAGAAAACCCTACTTATCTCCAAGAGCTCCTGGGGCAGATGTGTTTATCATTCGACAACTGTTCATTCATTCATTCATTCTAAAACTGCATATTGAACAACCACAATAGACCAAGAACTGATGATGTGCACAGAGAAATGGGTAAGGCATAGACTTTGCCCCCAAAGAGTTCACCAAACAGTAATCACATTTGTGATCATCCATTCTTTACCTGTGGTAAGGATTGCTCTTGTAAAGAATGCAAACAGCTATTTATCTCCCTAGTCACAAAACCAATTTGGATCTTGTGACCTCTTCTGTTGTGCTCAAGCATTAACACATACACATGCACACACGCACACACACAGAGAGTTACGTGGGAAAACTATCAAAAGTTTCTCTTTTGGCTTTTCTACATCTCCATTCAGTTATCCTCACACTGTCTCTCCCTGCTCCCAGGTAATTAGTGCACTCATAAGGATACCAGGGAATATTTATAGAGAGCTTACACTATGGCTGGCCCAATGCCCTCAACCACCTTCTGCCACAGAGTCTCCTCTTCTGACAGGACCCCATGGTCTGTTCTCATCCCTCAAATCCATTTGTGTCTTCTGGCCCAATTCCAAAGGTCTATACCAGTCAACTGGAGAAAGAATCCTTCTAAGGCACTCCTGGCTGATAATTAGTTGATGTGCCTTTGCAGATTCAATGGCTTCATTTCTGAGCACCCACTATGTGCCCGGGGCCCTTGGGTGGTATAAACAGTTAATGCACTTAGCTGCTAACCAAAAAATTGGCAATTCCAATCCACGCAGAGGTGCCTCAGAAGATTGGCTTGGGGCTCCACATGTGCAAGAGTGAAGAGAGGGGATGCACCAATTGCATGGAAAGACAGAGAGCAGACCAAAGTGCTGGAACAAAGGGTTTGTGTGGGAGAAAGTTGGAAGCACAATGGGAAAGGCAGAACAGGGCCGGGTTAGTATATTCTTGAATGCCAAACAATGGGGTTTGAACCTTACGAATAAGACAGTGGTCTTAGCACTGTGTTCCCTGCAGCCCTAGGATTCTTCCAGGACCAAGGAGGTAGGGAAAGTAGGGAGGCTCTGGTTCCTCAATCCTCCCTTCGACTAGACCATGTCTACACTTTTTAAAAGAGTATGTGTACTTTTACAAAACATGAGTGATCAACACAGTGGCATTGAGAAAGAGGGAAACAGAGAGAGGTGCATGGGAGGTACAGACAACAAAGATGAACTCTTTGCAAATACAGTACTATGTTGTCAGTGATGGCAAACATTGATATATGGGTGGATAGATATGTGGACAGGCTGAACGATTAGGTATGACTAGGCAGGAGGGGAAGTGTGCCCATGACCATGCATAGGGTTGGCAGACAATGTCTCTACAAGTGTATCTGCATGTTCTGTAAGAATTTCCAGGTATATAGTAGAGCTGACAAGGGACAAGGTTGTAGTCACTTTTTGGCTAACCCAGAGGGGGCAAGCAGTTGGACTTGGGGGCTTGGGACCTTGTTCTCAGGGGACACAAGCTCAATTGGCATAACATACAACACCAAAACATTGTCCCACATAGCAACCCCTCCTTGGGTTTCCGAGGCGGTATCACTACAATATCGTAATTCTCACCTTCCATGCAGGAGACCTGGGTTCAATCCATGGCGAATGCACCTCATGTGCAGCCAGAACCCATCTGTCAGTAGAAGCTTGCATGTTGCTATGATGCTAAACAGGTTTCAGCAGAGCTTCCAGACTAAGATGGACTGGGAAGAAAGGCCTGGTGGTCTTCTTGTGAAAAATCAATGAAAAAATCCTATGGATCACAGTGGCCTGATCCACAACCAATAATGGGGATGGCTCAGGATCGGGCAGCATTTTGTCCCATTGTGCATGGGATCAGATAAGTACAGGGACGATTTGACAGCAGCTAACATCAACAACCATTTACTGAGAGGGCATTGGTGGTTCAGTGGGAGAATTCTCACCTTTCATGTGGGAGACTGGGTTTGATTCTTGGACCATGCATCGCCACTCATCTGTCAGTGAAGGGTTGTACGTTGCTATGATGTTGAACAGGTTTCAGTAGAACTTCCAGACTAAGACAGACTAGGAAGAAAGTCCTGGCAATCTACTTCTGAAAAACGGTCACTGAAAAACCTGTGGATCACGGTGGTCTGGTCTTCAAATGATCATGGCGATGGCACAGCACCAGGCAGCATTTCCTTCCACTGTGTATGGGGCCCTCATGAGTCAGTGGCTGACTCGATGGCAGATAATAATGACAAAAGGTAGGGTGAACTAGAGAAGAGGACACTAGGTAGTGAGATCTGCAATCAGCTGGGACCTCACTGAAACTGTGCACATTTTTAAGGGGACAAGATCAGTGCCAGCGGAAGTAACTAGGAAAAGGATAGATGTTGCAAACATTCCAAAGGATACACATGAAATGTGTTTAATAGAGCATGTTAACTGATAGGATGTGGTCATCAGGAAGGAGTCAATGGGTTAAGTCTTTAAAGAAGACATTTCAGCTGATAAGGTTAATGTTTGGGATCAAAGAGACCATTCCAATGCACCTCAAATCATTTCATTGTGAATGGGCTGCACTTCTGACTGAACAGAAGACAAAGATGTTATTCTGGAAGAGAAAAACAAACTGAAACATTCATCTTCAAAAGAGTGCCAGGCAACATAAGGGGCTATTTTTCAGGACTACTCAGAGGCCAGTTATAGAATATTCTTGTCTGACAATAAGAAATTCCCTTGGGGCTCCTAAGGAAAAATAGCAAGAAACAAGCTTAAAGAGGAGAAATGTTGTTATAAGCCTTTACTGTCTGTGCGGAGCAATAACTGTTTTGGATTGGGCTCCAACAAATTGCGATTGGGAGCTACAGGGCAGCAACTGGGTTTAATCTGATGGTCTCCACAGCACCTAGCATGTTACTGGTGCTCAATCAGTGTTCAATCAGCCATAGGAAGAAGCATGGATCCACATGCTTAGAGTGAAAGAGAAAATGGGTTAGGCCAAGTGAGACTTAAGCAGAGGCCTAATGAGAAATGGAATTAGAATCTCACATTACACCACCTCCCTGCTCCAAGTGGAACACTGGATGGGGAATCCCAAGTTCAAATCTCTGTTACTAATTATATCTGTGACTTCTTTGGATAAGTCATTTACCTCCTCAGGCCTAATTTCCTCTGTTGTCAAATGAGGAGAGTGATTTCTGTCATGCAAGCCTGCTGGAAGGATAGAATTAGATTGTAAAAGTGCTTTTAAAAACATTAAGCAATTCACTATAGCAAAGAGATGGAAACAATCTAAATGCCCATCAAAATATGAATGGATAACCGAACTATGGTACATTTCCACAATGGAATGCTATGCTACTTTAAAGAATAATGCAGAATATGCAAATCATCTCACAACATGGATGAATCTGGAGGACACTATGTTGAGTGAACTAAGTCAATCACAGAAAGACAAATATTTTATGAGTCCATTATTGTAAAAATTCAAGGAAAGGTTTACTCAGGGAAGGAAATTCACTTTGTTGGTTATCGGGGATGGAAGGGAAGGGGTGGGAAAATTTCGGACTAGTTGGAGGTCACATGTTGATTTGGGGGAAGGGAGGGACAGTATGGAAGGAGTCTGTGACCAGCATGGTGACACTGGGGAAAAGAAAGACACAGAAATGTGCACAAAAGACATAGACAACAGAGGCAAATACTATTACACGCACAATACTGCATTACCACTGGCACCAAATGGGTAAATGCACAGACAGATGAGAAGATCAGGTAGGGGTGGGAAAACAGGAATATATCCTAGACCAAGGATAGATTTGGCTGAAAATAAGTTACATATCCACTTGTGCTACAAAATCATCCACATACATTACAGACTCAACAGAAGACAGGGTTGAGTAGCTTGTCAGAGACAACCAAACACCTTGAGAGAGAGAATCACTGAGCCTGGGGGCTCAGGACGATAATCTCAGGGGACATCATGCTCAATTGGCACAACATAGTACATAAAAATCTTGTTTTACTTCCTACTTTGGAGAGTATTGACTGGGATCTTAAAAGCTTTTGAGCAGCCATCTGAGATGCAACTATTGGTTTCCTCTCATCTAGAGCAAAGAAGAGTGAAGAAAATCAAAGTTACCTAGAAACAATTAGTCCAAAGATATGATTGATCACAAAGACCTCAGCCTTCGTAACCCTGAGACCAGAAGAAGTAGACAGTGCCCAGCTACCAATGCCAACCACTCAGAAAGGGATCAAAACTGGAGATCCTGGCTATAGTGGGAAGAAAAATATGGAGCAAAATTCAAAACCACAAAAATAACCAGAATTATTGGTTGGATAGAGATGGTGGAACCCCTGAGACTATGGCCTCGAAATGGGCTCACTTCCATAGATTGGCTCTCAACCCAACAGTAGGAAGACCTACATGCAGAACACTTACCCCAGGGCAATGTACCCACCTACTCTAGGAAGATGCACCCCCTTAGATCAACCAGCCATGAGACATAGAGCGGCAGCATTCACACAGATGAAAGCTAGACAGACAGGAAAGCATAGATAAGAAGGGCACAAGGAGGGGATAGCCACAGGGAGGAGAGGGAAGGAGAGTTTTTTATGGGTGGAGATGGTAATTGGGGCCATGAAATCAAATGTGCATGAACTGTTGAACGTAAAACAAATCTGCTTTGTAAATTTGCACCCAAATCACAATATAAATCAATAGATAGATAGATAGATAAAAACATTAAGCATCATACACATGGTAAAGTATTTTGTATGTGAACAGAATTTTAATAAATCAAAGCACATATTAATATCCTAGCATTCTGTTATACAACTTTGAAAGAATTTTACAGTGAACCCTGAAATTCCTTTCGTAATACAAATTGTTCCTCATTTTCTATAATTTGTGCTCACCTTCTTATTCAAGTCTTTATAGTCCGTTTGTATTGTCTCGTAAAGGAATCTTTATCTGAGGGAGAACTGAGAACGCTTTTGGCACCTACAAAGTTTATTTTCTCTTTGCTTTCCAAGGTTGGGCCTAGGGTGGTTTGGCTAGGAAAGTCAGGAGAATAATATGACTGGCTCAGTAAAGAAAGGCATCAGGAGAATTTGGTTCAGTGTGATGATTTAAAAACCTACCTTTTTCTGGGGTATCGCAGAAGAGAAGCTCATGTTCTTGGATGCCCACTCTTTATTAAAGTCCTTTTCAATTCATACAGTTTAACATGGGACAATACATTGATTACTGGGAAGCCAAGTGAAATCTGTTTAACAGATGAACAATAAACTTTTTGATAATAAAAGGAGGGGATAAGGCTGTTATTCAATCAGGCAAGCATTTTTGCAATAAAACCAAACTCACTTCCATCGAGTTGATTCTGACTCATAGTAACTCCCTTTGGGTTTCCAAAGAAGTAAATCTTTACAGAAGTAGATTGCCCAGTCTTCCTTCCATGGAGTGGCTGGTGGGTTTGAACCACCAACCTTCTGGTTAGCAGTCAGATGCCTTATGCACTACTCCACGAGGGCTCCTTATTTTTGCAATAGGTAAATTAAAACCCTTTGACCCATCAATCTTCCCGCCAACACTGGTAATATATCCAGATGAATGAGGAAGATCCCCTTTTTCAGTGGGATGACAACAAATTTCTCAGCAACTCAAGTGCTCATCAATAGATGAATGGTTGAATAACTACCACTATAGTCATATTCTTGGGAGAAAGTCCTGGTAGGCCACTACCAGAAGAAAAAAAATCAGCCATTGAATACCCTATGGAGATGGGAAATATGGCAATGGATGTTGTTGATGGTTGTACGACATAATTGGTAGAATAGGTTTCACTGAATTGTACAAGTAACAGATGTTGAATTGGGGAAGGAAAGACAGAAAAGCCAATGGAAGACAGTCTAGTCTGATGAAACACATAGGGTAGCTGAGTCTGGGTCAACTTGATGGCAACTAGAACTGAACTGAAACTGAATGTTCATATTATGGAATATTATGCAGCCATTTGAAAGAACTGATGTGCTGGGATGTCTAAGGTTTACTGTTACATGCAAAAGCCAAGCTGCAACTGCAGAGAAATGTGTATATATATATGTATATGGGATATTATATATGTATATATATATATATATATATATATATATATATATATATTATGTGTGTATATATATATGTATATTTATGTGTGTATATATATGTGTGTGTGTGTGTGTGTGTGTAGAATGGTCCCATTCTGGTACAAATAGCAAATCCCCTACAGATTGGTAACATGTCTGCATATATCTGCATGTGCACAGGAAGAAGGCTGTGCAAAGTTTCAGACTCAGGCCGAGGAGGAATAAATGAGGGAGAGCACATTTTTATTCTTTTCTTTTTATGCCTCTGTATTTTTTTCACTGTTGGCACTGAATACATGGAACATTTATAATTCCTGAAAAAAATGGTTTGATAATTCTTTTAAAGAAATTTACATAGAAACTATAAGAACTGTTCCCCTGTACTGCTTCCCCGACCTTCATGTCTACACTGAGGGAGAATAACGTTCTTTCTTGCTCAAAGTCTGCTTTGCTGCCAAATCATTTGTATGGCAGGGGGTGAAAGATGAAGGATGGTGGGATAGGATGGCCTTTAACTGACGCTTCATCCCCCTACTGCTTCCCAACATTTCTGGAAATCTTAAATAACCAACATGGAAGGTCAAAACCCATCTCCTGTGTGAATAAGAGGCAGCTGTATTTCAAATTAAGCCTTCATTTCAAGGAATCAGGAAATTGGCAAGCCCTGCTTGGCAAGTCTCAACTGTCCAAACCAACTGGCCCCCTGCTGCTGCCTCCCTTCCCTTTTGCATCCTCCCACCCCAGTATAACAACAACTAAGACTGCAGAGAGAGCCACCATCTTTCTAGCATCCACTATGAGGGAGGCATGGTATAAGGTACTTTCAGATGTATTATCTCAGGTCATTCCTCAGCACAATGTCTGTGATATGTAGGTTGTGATTTTTAAAAAATAGAACAGGCTGGAGGCATTCTTATAAGGCTTTCATTTCGCTTCCTGATGATCCAATGCTGAGGATTTTCCCAGAGCTGCTCCAAGTGCACTTTAAAGACACAGATGTGGAGTTCAGATAAACTGCACCTCTCGAGAGTTACCACAGCCATGAGAAGTAGAAACAGATCGACCTGTCCAGGGTTTGATTTAGTCAGAGAAACTATAGCCTCCTAGTGTTAAACCAAGGAGCTCTGGTTGTGTAGTGGTTAAGGCACTTGGCTGCTAACCTAAAGGTTGGTGGTTCGAACCCACCATGGAAGAAAGATGAAGCAGTCTGCTTCTGTAAAGATTTACAGCCTTGGACACCTAATGAGTTGGAATCGACTCGATGGCAGTGAGACAGAGTGAGTGTTACACCTAGTTCTCCAACATGTGACAGGATGGCCCCTAACCCAATTCCAGGAAACTGTTATTTGTGGTATCAATATCCGACATTGGCATAGCACTTCACATTGTGCAAAATTTTCCCTATATGTTTTTGTATTTATCCCCACAGATCTTGAAAGTGATGAGAACAGAAAATTGCCTTGATTTTACAAAAGAAGAAATTTCAGAAGTATCAGGTGACTTGTCCAAAATCACAAAGCTAAGAAGTCTATGGGGAGCTCCGGTGGCGTAGAGCCTAAGGCACTTGACTGCTAACCAGAAGGCTGGCAGTTCAAACTCACCACTCCTCGGAAGGAAGACTGGGCAATCTACTTCCGTAAAGAGATACCACCTCGGAAACCTAAGGAGGGGTCACTATGAGTCGAATTGACTAGCCGGCAGTGAGTTTGGGTTTTTTTTTTGGCAGGGAGAAGTCTATGAGTCAGGACTAAAATCTGGGTATTGAATGAAGGAAGCTACTCTATGTGCCTGCTGCAGTTTTTTTCCTTGTTCATAAGCATCCATGCTTGGGGCTATGGAAACACAGTATTAGGGTGTAAATCATGAGTTTTGTCACTTGTTTATTATGTGGCCTTGGATAAGTCACTCACTGACTCTGTTCTTCAGTTTCCTTATCTATAAAGTATAGATAATAAATGAAGCAGGTCTACTCTGTCCTGTAGGGTCACTATGTGTCATAATCAACTTAAGGCAGTGGGTTTACTTACTAGAGTCCTTGTGAGGGCTGCTGTATAAGACAACTCATGTGAAGCATTTAGCACTGTGCTTGGGATGTAGGAAGAATCAGTAAATATAAACTATTCTTCTTATATTTAAAACATGTGCGATGTAAAAAATAAATAGAACAAAAAAATGAATTTAAAAAAATAATAAGATAGATAAGATGTGCCTTTTTCCCACAAATACAAAGTGAGGTTGTAGAAACTGCCAAGGTTATTTTGCAATACATGCTTTGATATGGAGCATTTACTGGTAACAACAAGGAGCCCAAAGATGTAAGATTTGGTAACAAAGCATGCTGCAAAGCCTCAGAGTCCAAAATTGGTAACAATTCCTTTCAGGTTATCTGTTGCCTCTGGGGCCAACAGACAGCTCAGCAGTAACGGGCAGCTTCCACTGTGCTGTGCCTGCTTTTGGGTATGCCACACAGAGCCTGTGTGGCAAGAAGTATCTTCATCAGCCCCCAGCTGCACTCTGCCGGTGGCACCTTTTGGGGCTGGCTTCTTTCCAGTGGGTCAACACCCTCACTCTCACTAAATGCATATATGTCAGTCAGAGACACTTAGCCCTCTTGCCACAAGGAGCAAGAGGTTGGGAAGAGATAGTGCAACTGGAAAAACAAGCTAGAAGGAGAGAACATAGTAGGGTTGGGGATTAACTACAAAACAGGGGCAGAAAGAGTAACAGATGCAAACCAGGCCTGTTTTCCCTGGATACAACTGACTAAAAGGGGCGATCAATGCAAAACAATTCAGGGTAGTGGTTATACAACATTGTGAACGTACTAAATGCCACTGAACTGTTCACTTTACAATGGTTAATTTTATGTTTTGTGAATTTCACCTCAAGGAAAAAAAATGACTCAGGAGCTCACAATGCCATAGTCTCAGGGAGACTTTGATATAGCCATTGTCCTGGGGTTCAAAGATCCAGTCAACATGTACAAGGGATGCCCTATTTGTGACTCCCCTGTCACCTGTCCTTCTTGTACTGTCTGCTTGTGTGTGTGTGTGTGTGACTTTTCAGAGTAGCTTCTGTGATCCTTCACTGCAGGAACTTTTTCTAATAATAATAATAATAATAATAATAGCAAACCCTTATTAAGCTCCTATTCTCAGCTTTATTTCTGACAGCAACTCCTAAAGGTAGGAATTATATTATCACACCTATATTAAAACAAAACAAATCACTGCTGTCAAGTCGATTGCAACTCCTAGTGACCTCTCCTTGGGTTTCCAAGGTGGTATCTCTACAGAAGTAGATTGCCCAATCTTCCTTCCAAGGAGTGGCTGAAGGGTTTGAACCACCAGCCTTCTGGTTAGTAGTCAAATGCCTTAGGCACTATGCTACCAGACCTCCCACACCCATATTACATATGAGGAAATGGAGACTCATTCTAATTTCCAGGAATCATTACAAAGTCAGCCAGGAAGTAAAAGGGGCATGCTAGGACTTGAACCCAGGTAGTGAAGCCAGCTGATGACTATGCTGCTTGCATGCTGCTCTCTGCTTCATTCACTGAATACTTACTCTCTGCCAGGTGCTATGGAGACACCAGAAAAGGTATAAGGAATATGGCTCCTACCTTCAAGGAAATGATGACACTGACAGAAGGTGATCTACAGGAGACTGTAAAGACTCAATTTAAAGGGTGTGTGGCAGCAGAGGGCCCTGGGTGCAAACTGTGTGAGCTCTACTGCTAACCTAAAGGTTGGTGGTTCAAACACACCCAGTGGTATCATGGAAGAAAGGCCTAGTGATCTGCTTCTGCAAAGATTATAGCCAAGAAAACCTTAGGGTACAATTCTACTCTGTAACGCATGAGTCAGAATCTACATGATTGAAATTTTTGGGGGGGTGGGGCTGCTAAGCAAATCTACTCATAATGAATAGGATCTCAAAAAAGAGTTGATGAACATAGTACATAAAAACCTTGGTCCACAACCTACTTTGGTGAGTAGCAACTGGGGTCTTAAAAGCTTTCAAGCAGCCATCTAATATGTAACTGTTGGTCTCCTCTCATCTGAAGCAAAGAAGAGTGAAGAAAATCAAAGGCATCTGAAAACAACTGCTCCAGGGATATGATGGACCCAGAGACCAGAAGAACTAAATGGTGCCTGGCTACAAAGCCAATCACTCGGAAAGGGATCAAAACTGGAGATCCTGGATAGTGTGAGAGGCAAAATGTGGAACAAAATCCAAAAATTACCAAAATTACCGGCCAGATTGACTCTGGTAGATCCCCTAAGACCATGGCCCCGGGTTACTCTTCGGGCCTAGAATTGGACTCATTCCCAAAGACTGGCTCTCAGCCCAACAGTAGAAAGACCTACATGCAGAACACATACTCTAGAGCGATGCACCCACCTACTCTAGGGAGATACACCTTGTAGAGCAATTGGCCATGGGGCACCAGAGGGGCAGCATTCACACAGAGGAAAAGCTGGACAGACAGGAGTGCATAGTTAAGAAGGTCACAGGGAGGGGGTCGTCACAGGGAAGGGAGGAGAGGAGAGTTTGTTATGGTCAGGGATGGTAATTGGGACATGAAATCAAATGTACACAAACTGCTGAATGTAAAACAAATTTTGTTCTATAAATTTGCACCAAATGCACAACAAAATTTTTAAAAAATAAAAATAAAAAATCAAGAACAAGTCTTAGCAAC
>NW_006921939.1:2712497-2728174 GCF_000298275.1 Orycteropus afer afer | reverse complement strand
ACTCTGTGAGTTAGACACTAGTTCCAGTTTCATTGAAAAATAAGGAACTTATCCTGTGGCCTGTAGAATGAGCTTGCTTTTGAAGAGAACTCTTATACCCACTTCCATTTGCTGCAAGCCTTTATTTATCCTTGTGCTGTTAGGTTCTCTGTTCTACTCTGTGGATCTTGCGGAACCAGATCACATGGCTCACAGGAAGCTGCTGTGGTTAAGGGGTCAAGATAATAGACTGCCAATCTGTGGAGCTTCACATACCCACCCTACTTCACTTACAGAATTTCTCTTACAGTGCTGAGCCCAGATACCAACTCACAGCAACCCCATGTGACAGCGTAGAATTGCCCCCTTGGGTTTTCTTGAAATACTGGTTGACTGATAGATTTATACTGGGGTAATGGGTGGTGCCTAAGTTGTTCAAACTACCAGCCTGCTAGCCTAAAGGTTGGTAGTTTAAGCCCACCCAGCAATACCAGGGAAGATAGCCCTGGCAATCTGCTTCTCTTATGATTACAGCCAAGATAACCCCATGGAGAAGTTCTACTGTGTAACACGGGAGACCACTATGAGTCTCAATTGACTTGAAGGCAATTAACAACAACAATGGGTAGTGCAAACGGTTAACACAATTGGCTGCTAACCAAAAGGTTTGTGGTTGAAATCTACGTAGAGGTGCCTTGTAAGAAAAGCCTGCTGATCTACTTACAAAAAATCAGCTATTGAAAAACCTACAGAGCACAGTTCTACTCTGACACATATGCAGTTGCCATGAGGCTGAATTAACTGCATGACATCTGGGTTATTAGTTTTAATTCAGTCCTAGAGCCTTGCTACTCAAAGTGTGGTCCACAGACCAGCAGCACCAGCATCACTGGGGACACTATTAGAAATGTGGCATCTCAGGCCCCACACAGATTTTCTGAATCAGAAACTGAGTTTTAACATGATCCCCACGAGTCTTGTATGAGCATTAAAGCGGGAGAAGCACTGGTATAGGAAGGTGGCTCGGAAAGGCTTTCATTGTCACCTATCTATAGTAGGTCCCCATCCCCTCTGTTTTTTTAAACCCAGTGGTTTTCCAATCCAGTTGTCACATTACTTCATCTGGAATTATTTTTTTCAAGATTTTTTTCTTTAATTTGGAAATCATGTTAAACTAACAGAAGAGTTCTAAGAATAGGACAAAGAACTTCTATATATTCCTCACCTTGATTCACCAAACGTTAACATTTTACTCTGTTTGCTTTATTACCTCCTCTCTTATGGAGTCTCTGGGGGCTACAAATGGGTAATATGTTTGCTACCTTCCAAAAGACTGGAAGTTCAAGTCCACCCAGGGGTGCTTAGGAAGAAAGTCCTGGTGATCTATTTCCAAAAGGTCACGGCCATTGAAAATCCTATGTAGCATAGTTCTACTCTGACCAGTACGGGGGCAATATGAGTTAGAATTGACTAGACAGCAACCGTTTTACATTTGTTATTTCCTTTTCCTATTTTTAGTTGCAGACATCATGTTCCTTTACCTCTAAATACTGCAGTGTGTATTTCTTAAGAACAGGGATATTTTCTTACACAATCACACCACAGTTACTGAGTTCAGAAAATTTAACATCAACACAATAATATTATCTAATATACAGTCCATATTCTAATTTGGCCAGTTGTCTCAGTAAAGTCCTTTATGGCAGTTTTTCCACCTGGGAAGGTTTTATAAAGTACCAATGCCTGATCCCAACCTCACACCAATTAAAACAAAATCTCTGAAGGAAGGTCTATGCCAGTGTATTTTTAAGCTCTGAAGGAGAGTCTAACATGCAGCCAACGCTGAGAACCACTGTGTTATAGGCCTTTTTCCATGAGCTCTGTATGCCATAGGTGTAGGGTTGTAATTATTGTCATTGTTAGCTGCCGTCCAGTCAATTCCAACCTGTGGCAAACCCATTTGTTACAGAGTAGAACTGCTCCATGATGTTATTGAGGCTGTAATCTTAGCGCAAACAGACCTCCAGGCCTTCTCTTCCACAGTACTGTTGGATGGGTTCAAACTGACAACCTTTATGTTAGCAGTCGAGTGCGTACCATTTACACTACAGGGACCTTAGGCTTAGGGTAAATCCCAATTGTAATTTGTCTAGACCCCATGTGGCATAGTGCTTAAGACATTTGACTGCTAACCAGAAGGCTGGCAGTTCAAACCCACCAGCCACTCTTTGGAAGGAAGATTGGGCAATCTGCTTCCATAGTGATACTGCCTTGGAAACCCAAGGAGGGGTCACTATGAGTCAGATCCAACTCAACAGTAGTGAGTTTGGTTTTGGTTTTGGTTTAGGCCCCATGTCTTCCTTCATCTGACTTCTAAAATCACTAACTGGCTTTGAGGTTCCCTGGGCCTTTCCTCACTGCCTCGCAATGCCACCTCTATAAGGGAATTAAACGTTCATTTCTCCTTCCTGCTCTTTCTCCTACGGCTGTTCAGCACAGTCCTTCCTTCTGTATGCAAAAGGAAGCCTTGTTTCAAGCAAGGTGTGTGATGGTTAAGTTTGTGCGTCAACTTGGCTAGGCCTGGTTGAATGACTGGGCAGCTGGACGTAGTTATTCCCCATGGTAAGACTGGTAATTATCTCCATGGCGGAATGTATTGGAGCAGCTGAGTAGCTGCTTTGGATATGTGGTCTGCTTCCAATATATAAGAAACAGCTTTAGGAATGGTCTCTAGCTTACAGCACTCTTGAACCCTGCGTGTAGCCGTGTCGTTGTTCAGCAGCCTGCCATGCTCTGCCAAACTTGGGACTTTCAATTGACTTGAATTAATGGCCTGCCATGTGGTTTGGTAACAGTGGGACTGTGCCTTTCTACTTGTCAGCCTTGGATTTGTCAGCCTCAGCAGCCAGCAGCTGTCTGAGTGAAGAAAAGCCTCTAGCTTCAGTGGGCCAGGAGCAGGAGGCGGAGCTGAAGCCCAAGGCTGAGGGGCTTTCACCCAGCGCCTGGAGCCTTTGAACTCAGACTTAAAGCTTCCAAACTGTAAGAGAATAAACTCCCGTTTGTTCAAGCCATCCCATTTGTGGTATATTCCTATCAGAGTGGCACTAGGTAACCAAAACAAATGGTATATGCTCAGGGCAGTACTGCCCACAAAGCCAAGCCTGACAAGTTGGCTCCGTCACCTAGAATCGCAGAAGAGTGGGACGCAAAGGCAGATGGTGGGAAAAGAACACCAGGGATAGAGCAAATCAGTTAAGGGGAGGGCCAAATTTCTCTTTGGGATTGTAACAAAGTTTCTCTAGCCTCCAACATTTGCCTTCTCAGAATTAGACTATTCTCCAATTACCTTGGCTTGGAAAGCAAGCTGCTGAGGTGTGCAGATGTAGCAAGCTGGGGCTGCACCGGAAGGTAAGGTAGTGTGCAGATGGGGAGCGATTTAAAAACCAGCTGGCTCATCGCACCAGCCAGGAGGCGTTTACATTTCCTGAAAGAATTTGGGTCAGTCTAACCAGTCAGTCTAACTGCTTCCACGTATCTGTCCTGTTTCCATCCATTAGTACAAAACGGAAAGCTGGCAGGTCTGAGAGGGAACTGACAAAGAGCTCACGATGTGCCGTCGTCCCACCGCACAACAGTTTCCCAAGCACTGAAGCAAGCCCCCGCACCTCCACCCCTTACACCCCCTCTCACCCACACATCTGCCTCACTGCCACCAAAGAAAGTGGGCTTAATTTGAAGACAGTCTGTTACAGGAGGCTGAGCCCAGATTTGTATATGTTTGTGAGTATATTCTGGAAGAAAAGTAAGGCAAAAAAGGAATCATTTGGCTTCAAAGCTGCTTTGTAAATGCCTGGCAAATCGACTTGCTTTTAGAATGTATTGATATTCTTTAATATTCGCAAGAACTAGCCTGCGCCGATGGATTGCTTTAACAGATGAATCTTTGCAGTTAGTCAATGACAAAATATTTGTGAGTGGTTAGTGTCTTTCCTCTTCACAGAAACTCAGTAATGCGCCAAATGAGATCATTCCCTCTGGCCCAGGGCTCGAGAACATTTTGAATGGTGTTCATACTGACTGAGAATTAAAGAATATGCTAGTTACCGCCAAAGTCCAAATGCAGAGCCTGGTATTCCTAAGCAATCGTTCGCACCCTGGTATTCCTAAGCAATCGTTCGCAGAGTCCTTAATTAGGGCCCAGTGTGCAATGCCACTGCCATCTCTAAGCATCTATTTCAACCAAGGACGCCTGGTCTTATTACAGAATTTGGTCCCTGCCAGTAAGCCAGAATGTGCTTAAATTTATCAAGTATGTGTGAATTGTGCATATCTCAAATCTTCTTACAAAAAGGCCAGCCTTCGAGAAATGTTTTCATAGAATGTGATATTTCACTAGCTTACGTTAAGCTAACAAAGGATTATCTTTCACATTAGAACTATACAAAACTGGCCAATATTCTCTCCAACTGTTAATTTTCATCCTGTAGTTATTTGATAAACACATATATGTACATTTCAGGCTCTATTAGCCACACTCAGGTTTACGTTTAATGGTGGAGTTCAGTCATATAATCACTCAACTATCCCACCTCTGAGCCTGATTCATGTCCCCTCCTTCTCAGTCTTTTTGCCATTGACATAATTAAGACTCAGTGGCCTCAATTCTCCCTCTTTCCTATTAACTTATTCCAATCTATCCTTCAAGCACACATATCCACTGCTGTCAGAATAAAATCTCCAAATCCTTAATTGGGCATTCAAAGCCCTGCATACTCTACTAATCAAAGGTTACCTCTACCACTCTCAAACTTACACACAGGGCTTCAGGCAAACCATTTCATTTGCTCTAATATATGCAGTAAGGCAGCCAACAATTTTCTGTAGCACTTACTATGCACTAGGCCCTGGGGTAGCCACTTCACATCATTATTTCCTTTACTTCATCCCACAGCCTGATGAGGTGTGTCATATTACCCTCACTGTACTGGGAGGGAAATAGAGGCTGAGAACTATTAAGGAACTTGCTCCATATCATGCAGCCAGAAAGTTGTGGAGTCATCAGCATTTGAAGCCAAGCAGCCTCCTTCCAGAGCTTTTCCTCTTAACCTGTTGTTTTTCAACTCATGGTCACCCCATGTGACAGACTAGAGCTGCCCAATAGGGTCTTCTAGGCTGTAATCTTTATGGGAGAAGAATAGCCAGGTCTTTCTCCTGTGGAGCCACTGGGTGGGTTCAAGCCACCAACGTTTCAGTTAGTAGCTGAGCACTTAACCGTTGCATCACCAGGGCTCCTTATCTAGCCTGCCTAAATACTTGTGTGAAATCTGTCCCGCATTTTCACGCCTCCATGTTCTTGTTCAAGATGTTCTCTTCTTTTGAAACAACTGTCCTTCCTACTCCACCACCTCTGCCTCCTGAAATCCTGCTCAGCTGAAACAGCACTACCTCCGTGACACCTTCCCTGCCCTCAAACTCAGGTACAATTCATACTCCTTGCTCTGTATTCTGACAGCCTTGACTCTAGCACTTAATCTATCTTTCTTTATCTATTTTTTAAACTTTTTTTTCACGGTTGTAAAATATATATAACAACAACTTTGCTAATTTACTATTTTGAAGTGTGTAATTCAGTGACATTAAGTACATTCATTATATTGTGCTACCATCACCACTTCCCATTTCCAAATAGAACTCAGTACCCCTTAAACAGTAACTCCCATTCCCTCCTCCCACCAGACCCTAGTAACAGCTAATGTACTCTCTAACTCTGTGAGTTTACCATGTATGGGCTCTGTCTTAGTTATCTACTACTGCTATAACAGAAACCTCACAATGTGTGCTTTAACAAACACACATTTATTCTCCCACAGTTTAGGTGATTAAACGTCTGAATTCAGAGTGCCAGCTCTAGAGAAAGACTTTGTCTCCCAAGTTGGTTCACAGTTTAGGAGGAAGATCCTTGTCTCCTTTCACCATCTGTAGCTCCAGCCTTCTTTGGAGATCTCTATGTGTCCTGGTAGCAATTTTCCTCTGAATCTAGAACATTCACAGCACAGGGACCCTGGGGTCCAAAGGAGGCACGCTGCTCCTGGATCTTCTTTTTTGGTGGTAGACAGTCCCTCTCTCTCTGCTTGTTTCGCTCTCCTTTTATCTTTTGTAAGGTAAAAAGTGATGCAGGCCACAACTCAGGGAAATTCCCCTTACATTGAGTCAAGAGTGTGACCGAGTAAGGGTGGTACATCCCACCCTAATCCTCTTACAACTGATTGGCTGATCACATCAGATCACATCATGGAAGATGGTTACATCATTATATAACTGCCAAATTGCATCATTACATAACAGCCAAACTACTGAGACTCATGGTCCAGCCAAGCTGACATGTATTTTGAGGGGACACAATTCAACCATGAGAAGCTCATACAACATCTGTTCTTTTGTGACTGTCTTATTACACTCAACATAATATTTTCATGGCTCTGATACATGCTGTAGCATTTATCAGAATTTCCTTTCTCTTTATGGCTGAGAAATACATAATATTCCATTGTATGTACATACCACACTTGGCTTATTAATTCATCTGTTGATGAAACTTGGGTTGTTTCTACCTTTTCGCTACTGTAAACAATGCTGCAATGAAGACTGCTTACAAGTACCTCTTTGAGTCCCTGCTTTCAATTTTTTTGGTATGTACCTAGGAGTGGGACTGCTGGGTCAAATGGTAATTCTATGTTTAACTTTTCAAGGAACCACTAAACTGTTTTCCATAGCACCTATACCAGTTTACAATACTACCAAGCAATTCCAATTTCTCCACATTCTCACCAATACTTGTTACTTTCTGTTTTTCTGATAACAGCCACCTAGGGAGTTAAATTGTCTTTTATTATATGTAGTTATCTATACATATATTTCCTCCTGCTGCTCACCACTTCCCTGTCGTATGGAAGACCAAGTTTATTATCACTGTTGTTGTTGTTGTTTGCCGTCGAGTCGGCCCCGACTCATAATTTACTACAAACTGGGCATTTAAGACAGACTGGGATGAAGGACAGGGCCATCCATTTCTGAAAATATTGGCCATTAAAAACCTTATGAATACCAGTGAAACACTGTCTGATATATTACTGGCAAACATTATCAACAGCAGTGAAACACTGTCTGATATATTACTGGCAAACATTATCAACAGCAGTGAAACACTGTCTGATACAGTGCCAGAGGATGAGCCCCTCAGGTTGGAAGGCACTCAAAATATGACTGGGGAAGAGCTACCTTCTCAAAGTAGAGTCGACCTTAATGGGTGAGTGGAGTAAAGATTTGGGACCTTCATTTGCTGATGGGGCACAAGTCAAAATGGGAAGAAATTGCTACAAACATTCACTGACAATCAGAACATGGAATGTATGAACTATTAATCTTGGAAAATTAGAAGTTGTCAAAAGTGAAATGGAACACATAAATATTGATATCTCAGGCATTAGTGAGCTGAAGTGGGCTAGTATTGGCCATTTTGAATCAATCATATGGTCTACTATACTGAGAATAACAAATTAAATAAGAATGACATCAAATTCATTGTCAAAAAGAACATTTCAAGTTCTGTCCTGAAGTACAATGCTGTCAGTGATAGGATTATATTCATATGCCTACAAAGAAGACGAGTTAATACTATTATTGTTCAAATATATACACCAAACACTAAAGCCAAAGATGGAGAAACTGAGGTTTTTACCAACTTCTGCAGTCTGAAATTGACCAAACATGCAATCAAGATGCATTGATTATTACTAGTGATTGGAATGCAGAAGTTGGAAACAAGGAAGAAGCATCAATAGTTAGAAACTATGGACTTGATGACAGAAATGACACCAGTGATTGCATGATAGAATTCTGCAAGACCAATGACTCATTCACTACAAATACCTTTTTTCAACAACATAAATGGTGACTATACACACTGACCTCTCCAGATGGAATAACCAAGGGTCAAATCTACTACATCTGTGGAAAGAGACAATGGAGAAGCTCAATATTATTAATCAGAAACAAGCTAGCTGCTGACTTTGGAATAGACCACCAATTGCTCATATGCAAGTTTAAGTTGAAGGAGAAGAAATTTAAAACAAGTACACAAGAGGCAAAATATTACCTGCAATATATCCTACCTGAACTTAAAGACCATCTGAAGAATAGATTTGACGCACTGAACACTAATGACCAAAGACCAGATGAATTGTGGGATGACATCAATGACATCATACAAGAAGAAAGCAAAAGGTCACTGAAAGACAGGAAAGAAAGAAAAGATCAAAATGAATGTCAGAAGAGACTCTGAAACTTGCTCTTGAATCGAGAGTAGATAAAGTAAATGGAAGAAATGATGACGTAAAAAATCTGAAAGGAAGATTTCAAAGGACAGCTCGAGAAGACAAAGAAACATATTATAAAGAAATGTGCGAAGACCTGATATTAGAAAATCAAAAAGGTAGACCACACTCGGCATTTCTCAAGCTGAAAGAATGGGGAAAACAATTAAAGTTTTGAGTTGCTATACAGAAGGATTCTATGGAGAAAATACTGAATGATGCAGGAAGAATCAAAAGATGGAAGGAATACACAGAGTCATTGTACCGAAAAGAATTGGTTGATGTTCAACCATTTCAGGAAGTAGCATATGCTCAAAAATCAATGGTATTGAAGGAAGAAGTCTAAGTTGCACTGAAGGCACTGGCAAAAAACAAGCCTCCAGGAATTCACAGAATACCCATTGAGATGTTTCAACAAATGGATGCAATGCTGGAAGCACTCACTTGTTCATGCCAAGAAATTTGAAAGACAGCTGCCTGGTCAAATGACTGAAAGAGATCTCAATTTGTGCTTATTCTAAAGAAAGATGATCCAAGAGAATGCAGAAATTATTAAACAACATCACTAATATCACCCACAAGTGAAATTTTGCTGAAAATAATTCAAAAGCAGTTGCAGCAGTGCATCAACAGGGAACTGCCAGAAATTCATGCTGGATTCAGAAGAGGACATAGAAGGAGGGATACCATTGCTGTCTGAAAACAAAGAATACCAGAAAAATGTTTACCTCTGTTTATTGCCTATGCAAACCCATGTGACTGCGTTAATCATAAAAAAAAAAAAAATTATGGATGACATTGAGAATAATGGGAGCTCCAGAATATTTGATTGTGTTCATGAAGAACCTACACATAGGCCAAGAGTCAGTCATTCAAATGGAACAAGGGGATACCACATTGTTTAAAATCAGGAAAGGTGTGTATCAGGTCTGTAGCCTTTCACCATATTTATTCAATCTGTACGCTGAGCAAATAAGCCAAGGAGCTGGACTGTATGAAGAAGAATGTGGCATCAGGGTTGGAGGAAGTCTCATTAACAACCTGCAGTATGCAGAATACACAGCCTTGCTTGCTGAAAGCAAAGAGGACTTGAAGAATTTACTGATAATGATCCAAGACTTCAGTATGGATTACACATCAACATATATAACATAAAGAAAACAAAAATTCTCACAACTGGACCAATGAGCAACATCATGATAAATGGAGAATAGGTGGAAGTTGTCAGGGATTTCATTTTACTTGGATCCACAGTCAACTCTCATGGAAGCAGCAGTCAAGAAATCAGATGTTGCATTGCATTTGGCAAATCTGCAAAAGACCTGTTTAAAGTGTTAAAAAGCAAAGATGTCACTTTGAAGACTAAGGTGTGCCTGATGCAAGTCATGGTAATTTCAATATCCTCATATGTGTGTGAAAGTTGGACAATGAATATGGAAGACTGCAGAAGAATCGATGTATTTGAATTGTGGTGTTGGCAAAGAACACCGGAAATACCATGGACTGCCAGAAGGACGGGAAAATTTTTCTTGGAAGAAGTACAGCCAGAATGCTCCATAGAAGGGAGAATGGCCAGAATTTGTCTCTGGTACTTTGGTTATGCTATCAAAATGGAGCAGTCCTTGTAGAAGAATATCATTCAGGGTAAAGTGAATGGTCAGAGAAAAAGGAGAAGACCCTCAAGGAGATGGATTGGCACAGTGGCTGCAACAATAGATTGAAGCATAGCAACAATTTTGAGGATGGTTCGGGACCGAGCACTGTTTCATTCTATTGTACATAGGGTTGCTATGAGTCAAAACTAACTTGATGGCACCTAATAACAACATAGGAGCTCTGGTAGCGTAGTGCCTAAGGCACTTGACTGCTAACTAGAAGGCCGGTGGTTCAAACCCACCAGCCACTCCTTGGAAGGAAGGTTGGGCAATCTACTTCCGTAGTGATACTGCCTCGGAAACCCAAGGAGGGGTCGCTATGAGTCGGGTCCGACTCGATGGCACATAACAACAGCAACAACATAGGGTCACTGTGAGTTGAAACCTATTTTACCACAAAGAGCAATAATAACAAGGCACTGTTATTATTATTATGCACCATGAGGACTTGTAAAGAAAGTGGAAGAGCTACAGCCAGTGTTATTGTTATGTGCCACGAGTCAGACCTGACTCATAGCGACTCCTTCTTGGGTTTCCGAGGTGGTATCTCTACGGAAGAAGATTGCCCAACCTTCCTTCCAAGGAGTAGCTGGTGGGTTTGAACTGCCAACATTCTTGTTAGCAGTCAATTGTCTTAGGCACTGTGCTACCAGAGTATTCTCTGGTTGTTTACTTGTTTATTATTATGGAAAGAGCCATCACCCCCTTTATAGTAACAACAGCTACCTTTTTTTGAGCACTTACTATATGTTGCCACCACTCCTCTGTCAGTTTGTCGTACTGCGGTGGCTTGCATGTTGCTGTGAGGATGGAGGCTATGCCACAGGTATCTCACATAGCAGTAGGGTCACCCATGGTGGACAGGTTTCAGTGGAGCTTCCAGACTAAGACAGACTTGGGAGAAGGAAGGGGCTCAAAGAATTGGACAGTGAAAACCTTATGAATAGCAGTGAATCTATATGTTCCCTCTCTCTCTCACTGCCCTGGAGTCAGATCCAACTCATAGTGACCCCTCCTTGGGTTTCTGAGGCAGTATCACTATGGAACTACACTGCCCATCTTCCCTCTGAGGAGTAGCTGGTGGGTTTGAACCACCAGCCTTCTGGTTAGCAGTTAAATGCCTTAGGCAATATTAAATGTCTTTCATACATTTCTCATTTAGTCCTTCAACAACCTCATGAAGTAGGTACTGTTATTCTTCCTATTTTATGGGTGGGGTAAATGAAGCTCAGAGATGTAAATAACTTACCCACAGTTACAGTAAGTGGTTAGGGCTGGGCTACGTGCCACAGCCTGTGTTTTAACCTCCATACTGATGTCTCTGGTGGTATGGGGAACATGTTGCTGATGGTACGTGAAATGATTTTCTACAGTTCAAAGATGAACTCTATCTTATATCCATCATTATGTTTATTGCAATGTTTAACTTAATATGTATCTTAAATGCAGGGCTATTATTACTGGCTTTATGATAATAATGAAAATGTCTTTTAAGTAAATATCTTCATTTTTTTAATTTCTTTTTTTGCTCTTGTGGAGGATATACACAGAAAAACATACAGCAAGTCAACCATTTCATAATTTTTAACCAGCGAGTCAGATTTTTAAGAAATATTCATACGGCAGAATTTGTCATGGTAGTACCTCAATGACTGAAGATTCAAAAACGCTACTCCATGAAATAGAGCAAACCTGATGTAGCACTTGCTCTCTTGCTTGAGTAGTGTCTTAGTTATCTAGTGCTGCTATAACACAAATACCGCAAATGAATGGCTTTAACAGACAGAAATTTATTCTCTCACACTTTAGCAGGCTAGAAGTCCAAATTCCATGCACTAGCTCTAGTGGAAGGCTTTTTCTCTCTGTTTGGTCACAGTTTAAGAGGAAGGTCCTTGTTTTCTTTTAGCATCTGTGAGCCTGGCCTTCTTTGGAGATCTACATGTGTCTTGGCACCAATCTTTCCCTGGGTCTATGTGGTTCTCTGAGTGGGGACCCAGGGTCCAACAGACACACTTCCTTCCTAGCTCTTCTTTCTAGGTGGTACTGAGGTCCCTCTGATTTCTTACTCACTTTTAAAAATCCCTTTCATATCTCAAAAGAGATTGACTCAAGATACAACTAAATTCTGTAGAATTTATCCTGTCTTATTAACATAACTACCTCTAATTTTGTCTCATTAACATCACTACATCAAATCATAAAATGGAAAATAATTACATAATATTGAGAATCATGGACTAGCCAAGTTGATACATATTTGGGGGGGAATACAATTCAATCAATAACAAGTGGTAATAATACTTACAGCTAAAATTTGTACCAAGTAGTACTCTAAAGGGTTTGCATGTACTAATTCATTCAACTCTTAGAATAAACTATGAAGTAGATAATAATATAATTCTCATTGAAGTATGATGAGGTGATGTAATTTTCCTAAGGCCACAGAGCTAAACAAGTGATGGAATCAAGATTTGTATGTAGGAGGTTGACTCTAGGATTCTGGGTTGTTAACCTCTGTGATAAAGTGCCTCTTCAATAGCACTCATAGGGCACAAATGCCCTGAAATGCCCCAAGAGGGAAAATGCCACTTTTGCTCTTTGGGCACACACTGAGAGACTCTGGAAAGAGACCTCCAAGCAAGCGGATGAGCTCTAGCTTGGAGTGATGGTGGACAGGAATGGACAAGTGTATGCTCAAGGAGGTGCTGCTGGCATATCTGGCATCCCAACTTAGACTAGGCTGAGGCAAGAGCAACATACCAACTCTTCATTCTATAAATATCTAGAGAAACAACCACTAACTTCATTCACCCCTCTCCTTGTGTCTGTGAGGAAACTAGAGACCCAGAGAAGTACTGAGACTTGCCCACGTTTGCTTGCTGACTATAGCCAACAGCTGCAGTAGAAACCCCATCTTCGAGTTCAGCACCCTTCCTCCCCCACTCCTACACTGGGTCCTTGGATTCAGTGGGCAGCATTCTGAGAGAGGGTGCCTCCTTGTGAGCAAAGCCACTGTCTGGAATAATTGTTGGTGTGTCCTCAGGACCTGCAGCATCAATATCACCTGGGAACCTGTTAAAAGTGTAAACTCTCGGGTCTGACCCTAGACCTACTGGGGGTGCAGTCCAGCAATGCGTGCTTTAGTGAGCCCCCTAGGTGATTCTGATGCACACTCAAGTTTGAAAACCAGTGATCTAGACTGAAAGGCAGAGCACCCAGTGCTGCAGACATCAATATGTGTACGGATCATCAACTCCCACAGCACAATGAAGGATAGTCTCCACAGAGAAGGACTGTTGAAAGGATTGCCACGGGCTCAGAAGCACTTAAGCTTGCATAGCAGTGTCACCTTCAACCACATGTGACAGTGATGGATAGACAGACAGAGACTGGGGGGGGGGGTGTAGCCAATCCTTGCTAATCTGTACCTGTGTCAGAGAGAATGCAGTTTTGCCAACTCAGCACTTCCCAGAGACTTGCTAACTACTCAGCTTGGTGAGTCCCTGCCCTCTAGAAAACCACCACTCAGGATCATAGAGCCTCCAAGTTGGGAGAGAGCTTAAACCTACCCCATTACCCACTCACCACTACCATACCTCTGAGTGGTACTCACTCAGGTTCAATATTACAGGGCTATTGTTGTTGTTAGGTGCTGTCAAATTGGCTCTGACTCAGTGACCCAGTGTACAGCTGAACAAAACACTGCTCGGTCCTGTGCCATCCTCACAATCATTGCTAAGCTTGAGCTCATCATTGCAGCCACTGGGTCAGTGCATCTCGATGAGTCTTCCCCTTTTTCACTGACCCTCTACTTTACCAAGCATGATATCCTTCTACAGGGACAAGTCCCATCTGACAGCATGACAAAAGTACAAGAGACTAAGTCTGGCCATTCTCGCTTGTAAGGAGCACTCCAGCTGCACTTTTGACAGGGCAGATTTGTTCATTCTGCCAGCAGTCCATGGTATTTTCAGTGTTCTTTGCCAATACTATAATTCAAATACATCAATTCTTCTGCAGTCTTCCATATTCATTGTCCATCTTTCACTTGCATGAAGCAATTGAAAATACCATGGCTGGGGTGAGGCACAGTGTAGTTTTCAAAGTGACATCTTTGCTTTAAAGAGGTCTTTTGCAGCAGATTTGCCCAATGCAATACAACATCTGATTTCTTCCATTGGTTTTGACTGTGGATTCAAGTAAAATGAAATCTTTAACAACTTCTATCTTTTCTCCATTTATTGTGATGTTGGTCACTGGTCCAGTTGTGAGGACTTTTATATTCTTTATATTGAGGTGTAATCCATACTGAAGGCTGTAGTCTTTAATCTTCATCAGTAAGTGCTTCAAGTCTTCACTTTCAGTAAGCAAGGCTGTGTATTCTGCATATTGCAGGTTGTTAATGAGTCTTCCTCCAACCCTGATGCCATGATCTTCTTCATATAGTCTAGCTTCTTGGCTTATTTGCTCAGCATACAGATCGAATAAGTATGGTAAAAGGATACAGCCCTGATGCACGCCCTTCCTGATTTTAAACCATGCAGTATCCCCTTGTTCTGTTTGAATGACTGACTCTTGGTGTATGTGAAGGTTCCTCATGAGCACAGTTAAGTGTTCTGGAACTCCCAATACTGCCAATGTTATCCATAATTTTTTATGATTCACACAGTCAAATTGCTTTGCATAGTCAAGAAAGCACAGGTAAACATTCTCCTGGTATTCTTTGGTTCCAGTCAAGATCCATCTGACATCAGCAATGGTATCTCTCATTCTATATCCTCTTCTGAATCCAGCTTGAATTTCTGGCAGTTCCCTGTTGATGTACTGCTGCAACTGCTTTTGAATTATTTTCAGCAAAATTTTACTTGCATGTGATATTAGTGATATTTTTCAATAATTTCTGCATTCTTCTGGATCACTTTTCTTTAGAATAGGCACATATTGAAATCTCTTCCAGTTAGTTGGTTTGAACTGCCAGTTTCTCAGTTAGTACTCCAGTACTTGACCATTTGTGCTACCCAAAACCAAAACCAAACTCTTTGCCATCAAGTCGGATCTGACTCATAGCGACCCCTCCTTGGGTTTTTGGGCAGTCTCACTACAGAAGTAGATTGCCCGATCTTCCTTCTGAGGGTGCTACCCAAGTACTCCATATAATAAGAGTTAAATTATTGAAAGCAGGTAATTAACATTGATACAATACTATTAACTAATCTATAGGCCTTATTAAAATTTTCCTAGATTTTCCACTAATATAATTTATCTGTCCCAGGATCCAACACAGGATCCCATATTACATTTAACAGTTGTCATTTCTCCTTTGCCTCCTCTAATCTGTGATGGTTCCTTAATCTTTGTCTTTTATCACTTTTGATAAGTCCATGCCAGTTATTTCTTAGAATGCCCCTAGTTTGGATTTGGCTGATGTTTTCTCATGGTTAGATTGCGGTTGTGCATTTTTAGCAAGAATACTAATGTAAGGTGATTTAAAAAATTATTATTAGAATTAGGGAGCTCTGGTAGCATAGTGCCTAAGGCACTTGACTGCTAACCAGGAGGCTGGCACTTCAAACTCACCAGCCACTCCTCGGAAGGAAGGTTGGGCATAGTGATACTGCCTCAGAAACCCAAGTAGGGGTCATTATGAGTCGGGTCCGACTCGACGGCACAT
>NW_006921939.1:2699645-2712047 GCF_000298275.1 Orycteropus afer afer | reverse complement strand
AGTGGCTGGTGGGTTTGAACCACCAGCTTTCTGGTTAGCAGTCAAGTGCCTTAGGCACTATGCTACCAGAGCTCCTAGCTAACATGTGCCCCAAGGAAAAGAAATGAGGGATATGATAGCAAAGTTTTTGATTAATTAATTATTGTTATTTACTTTGAAAAATAACAGTACCAAAAAAAAAAAATTCAAAACAACCCAATACCTTTCATGGCTCAGTCAACTGGCTCTATAGCTCTAAAGAGTGTGCCTGGATTCACACTCTGGCTCTGTCATTTAGCAGCTGGGTAATACTGAACTAATCACTTGATCTCTCGGTGCCTCATTTGCCTCATCTGTAAAACGGGGATACTTTTTTAAAAAAATATATCATAGGGTTATTCTGAGGATTGATCAAGATAATACATGTGAGGAGTCTGAAATACAGCAAGCACTCATTAAAAAAAAAAAAAAAAAAACCTCACTGCCATCAACTCAATTCCAACTCATAGTGACCCCCATTGGGTTTCTGAGGCTGTAAATCTTTAAGGAAGTAAATTGCCCCACCTTCCTTCCACAGAGCAGCTGGTGGGTTTGAACTGCTGACTTTTTCGTTAACAGCCAGATGCCTTATCCCCACTACACCACAATTTTTATTATGCAAATATTGGAACTTCCCAGAATGCTATCCAACAGCACATCCTATTAGATACTCAAAGCAACCCCTTGAGGTCACAGATTATTACTTTTATTGACTGATAAGGAAATTGAGGCCTAGAGACATGAAAGGATTTATCTAAGGTCTTCCCTGGTGGTGCAGTGCCTAAGGCATTTGACTGCTAACCAGAAGGTTGGCAGTTCAAACCCATCAGTCATTCTGCCAGGCAATCTACTTCTGTAAAGATTTACCACCTTGGAAACCCAAGGGGGGTCGCTATGAGTTGGAATCAATGAGTTGGAATCAACTCAATGGCAGTAGGCTTTTTTTCTTTTGTTTTGCTTTCCTAGTAAATGAATGAAAGAGTTGGGTACAGGACATAGGTCACCTGTCTCTTAATCCAGTCCTCTTATTTCTGTACTGCCCTAGACATAGAGGACATGCTCACTTAATACCAGGAACCAGAGTAAGAATTTAAGCTTATGTTGGCCCTTCAGTATCACATTCTTCTTTGTGCTGGACAGGGTCTGGGACAGTGTAAACCTTTAGGGTCTTACAATGAAAGTGACAGAGACAGACCAAAAAAACCAAACTCACTGCCGTCAAATCAATTCAACTCATAATGACCCCTCTGTGATAGTTGCAGCTGTGTGTCAACTTGGCTGGACCACAATTCTGTGTGGTTTAACCAACTGTGATGTGGGTTGTTCCAATGATGGGATCAGATGTATATGTTTTGAGCAGCCAATCCATTGAAAAGGAGTTTCCCTAAGGGTGTGGCCTGCTTCCAGTATATTTATGGACATCCTGGGAAAAGAGACACTCTTCTGTGGATCGGGATTCTGCCTACAACTGTCCGTGAGCAAACAATCCACCATTCGGCCTGGAGATCTTGGCTTCGTCATTTGTTGGAGTCAACAGCCAGTGTACTGCCTGCCAACCTTGAGCTTCTCAGCTTCTGCACCTGCGTGAGTCGAGAAAAACCTCCACTTTGACATTTAATCCAAGAACTTGGGACTTGCCAGCTTCTGTAAGTGTGTGAGCTATTTTCCTAAGATAAATTTCTCTATAAGCTTTACTGGTTTTATTTCTCTAGAGAACCCAGTCTAACACACCCTCCTTGGGTTTCCTAGGCGATATCTCTATGGAAGTAGATTGCCCAATCTTCCTTCCAAGGAGTGGCTGGTAGGTTTGAAGCGCCAGCCTTCTGGTTAGCAGTCAAATACCTTAGGCACTACGCCACCAGAGCTCCCGTGAGAGAGTACTAAGCAGTAATAAGACAGTTCAGTATGTATTCCTGGAACAATGAGTGTACTGACAATCACAATAGCTTCCATCCTATATAAACAGGGATCCTAGAATGACTGTTTGGAGCAGAGATGGCATTTTCCAAGGAAAGTATCCCTGTCAATGGTGGGAAGTACCTGTCACCCTATCAAATGTACTTAAAGCAGACCACTACTACTGTTAAAGAACTTAGTCTATAGGTTTTACAGGAGACAGGGAGATAGGAACAAGACAGGTTGGAAAGGGAAGCGAAGATCAGTATGCCAGGCCTTAATGAATCAGAAAGAAAGTTGTATTTTATTTTAAGTGTATGGGAAGCCACTGGGGCTTTTATGCAGAGGAATGATATTATCTGTTTTATATTTTTAAAAGAGCACACTGATGCTATAACAGGGAACCATGTAGAGTATGTTTCTTTAGTGAGACAGAATTGGCCTTGAATCCTAACTCTTATCTCTTTATAGCTTGAATCCCTTCTGTTCAATAGAGACAATAATAGTATCTAACTCGTAGGGCTGTGGTGAGGAGTACAAGAAACAATGTATGTAAAGTGCCTGGCCCATTGTAGGTGTTCAGTATGTGTTTGCTGAAATTATTATTATTAGTTGTGCTCATTTAGTATTATACTCACAACTGTTAGAAAGTGCACACGATGTGAACCAGATGGGGTATTAGGTTAATGCTGTTTGAAATTAATTTTTTTTTTTTTTTTTTGCAATTCTAAGACCTCATGCAGTGGAGGAGTTTCTGGATGCAAGGCGCAGAGATGGAAAAGATCTGTCTGGAATGGCTGCCAGCGAACTTAAGGGAGATTCACTGTCCCCTTTTCCAAGCCCAGGACACATACTTGCCCTGGTTGTGTCCCTGCACAGAGCTGTGTATGAACACAGAATGAGATGATGGGGAAAACATAGAAAAGGAAGCATTCTTGCATTCTTCTTTCAAAAAAATACCTTATTGTGATCTGGTGAAAGTTTACAGAGCATATTAGTTTTTCTTTCAGCAATTTATACACATTGTGTTTGGTGACATCGTTGCAGTCCCCTCAATGTAACAGCACTCTCCCCACTTCCTTCCTCGTTTCCATTTCCATTCATCCTTCTTTCCTGCCCCTTCCTGCCTTCTGAGCTTTGTTTTTAACCAAATGCTGCCTTTTTGGTCTTGCATGGTTGATTGTACTGAGGAGTATATTCCTCCCTGGTGTTATTATTTGCAGGCCTGTTCATTGTTTGGCTGAAAGGTGATCCCAGGGGTGGGTTAGTTCCAGGTTTGAAGGGTGTCTAGGAGGTTTCACTATACTCTATCACACCAGTTAGTCTGGTCTTCTTTAGGATTTTCAATTTTGTTCATTTTTCTCCTAATGTCCAGGAACTTCTATTGTGACCTCAATCAGGGCAGTCTGTACTGGCAGCTGTGCACTGTTCTTCTGGCCTCAGGCTACTGGAGGCTGTCATTTGTGTGGTCCATTAGTCCTTTGGACTAATTGTTTCCTTGAGTCTTTGATTTTCTTCACTCTTCTTTGTTCCAGATGGGGACCAACCAATAGTTATATCTTAGATGGCCACTTCCAAGCTCCCAAGACCCCTGTCAGTACTGACCAAAGTAGGATGTAGACCATTTTCTTTGTGAACTATGCTTTGCCAATTGACCTTAGTGTCCCCTGACACTATGGTCCTGAGCCCACAGGACCAGCAACTCTCTCTCTCTAGATATTTTGTTATCACTAATAAGTTTTCATAACTTTGCCCCTTGACTGCTCTTCTATATACATGGATATATTTGCAGCACATGCAAATACATATGTAGAAATAGCCTCTGTCTAACCTGTATGTGCTTGTGGGTGTAGTGCCCTGTCCATCTTGCATATCTAACTATGTGTCCACATGTAAATTATTGTTTATTACTGTTATGTCAGGATTGTGTATAGAATAGTATTTACCAATCTTGCCTATCACTCTTGTATACCTCTCAGTGTCTTTGGAAAAGGAAACACTCTTTCCTCATCCTTTGTGTCTCTTCCCAGAGTTCTAAAAAGTCTATTCATTCAAAAGTTGCTGAGTGCCTCCTATGTGCCAGCCCAGCACTTGGTCTTGTCATGTATCCAGCAATAGCAGAGTCATAGGCACCATGGAAAGCCCCACTAGGCCAACCCATCACCTCACGCTGTGGAGATTCTATAAATGCAGCAACTGGGATAGGCAGGTGCCAAGACTTCCAATCAATGCATGGGCATAGATTGCTTCTTCTTGGACTTTTGGTCAACTGCTGTTTGGCGTGAGCTATGTGAGGTTATTTTCTAACCCTCCAGCAAGCAGAGGCAGGCTGGGATGCCAGTGTCCCAAGTATCTCACACATATCCTGAACCATGACAAACCATGCCCAGGGAATGGTGATGATACAAAAGGTTTTGTCTTTTGGTGCACTCCTGAGCCCTGAGGTCTTGTCTGGCCACACCCAGTTCTTATAGTCCCAACTCACTGCCGTCAAGTCAGATCCGACACATAGCGACCCCTCCTTGGGTTTCTGAGGCAGTATCACTACGGAAGTAAATTGCCCAATCTTCCTTCCGAGGAGTGGCTGGTGGGTTTGAACCACCAGCCTTCTGGTTAGCAGTTGAATGCCTTAGGCACTATGCCAAGGTCTGTCTATTCCCTGGAACAGGTGACTACTGAGACACAGCATATCCTCTTGGCAAAGGGAGCTGTGTCATGCTAACTCATGGTCGTGCTCATGAGGAACCTGTACACAGACCAGGAGGCTGTCATTCAAACAGAAAAAGGGGATACTGCACGGTTTGAAATCAGGAAGAGTGTGTGTCAGGGTTGTGTCCTTTCACCATATTTATTCAATCTGTATGCCGAACAAATAATCTGAGAAGCTGGACTATATGAAAAAGAACGTGACACAAAGATTGGAGGAAGGCTCATTAACAACCTGAGATACGCAGACAACACAATTTTGCTTGCAGAAAGTGAGGATGACTTGGAGCACTTACTGATGAAGATTAAAGACTACAGTCTGCAGTATGAATTAGACCTCAGTATAAAGAAAACAAAATTCCTCACAACTGGACCAATAAGCAGCATCACGATAGATGGAGAAAAAGATTGAAGTTGTCAAAGACTTCATATTACTTGGTTCTACAATCAACACCAATGGAAGTAGCAGTATAGACATTCAAAGACATATTGCATCGGGCAAATCTGTTGCAAAAGACCTCTTTCAAGTGCTGAAGAGCAAAGATGTCTCCTTGAATACTAAGATGAGCCTAACCAAAGCCATGGTATTTTCAATCGCCTCATATGCATATGAGAGCTGGACTATGAATAAAGAAGATTGAACAAGAGTTGATGCTTTTGCGTCGTTGTGTTGGAGAATGCTGAAAGCACCTTGGACTGCTAAAAGAACTAACAAATCTGTCTTGGAAGAAGTGCAGCCAGAATGCTCTGTGGAAGTGAGAATGCCAGACTTCATCCCACCTACTTTGGTCATGTTGTCAGAAGGGACCATTTTCTGGAGAAAGATGTCATGCTTGGTAAAGTGGAGGGTCAACGAAAGAGAGGAAGGTCCTCAATAAGATGACTTGACACACTGGCTGTAGCGATGGACTCAAGTATAGTAGGGATCATGAGGCTGCCACAGGACCAGGCAGTGTTTTGTTCTGTTGTACATGGAGTCACTGAGTCAGAGCACATAATAATAAAAATAACAACCCTTGAACAGGCTGTCTGAGCCTCAGGCAAGCTTGGCGTGCCAGGAGTGTGTCAGGCATGACTGGAACTAAAGCCAGAGTACTACCTAATTCAACTATCCCTTTATCCTGCTATTATTTCTTGTTCAACTCTTTACATCTACTTTCATTCACTTATTCAACATTTACTGAGTTTCTACAATATGCTAGGCACTATGGAAGGTGCTGGAGATACACAGGACAAAGTTCCTGCCCTCAAGGAGCTTGCATTCTTATGGGGGAAGTTGAGATCATTCTCATTAGAATATTTCCCCCATCTAAAAAATAAAAATAAAATCCTTTCTTGACTCTTGTTCCCTTTCCAGATACTGTTACTGCCCCCAATGCTCTCCTCCTCTTTTTATTATAACCTTGAAACTAGTTGTTAATACAAATTGACTCCAAATTCTCTCCTTCCTTTCTCTTTTGAATTCATTCTAATCAAAGATAATGAGTGACTTTCATGTTACAAAACCTAGTGGTCAATTCTCAGCCCTCATCTTGCTTGACCTATCTGGAGCATTTGACACAAGTGAGCACCCTCTCTACTTTTAAACACTTTCTTCTCTTGGCTTCCAGGAAACCACATTCTATTGGTTTTCTTCTTTCTTTTCTGGTTGCTCCTTCTCAGTCCCTTTGCGTGTTCTTCTTCAACTCAATCTCTAAACTTCAAAGTACTTTAGGGCTCAATCCTTGGATCTCTTAACTATAAGAACTTACATTATTTCTCTTTTCTTATGGACTACCTGATGTCATCCAGTGTCATGGCTCCAGGCCAGACCTCTCTTATGAACACCAGGTTTGCATATAAACTCTATCTGACATCTCCACCTGGATGTCTCATGGGCACCTCAGACTTGTTAAGCCCTTGTTATTACTCCCTAAAATTTACTCCTTCCATTATCTTTCTTATCTTAGTTATTAAATGGCCACTCCATTCTTCTAGATTCTCAGGCAAAAAAAAAAAAAAAAAGACCTTGGTGTCATCCACCTCTCAAGATACATACAGATTTTGACCATTTCTTGTTGTCTTTCACCACCTCCATTACTACAGCCTTTGTCCAAGCCACCATCATCTCTAACCCGGATAATTTTGGTAGCCTCTTAGTTTGTCCTGTTGAATTCACCATTTCTCTCCTTCAGTTTATTCTCAACACAGCATACAGAGTGAACCTATTAAAAGCTATGTCAGATCATGTTACCTTCTGCTTAAAACTTTCAAATAATACCCCTTATTATTCAGAGTAGAAGCCAAACTTCTTATAATAACGTACAAAGTTCCACAGGACCTTACTCCCATTATTTCTCTGAACTCCTGCCACAATTCCCCTGTCCTCAACTCTCCAGCCCCAACAGCCCACTTGCTGTGCCTCAAAGACATCAGGCATAATCCAACCTCAGGACCTTTGCACAGACCCCTTTCTGCCATGAATGCTCTACATCCAGATAGCCGCAGGTCTACATTTCTCACTTCCTTCATATTTTTCCTCAAAATTTACCTTCCCGGACAACTCTATCTAAAACTTTTCTTCCTCCCCCAAAAAAGCCATATCTCCTTTTTTTGTCCCCCTTTTTTTCCCTCATCAGCACTGATCATTATCTAACATCCTATATCTAAGCATGAGGAAGTTGAGGCACAAGTGGGATTCAATTCCAGGTGGAAGGCAGAACAAGAGTGAAAGTACCGAAGCACAAATGAGTGTGATGTGTTCTCAGAACAGAAGGCAGGCGGGGTGGTGCAGGATACAAAAGGAGAAGAATAGAACAAGATGAGTTTTGAGAGATATACAGAGACCAGATTATGCAGGGTAGAGTGTAGGCCATGGAAAGGAATTTGGACTTTATGCTACATGATATGAGAACCACTAAAAGGTTTTCAGAAGGAGAGTGACATGATCTGATTTACTATTTTCTAGAGATCACTCTGGCAGTTGTGTAGAGGGCATGAGTGGAAGCAGGGAGACAACTTAGGAGGCTATTGTGGTGGAGGCGGGACTTGATGGTCTCCTAGACAGGGCTGGTGACTTAATTTTCCCCTTCCATTTGTTGCACAAATCCATTCTGATCAGGTAAACACACACAAGGGCATTGGTTTCTGGACAAATTTCCAAAGCTAGGATTCTGTAACTTGTTAGTTCTGTGATAGGCGGTTCAGTAGTTAAAAGATATAAGTCTCAACCTGCCCTAGGGACAAGACCCAGTTGAGCCGGTAATAGGAAAGATACTTTCTAACTAGAAAATAACCCAAGCAGATAGGATTTTAGAAAAGAGAGCAAGAAAAATGATGGCAACATGAATCTATCTAAATTTTAAAGAGCTCCACTAATATAAATTAGAAACTCTGGTGGCATAGTGCCTAAGGCATTTGACTGCTAACCAGAAGGCTGGCGGTTCAAACCCACCAGCCACTCTTTGGAAGGAAGGTCGGGCAATCTACTTCCATAGCAATAATTCCTTGGAAACCGAAGAAGGGGTTGCTATGAGTCGGATCTGACTCGACGGCAGTGTGTGCGAGCATGTGCGTGTGCATACTAATATAAATTAAAGGGGGGATCAAGACATGGACACAAATAGAAATTATACAAGATAGAATGAGGTAAGTATACAAAGGGAGACAAAAATACTATTAATAATCACTATCATTTACTTAAGGAGACCTGGTGGCACGGTGGTTAAGTGCTTGGCTGTTAACTGAAAGATCAGTGGTTTGAACCCACCACCACTCTGCTTGTTGTTGTTGGTGTTATGTGCCGTCAAGTCAGATCCAACTCATAGCGACCCCTCCTTGGCTTTCTGAGGTGGTATCACTGCGGAAGTAGATTGCCCAACTTTCCTTCCGAGGAGTGGCTGATGGATTTGAACCGACAGCCTTCTGGTTAGCAATCAAATGCTTTAGGCACTACTCCACCAGAGCTCCTACCCCATCACTCTGCAGGAGGGAGAAAGATGAGGCAGTCTGCTTCTGTAAAGATTACAGCCTACGAAACCCTATGGGGCAGTTCTACTCTGTGCTATGGGGTCACTATGAGTCAGAATCAGTTTGATAGTACACAACAACATTTATTTAGTATTCAATGTGTAATGAAAACTGTGTTGGATGCTTTACATATATTCTCAGTTCTGGTAGCATAGTGCCTAAGGCACTTGACTGCTAACCAGAAGACTGGTGGTTCAAACCCACCAGCCACTCCTCAGAAGGAAGGTCGGGCTATCTACTTCCATAGTGATACCACCTCAGAAACCCAAGGAGGGGTCACTCTGAGTCGGAAACTACTCGACGGCACATAACAACAATAACTCTATAGAGTAGGTAATATGGTCATCCATGATGAAAATAATAGCAGCTAGCATTTCTTAAGTGCTTAATATCAGGCTGGCATTAGGCTAGGTGCTTTTGAAATATCTCATATATATGTATATCTTCATTCTAAAGATGAGGATCTACCACCTGTCTTTAGTTTGTTATACCTTGGTGGCTTATGTGTGACTGCAATGCTAGAAACAATACCACGGGTATTTCAAATGCCAACAGAGTCACCCATGGTGGAGAGGTTTCAGTGGTGCTTCCAGACTAAGATACACTAGGAAAAAAAGCCTGGCAATTTACTTTCAAAAAGTAACCAATGAAAACCTTATTGATCACAATGGACTCAAACATGCCAATGGTTGTGAAAAGGGTGCAGTACCGTGCAGCATTTCATTATCTTGTACATAGGGTCACCATGAATCAGAGCCAACTTAATACAACTAACAACAACAACAACATAGATGAGGATAACTAGCCACAGAAAAAATAAATGACTTATCTCAGATGACAGAGCTAGGCAGGTGCAATGCTGATGTTCAAATGTGGGTGAGACTCTCAAGCCCATTTCTTGTTGTGTTCCAGGAATTCAGAGCAGTCAGTTCCTACCTTGTTCTGGGAGGTGCATGTGTGCAGGGAGGAAAGAAGACTGCACGGAATAAAGGTGTGAAGATGGGAATTCAGGGCCCATGGCAGCCCTGGTGGTACAAAGAAATGGTTAAGCACTGGACTGCTAACCGAAAGGCTGGTGGTCAAACCCATCCTGAAGCACCTCAGAAGAAAGACCTGGCTATCTGCTTCTGAAAGGTCACAGCCATGAAAATCCTGTGGAGTGCAGTTCTCTGCAACACATGGGGTCATGACGAGTTGGAATCGACTCTATAGCAACTGTTTGCTTTTTGTTGCTGTTGTTTTGTTCAGTGCCCAGCAAGTGGCCTGGCTTGGCTAGAGCAGAGAGTGTGATGAGGAAGAGTAGCTCAATGGCAAGGCAGTCCTCCTTTCCATTTTAGTTCCTACTCCCTTCATCTGTGCCATCCTGGGGCTGCAGCTCCCATTAAGCCTGTCTTGATCTTAAGGTGTCTTGGTCATCTTAAGGCCCTCAGTAACTCAAACAGCTTTAACTCTACTCCAAAGTAGAACAAAGTTAGATTTTTCAATTCAAACCATAATGAGTGGGGAATTGGCAACTCCCTCATTAAGTCTTCTTTCTTAGATAGAAGCAACCCTAGGACATTTAGGACATAGACAACAAGATCTGCAAAGGACTGGGAATCCAGAGGAACCAGTACCCAGCAATAGGCACCCACCATATCAGGTCACCAAGCCAACAAAGAAAGTTCATCACGCAACACTACTGGGAACAGCCAAAACTGCCAATCATCCAAATGCCCACCAATATGAGACTGATAAGATAAATTATGAACCATCCACAGAACACATTGTTTTTGCTTAAAAAAAAGATGATATAAAACTGTATGTTCTGACAAGGAAGGACATTTTTAAAAGATTGTTAAGTGAAAAATGCATGTCACATAAAAGTCTATATAGTATGATAGTATGGTCTTATTTAAATAATAGATCTGTGTTCATTTATGCACAAAACCATTAACCGTGATTATCTGGTTGGGTGTCTATGCACAGAATTACAACAGGACTTTCACTTTCTAATTTGTATACTTGTGTATGGTGTTGATCTTTAGAACAAGCAAACATTACTTCTATAGTTGGAAAATGCAATAATAGTATTTCCATTTTGAAAAACGAAATGCTCCATTTGAGATCACCCTACATCCTCATCCTTTCTTTTGTAATCACACTGTATCGTGGATTCAGCAATGCCTCTGAAATGGTCTCCCATAACTTTCTTATGAATGAGTTATGATGAGACAGTAACATATTTACCAGATTATAATACAGTCAAGTGGATTGGCAATTGACTAAACAATTTTACGCAAAACAACCAGCAGAAAGGTCTCTAGAGAAAGGTCACAGGCTTTTCCACTCTCGTTAATAACTTAGATGACACAGAAAATGTACTTACCACGTCTGATGATGTCCCAAAGCTGGCAGGGACAGCAAATACGTTGAAGGACAAAATTGAGATTCAAAATGAACTCAGATGGGTTGGAATACTGGGCTAAAATAAAAAAAAAAAAAGGTGAAATTAAAATAACATAAAGAAAAAAAATCATTAATTAAAAGTTTCAAGGTCCATTTTATGACGCCTGGATAGGAGAAGCATTGCTTGGCAGCAGCCTACATAAAAACAAACTAACTGAGAAAGATCTGGTGGTTTGAGTTGAGCTGAGTTGTACAAGTATATTTTGAGCTAAAAGTGTAACATAGCTAAATAATTTAGCTGCTAAAAACAGGGCCCAATTTTAGATTGTATTAATCAATGTACAGTTTCTTGATCCCAGAAAACAATCGTCATATTGTGATTTCCACTATTCCCTCGTGGAGTCTCCTGTTTGAAGCTAGGGAGCACACTTTAAGAGGTCACTAACAAAGTGCAACACCTCCAGAGCAGGTCCAAGAGATTGGCAAAGGGGTCTGAATCTACCCCTTACACAACAGGAATGTCTCTTGAAGGGACCAGAGACATGGGGCCTGAAAGAGAGAGAAGTCAGCGTAGAGGGGCAGTACATTAGATGCTTTCAAACCTCTATAAGTGTTTCTATGTACTTCTTTTGGGTTGCTCAGGTGGCAGAACCAGGACTACTGCCACCCAGTGGTAGTAAGGAGGAAGATTTTCAGGAAACACGTGGAAAGGCTTTCTGACCTTGAGAGGGTCCTTCAGAGGCTGAGCAAGCTGGTGAGGCAAGGAGTGTGTAAGCCAAGGCTGGATGAACAGATGCCCAGTGGTGGAATTACACTGGCTGGGTCCTTGTCAGCTCCAAGAGACTATACTTCTTTCTCCTGTTCTCCACACCATCACATTTTTGCATCCCCCTCCAGACCAATGAACCCTCTGTCTGCAGTTCACAGAGCCCTAGAACAGCTCTGCAGGAACTGCTTGGGCTGCTGCCTCTTGTTTAGTATTGGCCAAGTCCAAAAAAAAACACAAAATCCACTGCCACTGAGTTGATTCTGACTCAAAGCAACCCTATAGGACAGAGTAGAACTGCCCCATAGGGTTTCCGAGGCTATAATCTTTACAGAAGCAGACAGCCACATCTTTCTCCCATAGACCAGCTGGTAGGTTTGAACCACTGATCTTTTGGTTAGCAACCGAATGCTTTAACCACTGCACCATTAGAGCTCCTTATTGGCCAAGGCTTATGGGGGCAAAAGCCATTGCCTATAGAGGGCCAAACAGGAGAGATCAGTCAGATGATGGCCTTCTCAGGACAAAATCTTCCCATGGCTTTCCACCTCACTCCCTGTCAATGGCAACATCATCATGAAGACCTACAAAGCCCTAAATAACTTGAGGCCTTTGATCTC
>NW_006921939.1:2694185-2698935 GCF_000298275.1 Orycteropus afer afer | reverse complement strand
CTGTTGTATCCCAGCAACATGGCCTAGCACACAGTAACTGCTCAGTCAATATTTGTTCAACCATATGGCCACCACATCTAAAATCCATGCTATTTTCTGAAGCCTTGATTCTCTCAACAAAGGAAATTTCAGATTTAAGAAATGAATCTCAAAGTTATAACAAGGGGTTATGTCTTAGTAGTGGGATATGGGATGATTTTGCTTATTTTCCTTAATTTCCCCTACTTTTCTGTTATGCAGTCATATTACATTAATGATAAACTGGCCACAATATTTATAGTAACTCTGGTAGTGTAGTGCCTAAGGCACTTGACTGCTAATCAGAAGGCTGGCGGTTCAAACCCACCAGCCACTCCTCGGAAGGAAGATGGGGCAATCTACTTCCATAGTGATACTGCCTCGGAAACTCAAGGAGGGGTTGCTATGAGTTGGGTCCGACTCGATGGCACCTAACAACAACAACAATATTTATTGAGTGCCTACTACATGCCAGGTATTGCACTTTACTTGGATTGACTCATTTAATCCTGACAATAGTCTTTTTAGGTTGGCACTACTATTATTACCATTATAAAGACAAGGAAACTGAGAACAAGGAGGTAATGTGACTTGCCGAAGGACACAGCTACTATCAGACAAATTCAGAAGCCCGTATTATTACTCCTGACTTCAAAATAAGATGAAAAGTGACAATGATGATGACACCTAACATTTATTGACTAATAACCATGTATCACCAAAAACTAAACCCACTGCCATCAAGTGGATTCTGACTCATAGCAACCCCCATTGGGTTTCCAAGGCTGTAAATCTTTATGGAAGTAGATTGCTTCATCTTCCTCTCATGGAGAAACTGGTGGATTTGAACCTACAACATAGTTAGCAGCCAACTGCCTTATTCACTATGCCACCAGAGCTCCTTAATCATGTACCAGGAACTATATCAAACGTTTAACACACATCATCTCATTTAATGCTCAGAACAGCCCCATGAAGTAGGAACTATTATTGTGCTCATTTCATGAACTCGGCCCTCCCATAATGTGACCAGCAGTACCACTTGGCCCCTGCTTTGGTTTCACAAGAAAGATGCTTTGAGTCTCTCTTCTGCATTCCAGCCAAGTGGAGAAGCTTGAGAAGAGACAATCTGCCAGCTGCCACTCCATGCAGATTGAGTCTGCAGCATACCTTGTGATTTCAGCCCTTACTTGTACCAATGCCCCTGACAAGAATGCCCTTCCTCTTTCCTCTGGCAGCCCAATCCTGCTCATTGTTTCCAAAGCACAGCTCAAACCCAACCTACTCCAGGAAGCCTTTCATGATTACCCCCTTTCACCATAATCTCTCAATATTACAGTCTACACATGTCATTTTAGCCCTGATCATCTCTGGCCTGGTAGTGTTGACACTTATATACCTCCTTTCTTCTCAGTTAGACTGTATGAGGTCATGGTGGAAGCCAGGCTTGTGCTCCTTGGCATTTCCTGAATACTGGTGCATTAGCTTGCACATAGTAGGTGCTCATAATTATTTTACTGATTTAATAATAGTATTATAACCTTATAGCTGTAAAATGTCTTTTTTTCCCCAAAACATTCACAAATATCTTATCTCACAGTAGCTTCACAACATCCCCAAGAGATAAGAGGATCAAGATTTTATTTTCTCATTTTACAGTAAAGGAAATTGAAGACCAGGAGGGTTAATAAATAAGTTGTCTCAGGTCAAACCTTTGAGAATTGAGCCAAGCCCTCTGGACTTTGAGTCCCAGCTTCTTTGCACTAGACCACACTGATTCTCCGGAAGACATCTCTGGCTGGGAGCAATGCTAATAACATTCCTATAAAGACCTTGTCTTGATTCTATCACCAGAGAAAAAGCAATAAAGAGCACCAAGAGGCAATATCCAGAGTTGAGATTGGAAAGGCAGGTAAATTCATACACTCTGGTGAGAAGTGCCTAGGGCTTATCAGATGAGTGATGAAGACTCTGTTATATTCCTTGTAAGAAGGGGACTGGGGACTGGGGACTGAAAGTTGCCCTCTAAACAGGGCAGATTAGCTCAATCCTCATCAGAAAGATAGTAGCCTAGAAAGTAGCAGGATGAATGTAAGAAAGTATTAGGAGGCAAGAAACATGGGTTTGAGGCCCAGTTCTGCTACAAACTAGCTGTGTGATCATGGAGAAAGTACCTAGCCTCTCTGAATTTGTACTTCTTCACTGTTACTGTTAGCTGTCATCGAGTCACCCTCCAATTCATGGTGACCCCATACACGACAGGGGTTGTGTATGAACCACTGTTGTCCATAGAGTTTTTTTTTTTCTTTTTATTATATTAAATGTAAGTAACAAAACACTTGCCTTTTCAAAAATCTATAGCATTTTCATTGGCTGATTTTCAGAAGTCGATCCCCAGATTTTTCTTCCTACTTCGCCTTAGTCTGTAAGTTCTTTTGAAACTCACTCAGCATCATAACAAAATACAAGCCTCCACGACAGATGAGTGGTTGCTGTGCCTGAGGTACACTGGCTGAGACTCAAACCCTGGTCTCCCAAATGGAAGGCAAGAATTCTACACTGAACCCCCACTTCCTTTACTTTCTCACTTGTTGTTGTTATGTGCCGTCGAGTCGGCCCCGACTCATAGCAACCCCTCCTTGGGTTTCCGAGGCAGTATCACTACGGAAGTAGGATTGCCTTCAAATTAAAAGGCTTCTCACAGCCCCAGCGTTCTATAGATCTGTGACCAAAATCAAAACTGAACTCATTGCTGTTGGGTGGGTTCCAACTCATAGCAACTCTACAGGACAGAGCAGAACTGTGCATATGTTTCCAAGTCTCTAACTCTTTACAGCCACCACTCATCTGTCAGTTTGTCATACTGTGGTGGTTTGCTTGTTTCTGTGATGCAGGAAGCTATGCCACTGGTATTTCAAGTACCAACAGGGTCACTCATGGTGAACAAGTTTCAATGGAACTTCCAGATTAAGACAGACTAGGAAGAAGGAAGTGGTCAGGTCCACTTCTGAAAAAATTGACCACTGAAAACCTTATGAATGGCAGGGAAACACTGTCTGATTTAGTGCTGGAATATGAGCCCCTCAGATTGAAAGGCACTCAAAATACAACTGAGGAAGAGCTGCCTCCACAAAGTAGAGTCAACCTTAATGACATGGATGGAGTAAAGCTCTTGGGACCTTCATTTGCTGATGTGGCATGACTCAAAATAAGAAGAAACAGCTGCATACATCCATTAATAACTGGAACATGGAATACGGAGTGTGAATCTAGGCAAATTGGAAGTTACAAAAACTGGAATTGTATACATAAAGATCAATATACTAGGCATTAGTGAGCTAAAATGGATTGGTATTAGTCATTTTGAATCAGGCAATCATACGGTCTACTAGGCCAGGAATGACAAATTAAAAAGCAATGGCATCATCATCAACAAGAGCATTCAACATAATGCTGTCAGTAATAGGATAATATCCAGACATCTACAAGGAAGACAAATTAATAGGACTATAATTCAAATTTATGCACCAACCACTACAGTCAAAGATGAAGAAATTGAAGAGTTTTACCAACTTCTGCAGTCTGAAATTGACCAAACATGCAATCAAGAGGTATTAATAATTACTGGCAATTGGAATACAACAGTTGGAAACAAAGAAGCACCATCAGTAGTTGGAAAATACGGCCTTGGTGATAGAAATGATGCTGGAGATTGCTTGACAGATTTTTTCCAAGACCAACGCCCTCTATATTGCAAATACCTTGTTTCCACAACATAAATGTGCACTAAACAAGCAGACCTCACCAGAAGGAATACACAGGAATCAAATCTACTACTTCTGTGGAAAGAGACAATGGAGAAACTCAATATCATCAGTCAGAACAAGGCCAGAGGCCGACTATGGAACAGACCATCAATTGCTCATATGCAAATTTAAGTTAAAGCTGAAGACAATTAAAACAAGTCCACAAGAGCCGAAATATGACCTTGATTATATCGCACCTGAATTTAGAGACCATCAGAAGAACATATTTGATGCGTTGAACACCAGTGACTGAAGACCAGATAAGTTGTGGGGTGACATCAAGAACATCATACAGGAAGAAAGCAAAAGGTCATTAAAAGACAGGAAAGTAAGAAAAGACCTAAATGGATGTCAGAAGAGACTCTGAAATTTGCTCTTGAATGGAGAGTAGCTAAAACAAATGGAAGAAATGACAAGATAAAAAGCTGAACAGAAGATTTCAATGAGCAGTTTGAGAATATGAACTCAATTATTACAATGAAATATGTAAAAACCTGGAGTTAGAAAACCAAAAGGGAAGAACCTGCTCAGCATTTTGCAAGCTGAAAGAACTGAAAAAAAAATTCAAGGCTCAAGTTGCAATATTGAAAGATTCTATAGGTAAAATATTGAATGATGCAGGAAGCATCAAAAGAAGGTGGAAGGAATATGCAGAGTCACTGTACAAAAAAGAATTGGTCGATGTTCATCTATTTCAGGAGGTGGCATATGACCAAGAACCAATGGTACTAAGGGAAGAAATCTAAGCAGTACTGAAGGAGTTGGTGAAAAGCAAGGCTCCAGGAATTGATGGAATACCTACTGAGATGTTTTAACAAACAGATGCAGTGCTGGAGGCTCTCATTCATTTATTCCGAGAAATTTGGAAGATAGCTACATTACCAACTGACTGGAAGAGATCCATATTTGTGCCCATTCCAAAGAAA
>NW_006921939.1:2692116-2693338 GCF_000298275.1 Orycteropus afer afer | reverse complement strand
CAAAGATGGCAACAACCTAGGTGTCCATCAACTGAAGAATGGATAACCAAGCTATGGTACATACACACAATGGAATACTATGCAACCCTAAAGACTAATGTAAAATCTACAAAACACCGCATAACGTGGATGAACTTGGAGACATTATGCTGAGGGAAATATGTCAATCACAAAAGGACAAATATTGTATTAGTCTGCTATTGTAAAAAGTCAAGGAAAGGTTTCTATATGGAAGGAAATTTTCTTTGTTGGTTACCAGGGGTGGAAGGGAAGGAGAAGGAACACTACTAGATAGGTAGGGACAAGTATTGATTTGGGTGAAGAGAAGGGTAATGTACCAAATGTAAGTGATGAACATGGTGGCACTGAGGAAGAGGAAGACATAGAGACGTACATGGGAGGTACAGACAGCAAAGATGAACCCTTTTGCACCTACAGTACTGCATTGTCAGTGAAGGCAAACACGGATATATGGGTGGATAGATGGCTGGACAAGCTGAACTATTAGGTATGTCTATGCAGTGGGGAGTGTGACCAAGACCATGTATAGGGTTGGCAGATAATATTTCTACAAGTGTATTGGTATGTTCTCTAAGAATTCCCAGGCATACAGTAGAGCTAACAAGGGCCAAGGCTGTAGTCACTGCTTGGCCACCACCAGCTACCCAGAGGGAGCAAGTAGTTGGACCTGTGGGCTCAGGACCATAGTCACAGGGGACATCAAGTTCAATTGGCATAACATACTACACAAAAACATTGTTCCACATCCTAGTTTGGCAAGTAGTGGCTGGGATCTTAAAAGCTTGCAAGCGGCCATCTAGATGCAACGATGAGTGTCTCCTCATCCAGAGCAAAGAAGAATGAAGAAAACTAAAGATTCATGGAAACAATTAGTCCAAGTGACTGGTATACCATGTGCTGCTCAGCCTATATGACTATGAGACCAGAAGAACTAGATGGTGCCTGGCTACCACTGCCAACCACTCGGAGGGGAATCTATGTAGGAGATCCTGGATAGAGTAGGAGAACAATGTAGAACAAAACTCAAAATAATTTGGAAAACAAAGGGACCAGGTTTGGTGGTTTGATAGAGCCTGATGCTGCCCTTCAGGTCTGGAACTGAACCCACACTTGTGGCTTCCAGCCAAACAAAGGACAGGCATATGAGGTGAACATTTATACTAAGTAGATACACTCCTTGGAGAGAACAATCATGGGAGAA
>NW_006921939.1:2685648-2691512 GCF_000298275.1 Orycteropus afer afer | reverse complement strand
ACTGCCTCAGAAACCCAAGAAGGGATCGCTATGAGTCGGGGCCGACTCGACGACAAATAACAACAACAACAACAACAATATGAATGCAAAAGCTAGATAATGGATATAGAAGACTGAAGAAGAGTTGATGCATTGAATTTTGGAGTTGGCAAAGAATGTTGAATGTACCATGGAGTAATAGAAGAGGAACAAATCTCTCCTGGAGGAAGTACAGCCAGGATGCTCCTTAGAAGCTAGAATGGCCAGGCTTGGTCTCCCATACTTTGCTCATGTTGTCAGGAAGGACCAGTTCCTGGTGAAGGATATCGTACTTGGTAAGGTAGAGGGTAAGTGAAAAAGGAGAAGACTCTCAATGAGATGAGTTGACACAGTGGCTGTGACACTGGGCTCAAGCATGGCATTGATTGTGAGGATGGAGGACAGGGTATGTTTTGTTCTGTTGTACTTAGGGTCATTATAAGTTGAAACTGACTTGTGGCCACTAACAAAGAATAGCAACAAATCTTTACTGAAACAGACTGCCACATCTTTCTCCCATGGAGTAGCTGATAGGTTTGAACCCCTGACTTTCAGTTAGCAGGTGAGCACTTAACCACTGCACCACCAGGGCTCCTTACACATCAGTGACAGAGGTCACAAATTGGTGATCCATAGGCCAAATCTGTGGGAATGCTGGTAACGTAGTGCCTAAGGCACCTGACTGCTAACCAGAAGGCTGGTGGTTCAAACCCACCAGCCACTCCTTGGTAGGAAGGTCTGGCAATCTACTTCTGTAGTGATACCACCTCGGAAACCCAAGGAGGGGTCGCTATGAGTCAGGTCCAACTCAACAGCACAATAACAACAACAGGCCAAATCTGAGGCATGAACTTATTTTCTTTGGCCCAAGTAATATTTAAAACTTTTTGAAGTGGTAGCTTACATTTAAGAATCTAAAACTTTCAAATAAATATTCAGATTTACAACCTCTCTAGAAAAATGAAAAGATTTGGAAATATTTAAAAATTGAAGACTTCACGTAAAATTTGATTTCCAGTCTTTCTAGAGAAAGAGATCTGGAAGCATGCTTATTTTGCTCAACTGTTTATTAAGGAGCTCTGGTGGCGTAGTAGGTAAGGCATTTGGCTGCTAACCAGGCCAGTGGTTCAAACTCACAAGCTGCTCCACAGGAAGAAGATGAGCCAATCTACTTCCATAAAGATTTACAGCCTTGGAAACCCAATGGAGGTCGGTATGAGTGGTAATTGACTTGATGGCAGCGAGTTTGGTTTTTTTGTTTGTTTATTATTTGTAACATGTTAGCTTGTGATGTGTAACCCAGACTTCTTGTGGTTGAGTCCATTTTGACTCACAGCAACTCTACAACACAGGGCAGAACTGCCCCATAGGGTTTCCAAGGTTGTAGATCTTAATGGAAGCAGACTGGCTCATCTTTCTCCCACAGAGCAGCTAGTGGGTTTGAATCTCCTACCATTCAGTTCATGGTCATGTACTTAACCACTGTGCCATCAGGGCTCCTTTTATGATAAGTATAGTGGGAAAAATAAAAAGTGAGGTGGAGGATAAGGAGTTCTGAAGTGGCAGGGGTAGGGGGAACTTGCAAGGCATATAATTTTACAGAAGGTGGTCCAAGAAATCTTTGCTAACAAGATGATCACCCTCACAAGACCATAATCTACTGGTGCCTAATAGTAGTTTTTCCTGCTAGATGGGAAAAGAGAGGTGAATAAAAGGTTAGGATGCTAATAGTCTCAACATACCAAGTGAGAAGTAAAAAGATACTGGTGTAGATTAATGTAAATCAAAACAGACTTTTAAATTTATTATTTGATTTCACAAAGACAACAAAAGTCTCCAATTATAAAATAAATATCAAATGCTAGGTAAAAGGGGTTATATAAGTGAATTCATTCCTCCTCTCTCATAGCAGGAAGTCAAGAGTCAATAGGGATTGTCTGAAGTTGAGAAATCAACAAACTGGGTTAGGTATAAGCATATCACATTATCAGCTAGATCCTTGCTACTCAAAGCATGGTCCATAGACCAAAAGCATGGGCATCCCATGGGAGTTCGTCAGAAGTGCAGAACCTCAGGTCCTACCCCAGATATACTGAGTCAGAATTGTTGTCACTTTAACAAGATGCCCAGGTCATCTGTATGCACACTTTTTTGAACACTTAAAGATCAATGTCCTAGACATTAGTGATCTATACATAGACCAAGATGCAGTTGTTCAAACAGAACTATGGGATACTGTATTTTTTTATTGTCATTTGGGTGAAAGTTTACAGAGCAAATTCATTTTCCATACAGCAGTTCATACACATTTTATTTCATGACATTGACAGCAATTCCCATAACGTAACAGCTCTCTTTCCACTTCCTTCCTGTGGTTACCTTCTCCCTGTGTCCTTCTTTCCCATGCATTCCTGCCCTCTGAACTATCTCCTTGTGCAAATATTGCCCTTCTGATCTGCCATGATTGACTGTTCTAATTAGTGTACCCAACTAGTGTAAATATTCACCATACATGCCTGACTTTTGTTTGGCTGGAAGCCATAGGAGTGAGTTCAATTCCAGGCCTGAAGGATCACGAGGGGTCATAGGCTCGGGGGTTTCATCAGTCTCTATCAGACCAGGAATTCTGGTCTGTTTAATGATTTTGAGTCTGGTTCCACATTATTCTCCCACTTTATCCAGGATCTAGGTGATTTTTATGCACACTGATATGTAAGAAGCACTAAGTAAATGAAAGTTGGTTGCCAAATGGAGAAAGGTAGGGTATTTCAAACAGGAAAGAGCATTATGACAATATTGTGGAATGAAAGAGTATAACATGCCCAGGAAACAATGAGTAGCTTGATATGGCTGGAGCAGAGGTTAAATGTGAATTTGGGACTTTATCTCCTACCAGGAGAATAGTAGAATGTAACACTGGAAAGATGGCTATGGTCAGATTGTGGGAGAGTTTAAATACCACTGTAGGAGGAATGGACCTAATCCTCTAGACATTGGGAGCACCGGAAGACATAAGCAAAAGGACAACACAATTACACATATGATTTAGAAAGATCACTCTGGCTAAGAGGTTAAGAATATTGGCTTTGAAATCAAATAAATCTGTGTTGGAATCTGGGTTTTACCTCTTCCTAGCTGTGTGACCTTGGGCAAGTCATTTGGCCACTCTGATTCTCTGGTTGTTTTTGTTTTGTTTTTCATCTGTAAAGAGATATACCACTACCTACCTCATAGTTAGGAGCTCTGGTAGTGTAGTGCCTAAGGCCCTTGACTGCTAACCAGAAGGCTGGCAGTTCAAACCCACCAGCCAGTCCTCGGAAGGAAGGTTGGGCAATCTACTTGCATAGTGATACTGCCTCAGAAACCCAAGGAAGGGTCGCTATGAGTCAGGTCTGACTCGACATGACATAACAACAATAACAACCTCATAGGTATGTACAGAGGATTAAATGAGATAATGTAACTGACAAGCTTAGCTCAGCATCTGCCAATGACTATGCACGCCATACATGCCAGATACAATGATTAACTCAATTCTGTCCTATTGGTAGTGATCACAAAACAACAACAACCTCCAAATAATATAAACCACCAAAACCAATTAAGAAAAAGGTGGGGGAGCCAGAGAAAGACACTTCACTGAATGACTTTTGGCTCCCATAGGAAAAGCCTCCAGATTGTAGTCGTGCCCCCAGCTCCTCCCCTCACCTTTGTTGTATATTGCTCTAAAAGAAGACACACTAGGCTAATGGAGTAACAATGTGTAGGGAGAGGGAACTAAGATAATCTGCCACACTAAGCCATTTGGCAAAGCTGATTGGGCAGTGCCAGATAACCTGACATGACTGAAAGTCTAGTTGGTACTAACTTTCCAGTGTCCCAGTCTATACCAGTGGTTCCAACTAAGTTTCTCAAGCAACCACTTTCCTTTCTGTCTCCTAGAACCTTGTCTGGATCACTTGGCCCTGCAAAGCATTTGCTTCCTTTGGTGTATTTTGAGAATTGGACTTTCTGTGCCCCGTTGGCCTCCTGGTGCCTTGGTCCATGCTTGATGAACACAGGCTAAAAAGGACTGGTGTCTTCTGGGGGATACCTGTACCAAGAAGAGCACATTGGACCCATCCAAGATGAAGACCATCCATGGCAAAGGTAGGGATGTTTGGCATCCCTTTACTTTGCAGTTCAAGTTTCCTTCCCAAGAAGTTTCCTTCCTTCCAGAAGACAATTACTGGTCAGGAATACAAAACCCAGTTTGTGGACTAATTAAGCATCCCGCATCTCTTGCCTTAGTCATTATTTTGATCATCAACTCTTCTATAAGTAGAGGAAAAGGTGAAAGAACAGAAGGTAAAGTGGACTTAAACAGTTTCCTTCCCTCTTTGTGTTTCTCAGATGATGGACTCAGTTTTGGAATGGTGGTTAAAAAAGAGACTTGGGGCTCTTGATGTTTTGCAATTATTCCGAGTCTCCCTTGTCCCCATCCCTATCAGCATTTCTCAGTGTGTGGTCCTCTTCTTGCTGCACAAGAATCACTGACCCTACCCCAACCTACTGAATCTAAATCTGCCAGCGGGGCCAGGCCATCTTCATTACAAACAAGCTCCTCAGCTCATTCTAATGAATCCAATGTGACATGGCTGTGTGTAACCAGGAACTCATTTACTTTCTGAGCCCAGAGTCTCTAACACTACTTCCTGGCCTGTGGTCTGCCTCTCACAAGTTACCTAAAATAGATGCAACTAGAAAGTTCTAATAACCTGAACAGTTGCTGTGCACAGCATGGTTGAGTGAAATAAGCACTGCCCTAGTTGTCAGCAGATCTGAGGCCTTGTCCTGACTTAGCCACTGACTTACCAAGAGACCTTGGTTGAGTAAGATGACCACACAGAATTGGTTTCCTTATCTGTAAAATGAAGGAAAATGTAAGTCCCACCCCTACCACCCAGGGTTGCTATCAGGCTATCATGAGAATGCAAGGAAAGCATTTTGAGAAGTATCAAGCACTACACAACTGCAAAAAGGCATTCTGCTCATAAAGATGGTCTCACAGCTCTAACAAGAATATGTAGTGTCTGTTGTGTCCTCAAAGAAGGGCTCAATTATGATCAGCAGTGCTTTCTCCAGTGCATTTTTTCAAGTCTCTGAAAATTGGGCAAACCAGTTAGCCAGAATCTTTACTTAACCAGCTGTTCCGACCCTCCTATTAGGTTCAGTCAATGGAGATTTCTTACAGATTTTAGGGCAATGGGGACAAATCCTACCCTAAGGGAGGAGATACCCCTTGAGAGCCTTACTTCGAAGCATGGGTCTCTCCAGAGAAACTCTAACCCCTTGATTATTCACTCATCTTTATTCAATCAGCAGATTTGGTGTAGCCCTCCCCATAGGTTTTCAAGAGTCTCAGAGTCATTTGCTACAAAATCTTCCCAGCCCTGATCAAAGCTAACATGCTTTCAAGATGGTAGGACTCACATGAATAGGCTTTAGGGCTGCTCTGTACCTGATTAATCTGTTTTTCAAGGTTTATTTCTTTCTAAGTCTCCATATCCTTCATCACTGAGAGTCATGACAGGTATTTGGACAGGCAGGCTTTGTGCCCTTGTACAAAGCCCTCACTTTCCAAGAGCAACTAAGTACCTCAATAAACCCAGATGCAGTTCTCTCTACTAGGGTCAATGTAAATAGCCTGATACCTATAGCAATATCCCTGATCTACCCTACATCTCAGGCCAGGGCCATTACATGATAGGAGAATTAATTCTAATTAGAAAGCAACTAACTCAGTTGACTCAAGTTTGGGATGAGAGAGATGGACAGAAAGGAGAAATAGATTCTACTCTGTGTTC
>NW_006921939.1:2682560-2684625 GCF_000298275.1 Orycteropus afer afer | reverse complement strand
GAAGGAAGGTTGGGCAATCTACTTCTGTAGTGATACTGCCTAGGCAACGCAAGGAGGGGTCGCTATGAGTCGGGTCCAACTTGATGGCACATAACAACAACAACAACAACATTCACCAAATTGGTTTCTTGACTTGCATGTAATGATAAGCAGTTTGCAAAACACTGTTTAGATGATGCTTCCCAAATCTGGCCCCACGTCACAATCTCCTGGAGTTCTTTTTTAAATACATATCCTTGTGCTCCACTCTAAACCTGTGGAATCAGAATTTCTTCAGGATGAGGCCTAGGAATCTGCATTTTTAGCAAGGACTAGCTATGCACTGACAGTAAGGAATCACAGTTCTCCTCAGCACAAAGAAACAGCAACATCTATAATTATTAAGGACCTCTCTCTGGTGGTGTAGTGGACAGATAAGGCACTTGACTGCTAACCGAAAGGTCAGCGGTTCAAACTCACCAGCTGCTCCATGGAAGGAAGACCAGGCGATCTACTTCCATAGAGATTTACAGCTCAGAAAGCCAATGGGGGTCACTATAAGTCAGAAACAACTTAATGGCAGTGAGTTTGGGGTTTTTGTTTTGTTTCGTTTTGTTTTTTTAAGGTTGGATCATCTACTTCCCTAGTGATACTGCCTTGGAAACCCAAGGAGGGGTCTCTATGAGTCGGGTCCAACTCGCCGGCACATAACAACAACAACAACAATGTAATAATAACAATAATTATCAAATGCTTAACCCATGCCAGTGCTGCTGACATAAGCACTTCCCATTCACTATCTTACTTAAATCCTCACAACTACCCCATTTTATAGATGAGGAAACTGAGGCTCAGAAAGGTTCAATAAGCTGCCTCAGGAAATACAGAGAGGGGTTAAGGAAATAGCAGGGCTGTGATTCATTGAGGAGTCTGTTTGAGGCCAGTGCTATACCCTTAATGACACCTCCCTCACTGCTCCCCTCTGCCATCCCAGAGATCTTAAACCCATCCTGAACTGTCCTGTATTAATTCAAATTCCATAGGTGTTGCTATGACACCTAAATGGTCCATCCACAAGAGGCAAGTAGCAGGCAAAACAGCGACAATAATATCTTGCACTTATATTGAGTTTTATGCTTCCCAAAGCATATGTGAGTCTAATTCTCCGCATTTAGACCTTTCAGTTACACAATGAGGCAGGTGGGGCAGATGAAAAAAGCTGAGGCTCGCAGAGGGGAAGTGATTTACCCAAGGTCTCACAGTAAGTTCACAGCCAGGCTGCAACACTCCGACTCCTTCTGGCAGGGTCTAATACTACACTTCAGCTGGCTTTCTCCAGAGCTCCCTAGGGTTCCCTCCACACCATTTCAAGTCTATCTCCCTTTAAGGCAGAGGAGGAAGAGATGGCTCACAGGATTTGCCATCAAGCTTGGAAATGAGCATGCTCTTCACACTCACTGCCTGAGGGACAGGTTGCCCTGAACTCCATGGGCTGTGCTGCCGATAGGCTGCATTTCTATTTTTGCCACACAATTTGCAAAATGCTCTGCATGATGATTCAAAGACACACAATGGATTCCATGATGAAAGGAAAAGGCCCCGTCCCTCCCACTGAGGTTAAATGCCACCAGTCACCACCAAGGCACCCTTTGGAAGTTGAGACCCCACAGAAAACCTAGATGGTAAATCGGACCAATCATCATGAAGGCAGAAAGGGGCTGGAGATATAAATGCTCCTGTTTAGCTTCCTCAGCTGAGACGCTCCCTCGATTGAGAACATTCCCTGTTTTCCGTACAGAGAGGGTGTTTTTTGTAATATATGTTTATGTGACAATGAGTAGCTATTTATCAAAGACAGTATCAATTCTAATGTTTTCTTTATCCTTCACCTCCATGGGAGCTCTGGTGGTATAGTGCCTAAGGCATTTGGCTAACCAGAAGGCTGACGGTTCAAACCCACCAGCCACTCCTCGGAAGGAAAGTTGGGCAATCTATTTCTGTAGTGATACTGCATAGTGGCTAAGACACTTGCCTGCTAACCAGACGGCTGGCGGTTCAAACCCACCAGCCACTCCTTGGAAGGAAG
>NW_006921939.1:2677186-2682326 GCF_000298275.1 Orycteropus afer afer | reverse complement strand
TGGAGGCTTTAAGTCCAAGTTCAAAGTGCCAGGCTCTAGGGGCTAGATGAAAGCCCCTCAACCTTGGGCTTCAGCTCTGCCTCCTGCTCCCAGCCCACTGGAGCTGAAGGCTTTTCTTCACTCAAACAGATGCTGTCTGCTGAGGCTGCCAAGCCGAAGGTTGACAGGTAAAAAGGCACAGTCCTGATGTTACCAAACCACACGGTAGGCTATTAAAGTCCATTGTAAGACCCAAGGTCGGCAGAGCATGAGAGGATGCTGAACAACGACACGGCTACATTCAGGGTCTAAGTGTACCATAAGCTAGAGACTATCCCCCAGGCTTCTCCTTATATACAGGAAGCAGACCACATCCCAAAGGCAGCTACTCAACTGCTTGTGGTAGATCCCACCATGTTGATTGCCAGTCTCATCATGGGGAATAACTACCACCAGCTGCCCAGCCACTCAACCAGGCCCAGATAAGTTGACATACAAGTTTAACTACCACAACCTCCATGGGAGCTCTGGTGGTGTAGTGCCTAAGGCATCTGACTGCTAACCCAGAAGGCTGGTGTTCAAACCCACCAGCCACTTCTTGGAAGAAAGATTGAGCAATCTACTTCCATGTAGATACTGCCTCAGAAACCCAGGGAGGGGTTGCTATGAGTCGGAACCAACTTGACAACAGTGAGTTTAATTTTTGTTTTCACCTCCATAGGGCAGCTCTTTCCACCTCTCTCCTTTACCTAACACAGCTCCCAAGGTGAACCACCCACTGGCCAGCTCAACACACACACACACTCACACACACACACACAGAAAATAAAAATCAAGACTCCCTTCTCTTAGCCTCAGTCTCCTCATCTAGAAAGTAAATGAGCTGAAGCAGATGGTCTTGTTAGATCTCTAATTCTAGCATTCTGATAAAGTATGTAGGGGAAGTCCCAAGTATAGCCCATGACCTTGTGATTCAGGCTCTGGGTGTAAAGGTGTAAGCTGACTTCCAATTGCATTATAAATAGCCGTCATTTGTTAAAGGGGGTCAAAAGAGTGCAATAAAGAAAAAATATATGTCTAGTATGCCTATGAATATGCTAACATCTTAAAGATGAACATTCAATAGGATTACACTTTCTTTTCCCTATCTTGCTTTATTTTTCGTCTTTATACAAAGTCACGGTGGCAAAGCCTGCCTCATCAGTTCCCTGTTCCTTGTGTGTCAATTTCTCTTCCCAAGCAAAGGTGCCGGGTACAATCCAGCCCTTGTAATAGCTGAGGTTTCAGCCCTATGGAGATCCAAGTTAATGTCATTCTCACCTCAGTGGAAGCATTCCATTTGATGTTAGAACATCAAAAGGTGTAAAATTTGCTTTGTGGCTGCAACTCCATTTTAGTTTGGCAAAGATTGTTTAGGATTTGATGGGTTTTTAGGTTTCAGTATCAAGAAAGTATAAAATAGCTCAGTTTTTTAATTCGTATTGTCGATCACTGAAATGTCTTCTTCCCTGTGGGGATGCTAACTAGATCTGCATTTGCCAGCTGCTTGCTGCCCGCCAACATAGCATGTTCTTCTCTCCTACCTGCTTCCCAGGGCTGAGTTCAAGACAAATGAGATTGCATAGAGGAAATGATCCCAGGGCGTTTTGAAAAAGAGACTGGAGAAAATGAGAACATTCTCACTTGTCCACAGTACAGCTGGAAGAATCAAGTCAAAGTGCCTGTGTTTGAATCCAAGTTACTGAATCTCCTGGGTCTCACTTGCATCATTGTCAAATGGGGATAATATTAGGACCTATCTCATACGGTTACTGTAGAAATTAAATCAGTAAAGTGTATAGAGCAATGGCTAATCTCTCAAAGACTGCTGGTGATGCTGGCCAAACCGAACTTCTGGCTTTCGGGTACTTACGCTAACAGTCTGCATTGTCTGACAATCTCTTTTAGCCAGAGGTTCTGAAATCACACTAGAGAAGGGTCTGCAGAGAGGTTCATCTTGGAGTCACTCAGTTAGGTAGAAATCGCCCATTTTCCTGATCATTTATTTATTCACTCAGCAAACATTTATTGACCACTTGTCATGTGTCAAGGAGCCCTGGTAGCACAGTGGTTAAAGGGCTCAGCTGCTAACCAAAAGATCAGCTTTTCAAACCCACCAGGAGGAGAAAGGTGTGGCAGTCTGCTTCCATGAAGATTATATACAGGCTTGGAAACGCTATGGGCAGTTCTACTCTGTCCTATAGGGTTGTTATGAGTCAGAATCGACATGACAGCAGTGGGTTTGTTTATTTATTTATTTTTGGTATTACTTGTCAAAAGGAGCCTTGGTGGCACAGTTAAAGGCTCAGCTGTTAACCGAAAGGTTGGTGGTTTGAACTTACCCAGCAATTCCTCAGGAGAAAGACTCAGCAATTCACTTGTATAAAGATTATAGCCAAGAAAACCCTATGGGGCAGTTCTATCCTGTCACATGGGGTCACTATGAGTTGAAAACGACCACCAACACCTAATGATAACAACCTTATATGCCAAGCACCGTGCTAGGTCCTAAAGACATAATGGTGAATAAGACAAAATTCCTGCTTAATAGAGTTATTAACACTCTAGGAGAGGGGGTGGATAGACAATAAACAGCATGAATGAGGCAGGAACAGAAAGTTAGTATGGCTGGAGCTGGGAGAGTGGACGTGAGAGGGAGGGTGATAAAAGATGAAGGTGCAGAGGAAGGAGGGGTCAGATCATCCAGGCCTTATAGGTCAGGTAAACTTTGATCCTAAGAACACGAGGAAATAACTGGAAGATTTTAAACAAACAATCAATATGCTCAAATGTTTAAGTTCTTGCTGATGATTGTGTGGAGTTGAGATTGTTGGAGTCAGCGCTGTCAGTAGCTGGTCCAGTATCTTTGTGTAAATTTAAAAAAAAAAAGACATCCCTTCTTCAAGTTAAAAAAGAAAAAAAAAATAGGTTAGTCTTTTATTGTTCAACCTGAACAAATGTAAGCTCTCCCCAAAGGAGTATGTCAGAGTCCCGGTGAACAACAGCGTTGGCTGTGTCCACCTACATTCTTCTCACATATGCATTCCTGGTCACTGGAATACACACAGCAGTAGCACTTTGCACCCAACTGTCCCAACCTCAGATGAGGCAACTGTGGGTGGGAAGGATGGGACTTCAGCTTTCAAGAACAATGAGGCCTGAAAGAAGTGAACTCACTGAGCACCTCAGGCTTGGGTGAAACAGAATCTACTTGTGTTTGCCAGGGAGTGTGTGTCCACACACGTGTGAATGTGTGTGCTCTCCCGACTGTGTGCACGATCATGTGTACTGGTACAGGCTTATGCAGGAGTAGGCTCTCTTTCACTGCTCTCAGACCTGGAGCCAAGAAGCCCACAGAGTCTACACCTATCTGCATACTCATCTAAGTTAATATGTGTCTATGGTGCCATTGAGCAGTCTACAACCTGATCATCCATATATGACAGCCCTGGTAAAGGGGCAAGAGTGGGCACAAGTAGACCAGATAGGAGCCTATTGCAGTGGTCCAGGAGTAAGATGATGGAGGCTCACACTAGATAATAGCTGAGGAGGCAATAAGAGCTGGTCAAATTCAGGATATATTTTGCAGGTAAGCGAGAAGTGGTTGAATTTGGGATATATTTTGAAGCTGATGGCTAGGTTGTGATGTGTGAGGGTAGGAGAGGAACTCAAGAGAACTACTAGATATTTGACTTAAGCCACCAGCTGAGTGGTAATGCCATGCACTGAGTAGGATTGACTGGGAGAAGAAGACATTTGTAGGAGAAAAATTACAAATCCTGCTTTGGGCAGTTTGCATCAACTCCAGCTGCCCATCCAAGCAGCTGATCTACCATCTTTGTGTCTCGAGCTCATTCCTACTGAGGATCTCAAAGCACATTATTAAAGAAGCCTCTGGAAAATTGGAAATCCCTGGTACTTTACTTTTGCCTCAGCAGGTTAGCAGATTTCTTTCCGTACCTTCTTTGGCCTGAGATGAAATAATGATTTGTTTGTTCCTACATCTTCCTCTTCTCTCTCTCTCTCTCCCTCCTTTCCTTCTTGTCTTCCTTTCCTCTCCCTTCCTCTTTCTTTCTCTCTCTCTCTCTCCTACACACACATGCGCACACACACACACACACACACACACCATTTACAAATGTCCCTTTGTGAGACAGCTCTTTGTCAAAACCCCCAAACCATCCTCTTTGGGAGAGTATGCCTGCATTTAAGGACAGGGATTCTCTGTCTGCCGCCAAGTTCCACCACTTCACCCAAAGCCTCTCGCCAGTAGAGTGAAGAGATACTTGGAGCATGGAGCAGCGCCAAATGAGCTGAGAAAATGAGCCAACCACTGAGAAATTAAAGAAAGTAATGCTGACTTGGTTGGTGTGAAGGGGAGAACTTAGCAGGAAATCTTAAGTTCATTGTGATCTCTTTGATTGCATTAACATCTAGTAGCAGAAGACTGCAGATTGATTAGTGTCTCAGCAGGAGGCAAAAAAATTAAGCTGGAAGTATAGTGCCCAGAGCTGCATTTTCTGTAGGAAAATCAATACAGCATGAGAAGCCAGATCTCCTCATTCCTGGGCCAGGCACATTCCCTTAGAACCCAATGTCTCCCTGGGCATCTATCAAGTGACCTAGGGACCAAACACCTTTCATAAATATAAATGTTCCCCTTGCACACAGCACTCACCCTTCACACTAGATCGTGCCACCCACCACTCCTCCAAGTATCCAAGATTTCTGGGACTACCTAAGGAAGGTTTCTGAGGGGTCAATCGTTCTTGCTAATCAAGATGAGTCTCCACCAGCCCCAGCTCTGACTCTCTTTCAGAGATCTCCATGCACCTACCTCTGAATCTGCTCACACTAGAAGACACAAGGTAGCAGGTTGTGCACCTGCCCTCAACAACCAAAGTATGCCATATTGTGGCAGCCTTACCTCATTCCACTTGGCAAAACCAAGTGACCTGAATTATGTAGGCCATTTTCAAAGAGGACTGCCAAATGAAGACACCCCCACTAACCACCCCCCAAAAAAACAAACTCACTGCCATTGAGTTGATTTTGACTCATGGTGACCCCCTTTGGGTTTCCGAGGTGGTAAATCTTTACGGAAATAGATTGCCCAGTCTTC
>NW_006921939.1:2671525-2676646 GCF_000298275.1 Orycteropus afer afer | reverse complement strand
CTCCATATTTGGCTCTTTCTGCCAACATTTTCCCAGTTTCCAGGCTCCCAAATTCAGAATCATCCCCAACTCCCCAATTCTTCACTCTCTGATCACATCCAGCCCAACATCAAATCTTGGTGATTTTCTCTCCATGATGTCTCTTGAATCTACGTCTTCCTTCCTTTTCAAATGCTTCTTACACACCTTTGGCCTCACTTTTAAAAACAACACAAATTTATTAGTTCACAGTTTCCAAGGGTCTGGGCACACATGGCTAGATTTTCTGCTCAGAGTTTCAATGGGTTGAAATCAAGGTGCTGGCAGGCATTGTGATCCATATCTGGAGCTCAAGGTCCTCAGTCAAGATCATTTATGTTGTTGGCATTACCAGTTTCTTGCGGTTGTGGGACTGAGGTACCTGTTTTCTTGTTGGCTGTTGGCTAAGAACCACTCTCAGCCCCTTAGAGGCCGCCTGCAGTTCTTTGCCAGGTGCTCTGCCACCCGGAAGTTCACACTATGAATGTTTGCTTTCTTCCGAGCTAGCAGGAGTTTGTCTCTGTGACTTCCTTTTCTGTCTACATTTTTTGCAACTTGATTTTTATCATTTATTTCATACTTACAGAAACGTTATAAAATAGCATACAGAATTCCCATATGCCCTTCAGTAAGATTCCTCAAGTGTTAACATTTTACCACATTTGCTTCATTCTCTTTTTTCCTTTCTCTTTCTATACATATTTATATGCAAATACATTATTATTTTTCCTGAACTACTTGAGAGAAAGTTGTGGACATCATGCCTCTTTGTCTATAATACTTCAGAACATATATTCTAAAAAACCAGGGCATTAGTTTACATGGCATTGGTACAATTACCAGAATCAGGAAATTAACATTGACACTATTATCTAAGCTAAGACCTCTTTCAAATTTTACAAAGTGCTTGAATAAAATCGTTTAGAACAAAAGAACAGAGATTATCTGATATAGGATCCAAACCAGAATCAGTCACTGAGTTTAGTTGTCATGTCTTTACCAGTAAACCAGTTGCTGTTGAGTTAATTCTGCTCATGGAGACTCCATGTGTGTCCAAGTAGAACGGTGCTCCATAGGCATTTCAATGGCTGATTTTTCAGAAGGAGAACACCAGGCCTTTCTTTAGAGGGACCTCTGGGTAGACTCAAACCTCCAACCCTTCAGTTACCAGCCAAGATGTTAACAACTTGCACGATTGCATTGATCATTGATGGGACCACCTTTTGATCCTACCATACTCAACTTATTACTTATATTATGTATGCATCCAGCATACAACTTGCATCTGTCCCTTTTATGTTTTTTCAGCCTATCATAGTATCCTTCGCAAGATATCTTAAATTCTCTTCCCTAAAGAGGCCAGATCAAGTTCCTCTTCTTCCACAAAGCTAACCCAGGTTAATGCAGCCCCCAACTTTTATCCTTTCTCTGAATGTTTGGAGTACAGAATGTTTGTATCATTTACTTAGCAGTCTTAACATTATTAAACTTCCTGGTGAGGGGCCTCCTACCAATGGCATGTACTATAATTCAACTCTTATATTTTACATATGTACCAAAGGACAAACATTTGTGGTCCACAAGCATCACTTCTAGAAAAATAGAGTAAACATATTTTCCCCTATTCCTTATGCTAAATACAGCTAAAATCTCTGGATATTTCATATAAAAGAATCATAGAATGATACTGAAAGGTTGAGGACCCAAGAAATTAAGGGACAATATTGTAAACGTATCATCAGGATTTTATTTTTTCCTCATATATTGCAGACTGTGCTGAAGAAGCCTCAAACCTAGATATACTCATAGGTGCAGAAAAAAGGCCCCAACAAAAGCCTGTTCTCAAAGCCAAAGGAAGAGAAAAAGGGCAGCCTAGAAAGAGAGAAAACATCTAGACAATGACCATTATACTCTTGCCAAAAACCATAAAAACTATGACCCCACCACCACTCATACCAATAGAGGTGAAGTGAAGAGCCTAGACTTCCAACCTCATGAGGCTGTAATGAAGTGACATAACCTCCTCACTGAAGTGGTGTCAGAGAAACCTGAAGGTAAAGCCAGGACATTCATTCCCACTGGCAGGTAACAAGGCCACAGCCCTGGCAGTGTCAGTGGAAATCACATGGGGAGACTGCTTGGTAGTGAAAGGCACCCCTCGCCATCCTGCTGGAGTGGTGTCAGTGCAGGTCTACTAGAGTCAGTCCTTTCACCACTAAACAAAATTTACAAAGCCACATGCCCACTCTCCATGGTATCAGAGGGGGACACAAAAAGCTGTAACAAAGTATACCTGGCCCTTCCAAGCCATGGTAGCTTCAGCAGGCAGAAACCTAATGGGAAGCCTGAACATTGTCAATGGAGGCCAAGTGGGGAACCTAGATTTCCATTCCCACTTGGAAGCAATAAGGCTGTGTCCCTTTTCCCCAATGGAATGGTTTCAGAGGATACTTGCTAAAATAGGAGATTTAAACAAGATCCACAGACTCATGATATAATACTGAAAATGTCCAGGTTTCAATAAAAAATAACTCATCATATCAGAAACCAGGAAAACTTCAACTTGAATGAGGAAAGATAATCAACAGATGGCAACATCAAGATGACATAGATGTAATTATCTAACAGATTTTAAAATAGCCATTAATATGTTAATGAGAAATTTGAAAAGACTTGAAACAAATGGGGGAATAAAAAGTCTCAGCAAAGAAATAAAAGATATAGAGAAAAATCAAATGGAAATTTTAGAAATGAAAAATATAATAGCCAAAGGTATAAACAGAATAGATGAGCTCAACAGTACAGTGAAGAGGAAACAGGAAAGAATTAGTGAACTTAAAAAAGAGAACAACAGAAATCATAAAACCTGAACAACTGAGAGAATATAGATGTAAATAAGTTTTAAATGTACTGACTCCAAGGCCTGTGGAATTACAACTCAAGATCGATTATTTGTATCATCAAAATCCTAGAAAGAGAAGAGAAAAGGGGTGGGGCTGGGAAAAGTATTCAAAGGAATATGGGAGAAAATTACTCAAAGGATATTATTCTACAGATTTAGGAAGCTGAGTGGACTCCAAACAGGATAAACCCAAAGAAATCCATGACCAGATGCACCACAGTGAAACTTTTGAAAACTCAAGACAAAGAAAAAAATCTTGAATGCATCAAGAGTAAAATGACACCTAATCTATGGGGTGGAGGGAGGGGAGCAATTTGAACTGACAGTGGATCTCTTATCAGCAGTGACAGAAACCAGAAGACAGTTGGCACATCTTTATATCTTTCAAGAAAAGACTGTCAATCTAAAATTCTACATTCAGTGAAAGTATCCTTCAGGAATTAATGAGAAATCAAAACATTCTAAGGTAAAGGAAAGCTAAGATAACTTATTGCCAGCACATTTACCCTGAAAACACAGCTAAAGAAATTTCTCTAAACAGCCAGGAAATAATAAAAGAAGGAATCTTGGAGCATCATAAAGAAAGAAAGTACAGAGTAAGCAAAAATATGGGTATATACAATATACTCTCTTCTTCTGAGTTTTGAAATTGTGTTTGATGGTTGAAGAAAAAAATATAACACTGATGTGGTTCTTAATGTATGTGGAGGAAACATTTCAGACAACTGAATTAAGTAGGAAAGGTAAACAGATGTAAAGGAAAGTAAGGTTTCTATACTTCACCAGAACTAGAAAAATGCTGGTATCAGTAGAATGTGAGAAGTTATGTATACATAATGTAAAACCTAAAGCAGCCACCACTATGAAGCTATACAAAGAGATACACTCAAACTCAGTATAGACAAATCAAAATGTAATTCTAGCAAATGTTCAAGCCACCCACTGGGAAGTAGGTACAAGAAAACAAAGAAACAACAAACAGAAGAAACAGAACACACACACACACACAAAATAAAATAGCAGATGTAAGAACTAACAGTAATAATTGCATTAAATGTAAATGGTCTAAATACACCTATTAAAAGACAGAGATTAGCAGAGGAGATTAAAAAGCATGACTCAACTATATGCTGTACAAAAACTTCACTTCAACTATAATAATATAAACAGATTGAAAGTAAAAGAATGCAAACATTAATCAATAAAAAACAGAAGTAACCTTGAAAATACCATTCTAAGTGAAATAAACCAGACAAAAAAGAATATTGCATGTCTCCATCTATATGAAATATCTATAATAGACAAAACCATAGAGACAGAAATTAGATTAGAGGTTACCAAGAACTGGTGGGAGGGACAAATGGGAAGTTAGTACTTAATGAATACAAAGTTGCTGTTGGGTGATAAAAAAATTTTGGAAATCAGTAGTGGTGATAATTACATATTATTGCAACAAGCTCTTACATTTGACACCAAAAGCACAAGGAAATAAATAAATAAGGTGAATTTCATCAAAATTAAAAATATTTTTGCTTCAAAGAACTGTAAGAAAGTATAGAGACAACCTACACAATGGGAGACAATATTTAATAACCATATACCTGAGGAGGGTTTATTATCAAGAATGTATAAAGAATTCCTATAACTCAATAATAATAATAATAATTTTAAATGAGCAAAGGACTTGAATAGATATTTCTCCAAAGAAGACATACAAACTGCTAATAAGCACAGGAAAAGTCCAACATCATTAGTCATTGTTGTTAGTTGCCATCAAGTCAGTTCCAACTCATGGCAATCCCATATGTGGAGAGTTGACAGCTCCATAGTGTTTTCAAAGCTATGACTTTTCAGAAGCATATCTTTTGAGGCCTTTCTGGGTGGGTTCATACGGCCAACCTTTCAGCTAGTTGTGCTACCCAGGGACTCCTTATTAGTCATTAGGAAAATGTTATCAGAGGAAAAAAAATGGAAAATAGCAAGTGTTGGTGAGGATGCAGAGAAATTGGGACCCTCAAAAAGTTAAATACAGAATTTCCTTATGAACAAGCATTTCCACCCTTAGGTATATGGTATATGCCCCAAAGACTTGAAAGCAGGGACTCAAATAGAGACTTGTACACTAATGTTCATTGTAGCATTAATCACAATAGCCAAAAGTTGGAGGAAATCTAAGTGTTCATCTACAGATGAATGGATAA
>NW_006921939.1:2661119-2666826 GCF_000298275.1 Orycteropus afer afer | reverse complement strand
TTCAGGTCTGGAATTTAACCCACTCCTGTGGCTTCCAGCCAAACAAAAGACAGGCATTTGAGCTGAACATTTACATTAGGTAGATACATTCCTTGGAGAGATCAATCATGGGATAATAGAAGGGCTGTGTTTGCACAGGGAGACAGCTCAGGGGGCAGGAATACATGGGAGAGAAGGACACAGGGAAGAGGTAACTACGGGGAGGAAGTGGGAGGGGAGCTGTTGCATTGTGGGAAATTGCAGTCAATGTCATGAGACAGTGTGTGTGAGTTCCTGTATGGAAAATGAATTTGCCCTGTAAACTTTCACCCAAATCACAATAAAAATGTTTTAAAAATCAGATGTCGTATTACACTAGGCAAATCTGCTACAGAAGACCTCTTTAAAGTATTAAGAAGCAAAGATGTCACATTGAAGACTAAAGTGTGTCTAACCCAAGCCATAGTATTTGCAATCACTTCATGTGCATGTGAAAGCTAAACAATGAATAAGGAAGACCAGAAAAGTTTTGATGCCTTTGAATTGTGCTGGCAAAAAAATACTGAAAGCACCATGGACTGGCAGAAGAACAAACAAATCTGTCCTGGAAGAAGTACAGCTAGAATGCTCCTTGGAAGCCAAAATGGCCAGACTTCACCTCATCTGCTTTGGTCAGGTTGTCAGAAGGGACCACTCCTTGGAGAAGGATATCATGCTTGGTAAAGTAGTGGGTCAGCGAAAAAGGGAGATGGATTGATACAGTGGCTTCAATGATGGACTCAAGCAGAACAAGGATTGTGAGGATGTACAGAACCAGGCAGTGTTTCATTTCATCTTACACAGGATCGCTATGAGGCGGAATTGACTAGATGACTCCTGAAAACAACATGTTTATGTAAGATATAACCATTGGCGGAAACTAGATGAAGGGTACCCAGGATCCCACTGCACTTTGGAGTGATGAAATAAATTTGGAAATACATAGTGGCAATGGTTGCACAAGCTAAATATCACCAATGTCAATGAACTGTACACTTAAAAGCAGTTAAAATGGGAATTTTTTTGTTATATGTTTTATTGTTGTTGTGCCAAAGCAAAACAGCCACATGAGCTTCTGTAGAGTCATTTTCATCTTATGGTGCACCATGTGTGTCACTGTGCTACATAGGGTTTTCAATGGCTGACTACTGCCTTGGCCACTTCCTGTGACCATATAATTATTTTTAAATAAAATATTTTTAAAATAAAAAAAGTAAAAAGTTCTAAAACCTTATGGCCCACAAATATGTTTTATTTGGCCTACAGTGTCTCAACATTTTTTAAAGGGTTACTTGTTGAGGAATTTTACATAAAATTTCTATCTACTCTTAAAAAAAAAAATCCTAAGACCTAGAAACCTCGGGCCCACATTCCCAGGTTGTCACTCTTTTCCATGGGATATCTCTGTCCAACTCATCACAGTTCTACTCAGGCCCCTACAGTCATTTATGCAACCAGACTGACCCCCAAAATCATTTGACTTTGTGGTCTCTGGTTATGCCTTTGTCCCCAACCTTGTACCTGCCTGAACTCTTTCACCTGTTTGCAACACACACATGCCCAAAGATTGAACACCACCTAAAAAACTTCAGGTCTGGCCCCTCTCAAGTTCAGGGAAGATCTCTGAAGGCCTCACATTTCTGTCATCAGCTCTGACCCTCCTCACTCACTCATTCCTGATCTGTTTATTTTTGCCTCTTTAGTGCCCTGTTTTAGTTTTTGCTCCATAAGGTAAGCTTGTAGGAAACTGTCACTGTTAACTGTGCCATTGATTTCCTGAACCACAGTGAGGGACACAGGGCATCCTGAGTGGGTGGACACACCATAGATCAGGGCTCTCCACTTCTACATACTGTCTGGAAAGACTATCAGACGCTCTGGAAGCTGACTGGGAGCTTAGCATGTACCACTAAGTTCTCCCAGGCCCTGTGCAGTTAGTTATCTAACATTCTTCTGCATGCTGGACATGCTCTTTGGCAGCAGACATAGGACAAATGAGAGACAGAATACTCAATAAGCAAGGTAATGTCAGACTTAGTTGTGCTTAATTATTAATCTGCAATGAACAATTTCACATGTTTTTCACACCCTGCTGACCTAGCTTACTGGGTACTCTGTCCAGGTCAGGGACTGTAAATGTGAAAAGAGGCTTTTAGGAAAGTGTTGTCGGTTTGGGGGAAAGAGAAATGCCAGCCATACCTAGAAGCAGAATGCTTGATATAGTGCAAAACGTGAAATTGTTCACTACAGATTGGTAAATAAGCACAAGTAAGCCCATGCTTACCTTGCTTACTGGGTAATCCAACATTGGACACAGTCATTGAGCACAGAAAATTCTTAGGGGCAGGATCCACCACTCACACAGACTTATCCTGTTACAGACTTTTTCCTTCTTCTTAGAACATGTTTTATATTACAAAAGTAAATAATATTCATTTAGAATTCAGGGAAAATTAAGAAAAAAATTTAAAGGACAAAAAACCTCCTGCAACCTCACTACTTTAGTGAGAACCACTGGGAACATTTTGGTGTGCTTCCTTCCAGTCTTTTTTTCTATAATTGTACACTACACACACACATACACACACTTCAAAATAGTATCATATTCTATGCATCATTTTGTAGCCTGCTTTTCTCACTTAATTGTGTGTTATGGACATGTTTCCTTGTCAGTAAACATTCTGCTAAAACAGCTAACCCAATCCCTTTAAGATTAGATTTAAATGGAGCTGTTACCCATTTTTTTTCTGTTTTTATTTTTTTTCCCCTTCTCATTTTGTTGAGAGGGTCTCTATCTCTCACTCACTCTGTCTCTCTTTGCCTCTTTCCTTCCCTCCTTCTTTGGTCTCTCCCTTTCTTTGTTTGACATACTAAGTGAAAAAAATCATAAAGATACATGTTTGAGGGGAAGCAGTGGGTCTGAGGAGGGTATAGAATGAAGAGAAGGTTTAGTAGGTGGAGATGAAAAGCTGCTTTGGGTGTCAAAAATGGTCCGTGAAGCCAAGTGGCAAGGTGAATTGTCCTTCCCTCCTTTGTGTGTGAGTGAATGGTGCTGGAACCCTGGGGCCAACAAAGATCATCTTTCTTTTCAATAAGGAGACTCCAGCGGTGGAAATTCATTTTTCATATTAGAAAAATACATTTCTTTTTCAGGTAACATATATTTGACCACTCATTGAAACAGTGCGGTGAAATCAGTTTAGTGAGTTGTGACCACTCACATTTACTGAGGATTTACATGTTCCGGGCACTGTGCTGACCACTTTATACACAAGACTTCATGCAGGAAGGGATTGAGCTGAAGAGGATGGCCTTCAGAGCTGACTGACCAGGTCTGATTTTCAGCGTTGCTGCTTACTAGCTGTGTTACCTTCAGCTAGTTACTTAACCTCTTTGAGCCTCAGTTTTCATATCTGTAAAATGGGGATAAGAGTACCTAAGGTTCCTGGGTGACACAAAAGGTTTGTGCTTGACTACTAACATAAAAATTGGTGATTTGAACCGACTCAGCAGTACCATGGAAAAAAGGCCTGGTGATCTGCGTCTGGAAAGATTACAGCCAAGATAAGATCACCCTGTGGCGTGCAGGCACACCTCAGAAATATGGCAGGTTCAGTTTGAGACCACCACAATGAAAGCGCATATCACAATAAAGTAAGTCACACGAATTTCTTGGTTTCCCAGTGAGCAGAAAAGCTATGTTTACATTATACTGTTGTTTATTAAAGGAGCTCTGGTGGTGCAGTGGTTAAAGCTGCTAACTGAAAGGCTGGCACTTTGAACCCATAACCTGCTCAGCAGGAGAATGGTGAGGCAGTCTGTTTCTGTAAAGATTTACAGCCTTGGAAACCCTACAGGGCAGCTCTACTCTGTCCTATACGGTTGCTATGAGTCAGAATAGAGTCGATGGCAGTGAGTTTCGTTTGGGTTGGTAGTCTATTGAGTATGCAACAGCGTTATGAAAAATTTTGAAATATTGTGAGAATTACCAAAATGTAACACAGGGACACAAAAGTGAGCACGTGCTGTTGGAAAACTGGTGCTGATAGATTTTCTTGCCATAGACCTTATTTGCTAACAACAACAACAAAAAAAAACAGTATCTGTAAAATGCAGCAATGAGTGAAATGCAATAAGACAAGGTATGCCTATAGTTCTGCTCTGTAACACGTGGGGTTACCATGAGTGAGAACAGACTTGAAGGCAACGAGTTTTGAGGTTCTTTTTTTTTTTTTTTAAGAGTACTTACTTCATAGGATTATTTTGGGGATTTAGTTAACTAAAATATGTAATGTATTAGAAGACTGTCTAGTCCATAGTAGATGCTCTCTCAGTGTTAACTACCATTATTAATAGTAATAAATCCTCATACTAGCCCCATGGGGGTAGGTACTATTCTTATCCTTATATCAAGGGAAAGAAACTGAGGCTTAGAAAGATCAAGTACCTTGCCTAAGTTCATGCAGGTAATAAGTGATGGAGTTAAGATCTGGATACAGACTGCCTCACTCTGGAGCTGTCTTCTTAACACAGCGCTCTCAGTCCCCAGCCTTTCTGCGGATAAAAGCTCATTTCCTCGTCCCCAAAGCTAAGGCTGAGTAAATGAGGGGACAATGATGGCCAGCTGGCTTTTTCTCACTCCTGCCCACTGCAGCAGACCTCAGACCCAGGGTTCAGAGCAGCAGCTCCCTCCCAGCCAGAGAATGGGGTCTTGGGGATAATTCAGTCGGTTTTGATGTCCAGCTTGGGGACTGTGGGATTAAACATCCAGCTTTTCTGAGTCTTAGGTACTTTGACCTTCCAGAAGAAATGCTACTGGGGTCGGATTTTCCTCTGTCCCATTTCCACTTCAAACCCGCCTCCTCAAGGTCCACATGGCCTGAAGAGCATTCAGCCTCACAGTGGCCAGAAGAGACAGCTGTCTCAAGGCCGGTCCCTTTGTTTGGGAGAAGCTGGTAAATCAACAGTAATCCCCGGTTCTCAGTGATAATCAGCTCCCTGTCTGGACAGATAGGGCTGTGCAAAATAACAAGCGGAGCCGCACCTGTTCTGGGGGTCTGGCACTCGGAAAGCAAGCTGCTTTGAATGGCTCAAGCCCCCACCCAGGCAGCAGCTGCGGCTTGGAATTCAGGCTTTGTTAGCATAAGAATGGAGCCTGCCTTGCTAGCCAGCCAGCCAGCTTCCTTCTCCCCCTCCTCCTCATCTTGTCTCAAACACCAAATGGGCCACCCTCACTGTGGGCTGGCTGGCTTTTCTTTTTTCAACTTCACTGATTAATTTTTGTGCAGAGAAAAAGCGATTTCCTTTCTTCAGACTAGGCTCAGGTAGAGGAAATGTTCTGTCGACCTATTCACCATTCACCATGTTCTCACTCTAGGGCAAGGCCACCTCATTAACAACTCCAGGAGGCACACAACACATAGACCATAATGAAAATGGTGCCCCCTGGCGTTGTGCAGTGTACAAGCAGTGCGGCCCTGATCTAGCTCCAGGCTGAAAAGAGTCCTGGTGGCGCAGTGTTCAAGCACGCAGCTGCTAACCAAAAGGTCAGCAGTTTGAATCTACCAGCTGCTCTGCAGGAGAAAAATGAGGCAGGCTGCTTTGTAAAAATTTACAGGCTTGGAAACCCTATCAGGCAGTAGTGCCTAAGGCACTTGACTGCTAACCAGAAGTCTGGTGGTTCAAACCC
>NW_006921939.1:2657058-2660705 GCF_000298275.1 Orycteropus afer afer | reverse complement strand
TCTGGTGCCCCATGGCCGACTGTTCCAAGGGGTGTACCTCTGTAGAATAGGTGGGTGCAATGCCCTGAGTTGGGTGTTCTACATGTAAGTCTTTCTCCTGTTGGGCTGAGAGCCAATCCTTGGGAATGAATCCTATACCAGACCCAAAGGGTGTCCCACGGCCATGGTCTTGGGAATCCCACCAGACTTGATCCGATCAGTAATTCTGGTCATTATTGTGTTTTTGAGTTTTGTTCTACATTATTCCTCCCACTCTATCCAGGATCTCCAGTTTTGATCCCTTCCTGAGTGGTTGGCACTGGTAGCCAGGCACCATCTAGTTCTTCTGGTCTTAAGGTCCATCATATACTTGGACTAATTGTTTCCAGATGCCATTGGTTTTCTTCACTCTTCTTTGCTTCAGATGAGAGGAGACCATCAGCTGCATCATAGATGACCACTTGAAAGCTTTTAAGACCTGAGTTGCTACTCACTATAGGTTCTACTAGGTTGTAGAACAAGGTTTTTATGTACTATGTTGTGCCAAGGAGCTCTGGTAGCATAGTGGCTAAGACACTTGCCTGCTAACCAGATGGCTGGCGGTTCAAACCCACCAGCCACTCCTCGGAAGGAAGGTTGGGCAATCCTACTTCCGTAGTGATACTGCCTCGGAAACCCAAGGAGGGGTCGCTATGAGTCGGGTTTGACTCGATGGCACATAACAACAACAACAATGTTGTGCCAATTGAGCCAGGTGTTCCCCAGTACTATGGTCCTGAGTCAGCAGGCCCAGTGGTTCTCTCTCCCAAGGTGTTTGGTTATCTCTGAGGGATTTCTCCAATGCTGTCTTCTGTTGCTTCTGTAATGATTGTGGTTATTTTGTATCACTAATATCTATGCAAGATTATCTTCAGCTAAATCTATCATTGGTCTAGGATACATTTCTGTTTGTCAACCCCCATCTGATCCTCTTAGTTGTCTATGCATTTATCTGTAGCCTGGTCTTTGGTGTTAGTGGTAATGCAATATTTGCCTCTGTTGTCTATATCTGGTGTGTACATTTCAGTGTCCTCCCTTTCCCCAATGTTATGCTGGTCACAGACTCTTTTCATACCATCCCTCCCTTTACCCAAATCAACACAGTGGCCCCCAACTAATCCAAAATTTTCCCTTCCCCTTCCCTCCCAGCCCCTGTAACCTACAAAGTGAGTTCCCTTCCCTAAGCAAACCCTTCCTTGACTTTTTACAGTAATGGGCTCATAGAATATTTGTTTTTCTGCGATTGACTTATTTCACTCAGTATCATGTCCTCCAGGTTCATCCACATTGTGAAATGATTCGCGTATCCTTCATTGTTCTTTAATGCAGCATAGTATTCCATTGTGTGCATGCACCATAATTTGGTTATCCATTCATCTGTTGATGGGCATTTAGGTTGCTTCCATCTTTATGCTATGATGAATTGTGCTGCGATGAACATGGGTGTGCATATGTCTGTTTGTGTCCTGTCTCTCACCTCTTTAGGATATATTCCCTAGCAATGGAATTGCTGGATCAAATGGTATCCTATTTTCAGTTTTTTAAAGAAACATCATACCATTTTCCACAACAGTTGTACCATTTTACAGTCGGTGGTACAACAGTTAAAGCACTCTGCTGGTAACCAAAAGATTGGAGGTTTGAGTTCACCCAGGGGCCCCTTGGAAGAAAGTCCTGGTGATCGATTTCTCAAAACAGCCATCAAAAACCCTATGGAGCACAGTTCTATTATGACAGACGTGGAGTCACACCACAATTTGGAATCAACTTTACAGCAACTGGTTTAGTCCCTCGCTACTTAAAGTGCGGTCCATGGACCTCCTATATCCGCAGCATCTAAGATCTTATTAAAATGAAGAATCTCAGATCCCTTCCAAGATCTACTGAATGAGCAATCTGAATTTAGCAAGATGGCCCAATGATTTAAAAGCACATTAAAGTTGGTCTTTTGAAAATAACGCCCTGATTCTCAAATTTTCTCACACTTAGAAGTACTTGAGCTTTCAAATTACAAAAATCCTGGTTTAAAACATAACTCCATTACATACTAGGTGTATGACCACAACCATAATTTTCCTGAGGCTCCATTTCCTCATTTGTAAAAGGGCAATAACAATAATAATGATGGGTTTATTGTGAGACTAAATAAAGTGACTATCACTGTGCTTGGTATATGATCATGTCTGAATAAATAATAGCTCTTCTTATTATTTTTCTCCCTGGTAAACAACACTACACTGTCAATTTCAGATGATTCAGATGTTGACTTGTCAGGCTGTATAGTAATCAGGAAGGCCCCCCTTTACTTCCCCTTCTGCTGTTAAGGGAATTTAGCCCAGTCACTTTAATTAATAACACCTCACATTTATATAGCATTTTGAAGTTTTCAAAGCATTTTCACACCAATTATCTCCTAGCATCAAAGACTCAGGGTATCAAAGCTGAAAGGGATCTTAGAGACCATCTAGTCCACCATGCTCCTTGCTCAGTTGGGGACAATTCCATGACTTACCCAAAGTCATGCAGTAAATTGAGTGGCATAATCAACATTAGAGCCTGATTCCCACCTCAGTGATTTTACTTAGTAACAGTTTTGACAAGAATGTTTAGGGAGAGGTGGCACTACGTCAAGATGGTATGTAGCTACAGACTTGGCTCACATATGAACATTCTTTAAATTGGACAAATTAAGACTATTTCACAGTATGGGACTAGGAATGATCAGATTTTCCAATGCCAGATTTCCCCCTTTTCTAGGTAAATGTGAATTTCCTTCTTTCCTGCATGCAGTTGGAAAGCCTCCAAGTTGAGCTCAATCTCAAAGGTTGGAAGAGTAAATTAGGACCACTACCCATGAGCTGCTCTGAGAACTAAGAACTCATTGGAGATCAATTCCCCTGGAAGGACTACAACATGAGAGCTGGACTGAGTGTCCTAAGGATCTCCCAGTTCTAGGAGAGGAAATAAAATACATTTATTTCACAAAGTAAACATGTAACAATCTTTGATTCAATGGAGTATTTATTCTGCAGCTTTTGAAAAGACTCTTTACTCACAAGAAATATTAGAGATATTTTAAGGAGAACATGGAACTGTGTGTAATTTTATATCTAAGGTTGATCAGGGATGATGCCTGCATCAAGGCCATGATGTTATTCTTCAGGCAGGGTTCTGCATTTGTCATGTCTATGATAGGCACCAGGGACCACACAGAGCAGATGAAGAGCCTTAGAACACTCCCAAAAGGTCACATCAAGTTGTGAGGGGCCTCAATTAGAACCTTGGCAAGTAAATATACCCATCAGGAAGGTATACAGTCCTTGGACACAAGATATATGAAGCTTTAACATTCTTGATGTAAGAAAATTCTTCCATTCCTGATTAAGTGAGCTTGTTACAATTTACTGTGAAGGCCAAGGTCAATGGCATTCAAACTTTTTTCTGGCTACAGAATTTTTCCTTTAATGGAAAATATCCTCAAATGCACAGGATGATAAATAAATACAAAGGACAGTTGCTCTAGTTAAATTAGGGGTTTGGCCCCAATGTGTAGTTTACTCATCCCACTGTCCCCCTTTACCCTAGCACAAACAGGGATCCATGAAGTATAATTTTTAAATCACTGTTGT
>NW_006921939.1:2655065-2656248 GCF_000298275.1 Orycteropus afer afer | reverse complement strand
GTCCAGCTTCTTGGATTGTTTCCCTCAGCATACAGACTGAATAAGTATGGTGAAAGGATACAACCCTGATGCACACCTTTCTTGATTTTAAACTATGTAGTATCCCACTGTTCTGTTCAAACAACTGCCTCTTAGTTCATGTACAGTTGTCTCATGAGCACAATGAAGTGTTCTGGACTTCTCTTCTTTGAAATGTTATCCATAATTTGTTATGATCCACACAGTGGAATGCTTTCACATAGCCAATAAAACACAACTAAACATCTTTCTGTTATTCTTTGTTTTCAGCCAAGTTCCATCTGATATAAGCAATAATATCCCTCATTCCACACCCTCTTCTGAATGCCACTTGAATTTCTGGCAGTTGCCTGTCAATATACCACTGCAACAATTTCTGAAATATCTTAAGCAAAATTTTACTTGCATGTGATATTAATGATAGTGTTCAATAATTTCCACATTTTGTTGGATCACCTTTCTTTGGCATGGGCACAGATATGGATCTCTTCTAGTCGGTTGACCAGGTAACTATCTTCCAAATTTCTTGGCATAGAAAAGTGAGCACTTCCAGCATCAAGAGCCATTTATGGAATGTGAGCAAGGAAATAACACGATAAGCTTTTCATGGTAAAAATGTCATGTAGATCTGAAAGACAACTTGCAATGGGGTTGCAATAGCACCAGGCCATCCAGTTAAGAAGGTAACTGGTCCAGATGAGACATTATGAGAGTCTAGACTCTTTGCCAGGGTACAAAAGGTAAGGATAGATAAGAGAAATATTTGGGGGATAGACTTGGGAGGAAAGGTAACTATGGAGGAAAAGAGAGATGAAGGAGAAAACTTGCATGACTTTGAGGTTTCTGGTTTAGTGGAGACAGAGTATATAAAATGTTGAGTTCAGTTCTGGATACATTGAGTTTGAGATGCCTGTGGAATTTCTAGGTAGAGACAGCCCATACATAGTTTTATATACAAATCTAGGGTTCAAGAATTGAGGAAAAACAAGGTTCCAGGAATTGATGGAATACCCATTGAGATGTTTCAACAGATGGATGTAGCATTGGAGGTGCTCACTCATTAATGCCAAGAAATATGGAAGACAGTTATCTGGCCAACCAAGTGGAAGAGATCCATATTTGTGTTCATGCCAGAGAAAGGTGATCCAACAGAATGTGGAAATTA
>NW_006921939.1:2647614-2654617 GCF_000298275.1 Orycteropus afer afer | reverse complement strand
GCTGGACTATATGAAGAAGAATGTGGCATCAGGATTAGAGGAAGACTCATTAACAACCTGAGATATCCAGATGACACAACCCCTTGCTTGCTGAAAGCTAAAAGGACTTGAAGCACTTACTGATGAATATCAAAGACTATAGCCTTCAGTATGGATTACATCTCAACATAAAAAAAAATCCTCACAAATTGACCAATAATAAGCAACATCATGATAAATGGAGAAAAGGTTCACGTTGTCAGGGATTTCATTTTACTTAGATCCACAATCAATGCCAATGCAGTCAAGAAATCAAATGACATTGGGCAAATCTATTGCAACAGACCTCTTTAAAGTGTTAAAGAGCAAGGATGTCACTTTGAAGACTAAGGTGCACCTGACCCAAGCCATGATATTTTCAATAGCCTCATATATATGTGAGAGCTGAACAATGAATAAAGAAGAATGCAGAAGCACTGATGTATTTGAGTTGTGGTGTTGGCAGAGAATATTGAGTGTACCGCTGACTTACAGAAGAATGAACAAATCTGTTTTTTGAGGAAATACAACCAACCAGAGTGTTCCTTAGAAGCAAGAATGGCCAGACTTTGACTCTTATACTTTGGTCATGTTGTTAGAAGGGACTAATCCCTGGAGAAGGATATCAGGCTTGGTAAAGTAAAGGATCAGCAAAAAAGGAGAAGACCTTCAGCTAGATGGATTGACATAGTGACTGCAATGATGCACTCAAGCATGACAATGATTGTGAAGACAGTTTTGTTGTACATAGGGCCATTGTAAGTCAGAACTGACTCAAAGACAACTAACAACAACAGGACTCAGGAGAGAGATCATTCTTGGGGGTATAGATCTGGGGGATATAAACATGTAGGTGATAGTTGAAGTCACAGCCATGGATAAAGTTGCCAAGAGAAATATAAAGTAGTAAGAAAAGAGAAATGGTCCTGGGAATACTTGCATTTCAGGTTTGGAAAAAGGAAGACAAGATCAAGAAGCAATCAAAGAAGTATGAGGTTAATCAGGAAAGAATAGTGTCATGGAATCCATGGAAGAACACATTTTCAGAAAAGTAGGCAGTATTAATTAACGACACAGGAATGCGGATCAAGGTAAAAGACTGAGGGCCAGTTGGGGAGTCTCTGGTAACCATGGTAAAAGCAGTTTCCAGGGAAAATTAGAGCAGATTCCAGTGTCCTGAGGAAGTGAATTGAAGATGAGGGAACCAAGACAGGTTAAGTGTAATCCTCTTCCAATAAGGTGGCTGTGAGGAGAAGAAACATAGGATAGTACCTTAGGTAGAGGATACAGCCTTCACAGGAAGGTGTTTAAAGATAAAGAGACTGGATATTTGAAGAAAGGACCTGACCCAATGGTAAGGAGGACAATGATGATACAAAGGGAGAGGCAAAAGGAGAGAATGGAACAAAAAATGGACACAGATGCAGCTAGGTTTGAGGTAGCAGGGCAGGAGGTTGAGGCCCCCTTTTTTCTCTGTGAAATAGAAAATGAAGTCAACTGTTAGGAGAGGTAGGGACAGAAGTGATATTAAAGGCTGGGTAGGGTGAAGTTTAAGTGCTTCTGAAAGCAATGTGAGAAGTTACTGACTCAGGTGAGTTAGTAAGATTTCCCAACAGTGTTAAGGGTGCAACTGAGATTGGTTTTCTGCCCAAGTGTCAAGCTGTAGAAAGGGAGGAGGCAGATGTTAGATTAATCCAGGGGTTCTCAACCTGGCTTCTTATTATAATCACTTGGGAAACTTTAAAAATACTTATATCTGGGCCCTATCCTAGACCAATGAAATTTGGCATCAGCATTTTCAAAGTATTCCAGCAGATTCTAATATTCAGTCTAGATGAAGAACAACTGGACTGATCTATAGATAAGAGTTTTGCTAAGCCACAGTAATATAAGGATAATATAAGGATTACAGGCCAGAAAGTTGACACATGAGAATGACTGGAAAGGATGCACCAGGGTGGTTGGGAGGGAGAGGGAAAGAAAGGAAGACAGAACTAACTGTTATCCATGAAAACCTCAGCAGAATCAAGTGATAGGAGATTTATATGAGGTGAAAGACTAAGTATAATCAGTGAAGAAGCTGGATGTATAAGCTACTGCAATCACAATATTTGAGTCTAAGATTTGAGAGCTTAGGGCAATGACAAGATTCAGGGGTTGACACTGGGAATAGATGATTAAAGTAGAATAGAGATGGAGGTGAGTGAAGATGATTGAAGTTAAGCAAACTTCAAATATAACTTTAGACATATCCCTTCCCTACTCAGAATCTGCCAATGGCTCACCATCTTATTCAGAGTAAGAACCAGAGTCTTTACAATGTCCTACAAGGCCCAACAGGACGTGGCCTTCTCTTACCTCTCTGACTTCATCTACTACTCTCCCCTCACTAACTCAGCTTCAGCCATATTGGCCTACTCACAACCTAGTACCCCCATGTCTCAAGATATTTGCACTTGGCTGTTCTCTTTTCATATTATGCTCTTCAATAAGATATTTGTATGGGTAGCTCTCTCACTTCCTCCAGGCCTTTGTTCAAATAGTGTCTGCTCCCCAGGGGACAGTCAGGTTCTGCTAAGGATGATGGAAAAATTTGGGAATGGTTAATGGTGAACAACCTGATGGACATAATTAATGTCACTGAATTGAACATGTAGAGATTGTTGAAATGGCATATGTTTTATTACCTATATGTTTACTGCAACAAAAAATAATACAGTCTGCTCAATGAAGGTTAAAATCCCCTTTGTTGAAATTCCTTCCCTCATACTTAAAACTGACCCTGATCTCTCAGCATTCTCTACCTTGTCCCTTGATTACTTTTCTCCATAATGTTTATTACTCTCTGACATTCTATGCATTATTCTTATTTGTTTACTGATTGATTAATTGTATCCTCAACTTCTACTCTCCCAGTCATGTTTCTTGAGGGAAGGGATTTTTGTCTCTTTGCTTATTGCTATATTCCTAGCACCTAGAGCAGTGTCTGGTATATAGTAGGCACTCCAGGAATATTTGTCAAATGAAGGAAAGTGTTGTGAGTTGCAGATGTTGTATAGATTGTCCATAGTGGCAATAAAGTCACCCAGGATAAGAGCAGGACTTAGGTTGGAGAGGAAGATTATGAAACAGGTACTAAAGTCCAGGAAAAGTGTTAATAAGTGGGGAGGTCAGGAGTTGGCAAAAACAATAGTGGGTGGCATAGATGGCATGCTCCTAAAAGAAGGAGTTTTATTTATTGTTTTAAATCTTTTTTGTTCTTTGTGTTTTTGTTTCTTGTTTTGGATGGGCACAAAAGGCCTGAAAATAGTGCTGCGGAAGAGTATGGACATCACTCATCAACTCTGTGATACATGCAGCCCAGGAGAATAAGCAGCCTACACTTGATCAAGCTGCAAGGAATTGATGTGTCAGTTAAGGCAAGCAGGTATCACTGACAGTTTAAAAGCCTAACAGCATGTTAGCATCACCTGAGGTAGCTTTTCATAAGTACCAAAACCCAGGCCCCTCTTCAGACCAATTGAATCTGAATCTCTGGATACGGTGGTCAAACATCAGTCTTTTTTAAAAAAGCTCCCAAGGTGATTCTAATGTGTAGCCAGTGCTATCATGTGCTGAAGTAGATTATACTGCAAGCAGGTGAAGGGCCAAGGGAGTTTGTCAATGTGCAACATGGGTCTCAAAGGGCACAGACAAAAAGGCTGGGAGAGCAGATTAAATGTGAAGAGAAAACATAAACAAACATAAGGATGAAAGTCACCAGGAGAGGAAAGGGGCCTTCACTGTGGTAGGAGAGGGGTGGTGGCAGAGGATGGCAGGAATGAACAGGAATCAAGAGGAATTAAGAGGTCTCAAAATACTGAGCCTTTAGAAGGAAATCATTAGAGTGATGTCCCAGAGTTGAAACTAGCTGGGGAAGCACTGGTTATCACCAAGGGCCAAATCCAGATTTGGTGGAGGCAGAAGGTAGGTACAGCTAGGACCAAGTGTATGTGTGTGTATATATGTATAGAAATATAATTATGGTTTACAGGTTCCTCTTGGTGGTTTTGGAAAACAGGAAGTGAAGTGGGTTCCTAGATGTCCACTGCTACAGGCTGTGTGTTCTGCAATAGATGACTAGGTCAGTCTTAGGCCACCACCAGGAGAAATGGGGGACCAGAGACATGGAGAGCAGCATTGATAGTACTGCATAGAGTAAACCCTCTGGGCACTTGGAAGAAGGTAGTTTCCATGCTGTCCAGACCACTAGGGGTGGGTGCAGAGCAAACTTTGGTTAGGTAGGGAGTTGGGCTGGCTAGATTAGGATCAAGTACCACACAGAGTGAAATAGGAGGTGGGCAGCTGCTAACCCATTGCCATTTATCAAATCATAGTGACCCTATAGGGAAAAGTAGAACTGCCCCATAGGGTTTCCAAGGCTATAAACTCTATGGAAGCAGACTGCCACAAATTTCTCCCATTGAGCAGGCTGGTGGATTCAAACTGCTGACTTTTCAGGTAGCAGCCAAGCACTTAATCACTGTGCCACCAGGGCTCCCCTAATTCCATTCAGATGCTAATTTTATCCACTTACCCTAACAACCCTGGTTGGGTGCTATGGTACAAGACAAGACCCAATCCAATTCTTTTAAAAACTACTTCAGAAGTTTGCCAGTACTGGGCAGCATGTTACCTCCACCTTGAGGCCTTCCCTAAAATGAACTTGTAGTGCCAGATCAGTTGCCAAGTACAACAGCTTAACCTTATGGAATCTAGCCTTCTGGCCCTTCCCATTCTGGTGGTCTGGATTGTTACACTTCTTTTTTTAGTGGCCCATTCATTTACAACTTCCTATGAAGTTCATAGGGTTCCTGGGAATGATTGCAATTTCCCCTACAGAGGGAGCAGTGATATATCCAAGGATTTGGCTGTACCTGCTTTGAATTCCAGGCCTGAGCCCTGAAGTCAGAACATTCTCAAAGTGTGATCCATGGATCACCTGCATCAGAATCCCCTGGAATGTTTGTAAAAATGTAGATTCTTGGGAATCCTACCTCAGAACTGCAGGATCAGACAACTCTATACAGAGCCTCTGCAGGAATCACGTAAAAGATGCAATAGAACATTTCCTTTCTGTCTTGTACTCTTTGGATGTGGGCACTCAGCTACATTTTGTCTGTTTTAGGACTGAATCTAAGATTCCATAGCATGGTATGTGTGTCCAGAGGCCACATGCTGAAGCCCATAAACTAAACAAGAAGCCCCACACCTCCCTCAAGAATTTGGGCCCCTTCTGGTCTCCTGCTCTGCCCATCCTGAGCTAACCTGTACACTCTCGTATGGACATTCTTCTGTGTCCATACAGCCTTTACATACCAATGAAGAATTTTCTAAGGACCAAGGTTCGCTGTGCCCTGTGTATCTTGTTGACACTGCAACAATTGTTCAAAAGATGATTTGGGAGCTCTGGTAGCATAGTGGCTAAGGCACTTGACTGCTAACCAGAAGGCTGGCGGTTCAAACCCACCAGCCACTCCTCGGAAGGAAGGTTGGGCAATCCTACTTCCGTAGTGATACTGCCTCGGAAACCCAAGGAGGGGTCGCTATGAGTTGGGGCTGACTTGATGGCACATAACAACAACAACATCCTAAAGAAGTGAGAGCCAGGACAAGAACTAATATATGCACACCCATGTTCATCGTAGCACTATTTACAATAGCAAAAAGATGGAAACAACTTAGGTGTCCATCAACTGAAGAATGGATAGCAAAGCTATGGCACATACACACAATGGAATACTATGCAACCCTAAAGAATAACATAGAATCTGCAAAACATCACATAACATGGATGAACTTGGAGGACATCATGCTGAGTGAAATAAGTCAATCACAGAAGGACAAATATTGTATTAGTATGCTATTGTAAAAAGTCAAGGAAAAGTTTATATATGGAAGGAAATTTTCTTTGTTGGTTACCAGGTGTGGGAAGGTAGGGGAGGGAACACTATTAGATAGGTAGAGACAAGTATTGATTCAGGTGAAGAGAAGAGCAATGTACCAAATGTAAGGGATCAACACGGTGGCATCAAGGAAGAGAAAGACAGAGAGAGGTACTTGGGAGGTACAGACAACAAAGATGAACCCTTTCACACATACAGTATAGTGTTGTCAGTGAAGGAAAATGTTGATATATGGGTGGATAGATGGGTAGTCAGGCTGAATGGTTAGGTATGTCTATGTAGGAGGGAGTGTACTCAAAGACGATGTATAGGGTTGGCAGACAGTGTTTTTACAAGTGTATTGCTATGTTCTGTAAGAATGTCCAGGTATATAATAGAGCTGACAAGGGACAAGGCTGTATTCATTTCTTGGTCACAGCCAGCTAACCAGAGGGAGCGAGTAGTTGGACCCGTGGGCTTGAGACCATAGTTGCCAGGGACATCAAGCTCAATTGTCATAACATACTGCACAAAACACTGGTCCACCTCCTACTCTGGAGAGTAGTAACTGGGATCTTAAAAGCTTGCAAGCAGCCATCTAGATGCAACGATGCGTCTCTCCTCATCTGGAGCAAAGAAGAATGAAGAAAACCAAAGATTCATGGAAACAATTAGTCCAAGTACACCATGCAATCCTTAGCATACAAAGACCAAAAGAACTAGATGGTACCCAGCTACCACTGTCAATCACTCAGAGGGGGATCTATGTAGGACATCCTGGATAGAGTAGGAGAACAATGTGGAACAAAACTCAAAATCATTTAGAAAAAAAATATGTCCAGGTCTGCTGATCTGATAGAGCCTCATGGATCCACTGAGACTATGGCCCCTATCTGCCCTTCAGGTCTGGAACTGAACCCACTCCTATGGCTTTCAGCCAAACAAAAGACAAGTATATGAGGTGAACATTTACAGGAGGTAGATACACACTTTGGAGAGAACAATCAAGGGAGAATAGAAGGGCTTTGTATGCACAGGGAGACAGCTCAGGGGGCAGGAGT
>NW_006921939.1:2645554-2647122 GCF_000298275.1 Orycteropus afer afer | reverse complement strand
GTTTCATGCCCCCAAAATCATGAAAGATGAAAAGATATCCAAGAAGCTCAACAAACCCCATACAGGACAGATCCCAAGAGAAAGTCATCAATCATAATCAAACTGCCCAAAACAAAGAGAGAGAAAGAACCTTGAGTATAGCTCAGGAAAAACAAAATATTACCTAAAAAGATCAACCAATAAAACTAAGCTCTGATTTCTCAGCAGAAACCATGTAGGAGAGAAGGTAATGGGATGACATATACAAAACCTTGAAGGAAAAGAATTGCCAACCAAGAATTATATATCCAGCAAAACTGTCCCTCAAATATGGTGGTGAAATTAGAAAATTCCCAGACACAGATAAACTAAGGGAACTTGTTAAAACCAGATCTACCCTACAAGAAATGCTAAAGAGAGTCCTTCCAACAGAAAACTAACAATGAAAGACAACAACTTAGGCTTAAGACACATGACAACAACACCTATAAACCAAGCCAGAAAAAGAATTTGCAAAACTGAAATCAGCTTACAAAGTGTAAAATAGAGAACCAGAGGAATCAATCTGTAAATGAGATCAACTACAAAGCAAAAAGAGGGAGTAAAGAGTATATTAACAAAACTTCCAAATGGACAGGAAGACAGGATGATATTAATATAAAATAGACTGTTTGAAACTTATAGAGATAAGAATCTACTATAGGGTAACCACAAAGAAAAGTAATAACTCTTCTAGAAGGGAAAGATTCCCGTTCAAGATGGCAGAATAGGCAGAAAGACTGCACAGACCCTCTTCAACAAAGAAAAGGGGAAACAATTAACACAGACACAGGAGATAATCCTGGACCTCTGAACCTTGAAGAGAAAGATATAGAAGTGGACTAAACCCCAACTAGCAGAAGAATTTGCATAAAAATACCAAAAAAGGAGACATACAGAGCTGCAGTCTGGCAGCGATCCTGAATAATCCTAACGGCACAGACAGCTTGGAGATTCATGAGTGCTGGTAGGACCTAAGAATTATCCTAAATATCAGCCCTGCCAGCAAGGGACTGCACGGAGGATTGTTCTGGTAGCTGTGGAATAAAAGGGGAAGCAGTGGAGAAGATGAAGACGGGCTGAGCTGAGGACTTTTGCCTGTCCGGAGGGTGCCACCATTTTGAATGTTTACAAGCGGCTTGACCATTTTGGATATTCAAAGAGACAGCACTCTCCAAGATTCCAGGGGCTTAAGAAGAGGTTCTGCTTGCCAGTAACCCCAAGGACATCCAGACCTGCACAACTGAAAAGGTGCAACATTCCTCTTGTCACTCTTATACGCCACATCCGCTTGGTAAATGGAGGTGTGGCCATCCCCCATCCCACCCACCTTCTGGGCCCCCAGGAACTCCATCCCAGTCTGCATGCTCGGACGGATGGTTGCCTTCCCCTGTCCTCCGCTGATTTTCTTCTTTTTCTTTTTTCTAGTGTTTAGTTTGCTTTATTTATCTGTTTTAAAACTATTATTATTTCATACTTTTATACTTTTTGCTACTATTTACTCTCTGCTTGCCCCCAGGTCCTAGTTTACAGGTTTTTTTTTTTTTTTT
>NW_006921939.1:2633760-2635269 GCF_000298275.1 Orycteropus afer afer | reverse complement strand
AATTGAGCAGGAGTAGCAATATTAATTTCTGATAAAAGAAACTTCAAGGTGAAAACCAACTCTCTCTCTCAGGAGCTCTGGAGGCATAGTGCCTACGGTATTTGACTGTTAACCAGAAGGCTGGCATTTCAAACCCACCAGCCATTCCTCGGAAGGAAGACTGGGCAATATACTTCCATAGTGAAACCACTTCAGAAACCCAAGGAGGGTCCCTATGAGTGGGATCCGACTCAACAGCAGTGAGTTATATATACACAGACACACACATATATATACATATATACATACATGTGTGTATATATATAGAGAGGGAGAGAGAGAGAGAGAGAGAGGAATTTATCTCAGGGAAATGGCTCACAGAGTTGTAGAGGCTGGAAAGTGCCAAGTTCACGGGTCAAACATCAAACTGGAGGCTTTTCTTGACTCACGCAGATGCACAGGCTGACAAACTCAAGATTGACAGGCAGTATACCAGGCTGCTGACTTCGATGGATAATGACTTCAAGATTGGCAGGTAAAATGGTGGATTGTTGGCTCACAGGACAGTTGTAGAGCCTGGTAAGTCCCAAGTCCATGGGTCCAAGGTCAAGCTAGATGCTTATTCTGACTTATGCAGCTGCAGGGGCTGACAAACCCAAGATCAGAAGGCAGTATGCCAAGATCCAGATCAAACAGAAAGTTCCAGAATTTTTCCAAGATATTCATATATATATATATTGGAAGCAGGCCACACCCCTGATGAAATTCCCTTTCAACTGATTGGCTTCTCAAATCATATCCCACCATGGAGGTGACTACCTTACCTCAGATTTCATTATGGGAATGACCACACCACAACTGTTGAAACCACCCAGAATCATGATCTAGCCAAGTTGACACACTTAACTACCACACCAGCATAAGGGACAAGGAAGTCATTATATGATGATAAAAGACTCAATTGATTAAGGGGACATAACCATAATAAATATCTATGCACCCAATGAAAGAACTCCAAAATACACAAAGCAAACATTAACTGAATTGATAGAACAGACAATTCTACAATAGTAGTAGTTGTTGTTGTTGTTGTTGTTTGCCATCAAGTCGGCCCTGACTCATAGCGACCCCTCCTTGGGTTTCTGAGGCAGTATCTCTACAGAAGTAGGATTGCCCAACCTTCCTTCCGAGGAGTAGGAGACTTTAATACATTACTTTCGATGAAGGACAGAGCAACTAGAACAAAAATCTCAACAAAAATACAGAATATCTCAATAACATAATCAACCAACTTGACCACATAGACATATACAGAACATTCCACCCAACAAAAACACCATAAACATTTTTTCCCAATGTACATGGATCATTCTCCAGAATAGACCATATGTTAGGCCACAAAACAAGCCTCTATAAATTTAAAAACATTGAAATACTACAAAGCATCTTTTTGGACCCAACACTATAAAATTAGAAATCAAAAATAAGAAGACCAAAGGCAAAAAAATCAAGTACATGGAAACTGAATAA
>NW_006921939.1:2630481-2632207 GCF_000298275.1 Orycteropus afer afer | reverse complement strand
AAACACTACTATAAGAAACTACATGAGACCTACATAAATGGAGAACATACCATGCTCATGGAGGGAAGACTGAACATTGTGAAAATGTCAATACTACCCAAATGAATCTATACATATTCAATGCAATCCTGATCCAGATTTCATCAACATTCAAGGACATGGAAAAGCCAATCACTAATTTTATACGGAAAGGGAAGAGATCTCAGATAAGCAAAGCAATACTGAAGAAGAAAAAAACAAAGTAGGAGGTCTCACATTGCTGGATCTCAAAACCTACTATACAGCCATAGTAGTCAAAGCAGCCTGGTATTGGTACAATGACAGACACAAAGACCAGTGCAACCCAGAAGTAGGTCTAGCCACCTACAGACATCTGGTCTTTGATAAATGACCTAAATCTATTAAATGAGGGAGAGAGAGCCTCTTTAACAAATGCTGCTGGCAAAACTGGATATCCATTTACAGGAAAATGAAACAAGATACACATAATACACATAATACACAAAAATGAACTCAAGAAGGATCAAAGGCCTAAATGTAAAACCCAAAAGTATAAAGTTCATCAAAGATAAAATAGGGGCAAACTTAGGGCCCCTAATTTATGGCATAAATAGACTATCAACCACAACCCAAAATGCACAAACAGTAGAAGATAAACTAGATGACTGGGATCTACTAAAAGTTACACTCTTCTGCACATCAAAAACTTCTCCAAAAGAGTAAAAAGAGAACCCACAGATTGGGAAAATATATTTGGCAGTGACATATCCAACAAGGAAGTTATCTCTAAAATTTATAGAAAACTTCCAACACCTTGACATCAAAAAGACAACCAATCCAATTCAAGAAAAGGACAAAGGACATGAACAGACACTTTACCAAAGCAGATATTCAAGCAGGCAACAAACACATTGAAGAAATACAACAAACACATGAAGAAACGCTTGCAATCATTAGCCATTAGAGAGATGCCAATCAAAACAACAACGAGATATCATCTCACACCAGCAATAACAACAAAGTTCAGCAAAACAGAAAACAATGGGAACTGTCATACACTGCTGGTGGGGCTGTAAAATGGTAAAACCACTGTGGAAAATGGTATGGTGCTTCCTTAAAAAGTTAGAAATAGAAATACCATTTGATCCAGCAATCCCACTACTAGGAATATATCCTAAAGATGTGAAATCTGGGACTTAGATAGATAGATGCACTCCTATGGTCATCACAGCACTATTTACAATAGCAAAGAGATGGAAACAACCTAAGTGCCCAGCAACAGATGAGTGGATAACCAAACTGTAGTACACACAACAAGAGAATACTATGCAACACTAAAGAATAATGAAGAATCAGTGAATCCCCTCATAATGTGGATGAACTCTGGGGACATTATACTGAGTGAAATAAATCAATCATTGGACAAACATTGTATGACTCCATTATTATAAAAAGTAAAAGAAGGCTTTACACAGGGAAGGAAATTTTCTTTGTTGGTTACTAGGGATGGGAAGGGAGAGGAGAGAAAAATGCTGACTAGTTAAGAGAAATGTGTTAATTTAGGTGGAGGGAAAAGCAATATAACAAAAACATGTGACAAGCACAATACCAGTATGGAAAGGGAAGACACAGAGAGGTGCACAAGAGGTACAGACAGCAAAGGTAAATACTATTGCATGCATAATACTGCACTATCAGTAATAACAGGAGCTCTGGTAGCATAGTG
>NW_006921939.1:2623941-2629101 GCF_000298275.1 Orycteropus afer afer | reverse complement strand
GATGAGGGTCTATACTGAGGCAGAGGCATCAGGGAGTCCATTCAGGGCAGAATTTTCCTGTCACTGTCACTTTGGGACTCTAGTAGTGTGGAATAATGTGTAGAGAAAGGCCCAGAGACTGGTACTCAGCCAGTGGTGGGTGGAGCATGTTGCCAGGTCACCAGGTTGAAGCAAGTGATGTCCTAGGAGGTGGCCCCTCGTAAGGCAGGCCTTGTCACCAGGGCTCAATTCCCAGCTCTATTGATCAGGTAGGAATTGTCACTATGGCAGCACCTAGTTGCCTTACTCCACATATTACTTAGGGAGGAGACGAAGTGCTCTCCAGCTGGTTGTCTTGGAGGAATGCCAGAAGGGAATACCTGGCTGGCCTGGTTGGGGGGTGGTACAAATGATAAAAACCTTGTACTGCATAGGGCCAGGATTCTGTGAGGGGTGCTCACTGGGGCCCGCTTTATCTTCATTTTTGTCAGTGTGTGAACCATTTTTAGACCCTGGGAATCAGCTACTCTTCAGAAGCAGCCCATGTGACATTGTGCAGTGTTTTTGCAGGAAGCTTTCTCAGTCTTAGGAGCTCACTTGGCAAAAAGGCCAGCTCCTCTGCTAACCCCACAGAATGCACACCTCACAGGCCCAGATATCAGCTAGCCTCTGCTGGGATGGAAGCTAGGACCACAGATGGCCCAGGTACTGAGGAGCCAGGGGCCAAGAGGCCTACAGGGTCACTGAGGATGACAAGTAATTAATAATAATACCTTGTTGAGCCCTTCTACTTACCAGGCGGCATGCTGAGAACTTTGCAGGAATTTTCTTGCTTATTCTTCAAAAAATAAAAACAAAAACTCTAATCTTATTATCCCCATTACATAGGTGAAGAAACTAAGACTTAAAGAGGCTAGCTAAATGACTTGTCCAAAGTGCCTAAGCAGGACTGAAACTTCTCCATACAGCTTCATGTCCTAGTAATAATAATAATAAATAGCCACCATTTATTGAGCACTAACTATGGCCTAGGCACTTGACATATATTCTCTTTGATGCCTTACAACAACTCTATGCAAAAGTACTAATATTGCTATCCTAATTTTACAGAGCTGAGGCATTTAGATGGTTATGACACTTTCTAAGATCACTAGATCACTGTCTTAGGTATCTAATGCTGCTATAACAAATACCACAAATGGGTGGCTTTAACAAACAGAAATTTATTTCTCACAGTTCAGGAAGCTAGAAGTCCAAATTCAGGGTGCTGGCTCTAGGGGAAGGCTTTCTCTCTCTGTCGGCTCTGGGAGAACATTCTCGTATTTTTTAGCTTGTGCTCCTGAGCAATCTTCACATGATAGCATTTCTCTTCCTCCATCTCTGCTTCTTTCACTTGCTTGTTTAATCTCTTTTATATCTCAAAAGAGATTTATTTAAGAAACATCCTACATACATGGATACAATTAGTCCGAAGGACTATTATTGGGCCACACAAACCCCAGCCTATAGGACCCTCAGTCCAAAAGAACTAGATGGTGTCTGGCTACCACTGCACTGAAAAGGATCACAATATGAGGTCCTGTATAGAGTGCGAGAAAAATGTGGAACAAAACTCAAAGTCATAATAATAATTTTAAAAAAGACCAAGCTTATTTGTCTGACAGAGACTTGTCAAACTCCCGAGACTATGGGCTGAGACACCTTTCAATCTAAAACTGAACTCACCCTGATGCCTCAACTTTCAGCCAAACAGTAAGAAAGGTCTATAAGGTGAACAGTAATACCAGGGAGGTAAGCACTCAATAGAACAATCAACCATTTCATACCAATGGGCAGCATTTGCTCAGGGATAAAGCTCAGAAGGTACAAATGGACACAAAGAAAGACAAAGGGAAATGGTAACAAAAGGGAGGAAGTGTGGAAAGTGCTGTTACGTTGCGGGGACTGCAATCAATGTCAGGAAACAAAATGAGTATGGATTATTGAATGGAAAACCAATTTGCTCTGTAAACTTTCACCCAGATCACAATAAAAAGTTAAAGAATAAAACAAAAAATGACACATCCTACACTAATCCCTAATTCAACTCATAACAATCACAAAGCTAGTAGCATAGAGTAGGGATTTGATCTTAGGCAACTGACTCCAGCTCCCATCCTTTTAACCTTTACCTTACTCCCATCCTTTTAACCTTTTCTTCCTCCAAAACAGCTCTTTTGCGAGGGAAAAACTGAAGATGCCCACAATCATGTACCTTGGACCACTTTCCTTTCACAGTACCCTGTTATCAATTACGGTACCTGATTGTTCCAATATCTCCATGGGGAAGGGAGAACTCGGATCATTACAGGTGGAAGAATTTGAGCCTAGGGAGGCAAAATATCTTCCTCAGCATTAGACACAGACTGAGGCCTTATAAAAATGTGGTTTCTTGATGCCCATTGACTATCAGTACTGGAAATAAAGAGGACAGGCTTTGCAGAAAATGGTTGGAAGTCTTCATCTGAGCACTCCAACTCAAAATGGATTTTGGGGGAAATTCAGAATCGACTCGATGGCAGTGAGTTTGGAGTTTGGTTTACAGACAATGCAAGAACTTTCCAGGGAAGTGCCAAGAAAAAGAAAGCAAAATGTTTGTTTTTGTGCAACAAAACTAAATTTCCTCATGCCCTGTACTTTTGTCAAAGTGAAAAGTTGAGATTCTTCAAATGGGGCATTAGGTAGGGATTAAGGATGAACTTTATCCCATGGGTATATTCTGGAAATCACTATGCATGGCTTGCTGTGCTCATGAGAATGAGTCACATCAGTCCTAGTCAAATGAGTCTGTACTGGTGGATGTCAAATATCCCTTGTTTCATGCTGCAAGTTTGATAATGAGAACCAGACAGCAAAGACCCGGGTGAGATGGAAACCCAAGAATCCAAGCCAAGAAGACTATTGTTCACTCTATTTTGGGCCCTTGACTGTCTCTGCCACCTTGTCCCCCATTACCTTTGAACATCTGGGAAGTCACTCCCTACCTCCCTGAGGTCATCTATACCGCTGGCACTAGCCTTCTGATAGGATTGGGAATAGGGAAACAAAAAGTTTATTTCCATATACTCATGATCTTTGAAATTAGCAATAGTCACAGGGGTCTGAAGAATTTAACTCAGAGCCAATATTTACAAGATTACTTAGCTATCAATTCTCAAGAATCAAAACCAGTCCTCAAGTGCACTCCCAAAATGAGACAAATAAACCCTGACAATCTTATGCTGGCATTAAGATGCCTCTTCTTTATTTTCCTGGTGTTTAAAGTTACTTAAAGGCTCAGACTCCTCAATCTCAAGAATATGTGTTGCTTCATACATTCCCCTTGGCAAAATATAGCCTTATTACCAAGGGGAGCCCTTAATAGCAGAATATTATGTTTAAACATTCAGGCTCCACAGTCAGAAAGACCCACTTTGCCACTCACCAACTGAGTGACCTTATGCAACTCACTTAGCTGCTCTGAGGCTCAATTTCCTCTTCTGTAAAATGAGACTACTAATAAAACAAAAAAAAAAAAAAAACAAACACACTACCATCGAGTGGGACTCGACTCATAGCAACCCCTAATAGGACTGTGGGAGCTCTGTTGGCACAGTACCCAAGGCATCTGACTGCTAAGCAGAAGGTTGACGGTTCAAACCCACCAGCCACTCCCTGGAAGGAAGGTTGGGCAATCTACTTCCATAGCGATACCGCCTTGGAAACCCATGGAGGGGTCGCTATGAGTTTGGACCAACTCGACGGCAGTGAGTGTGCGTGTGTGTAATAGGGGTGTGGAGTTCCCAGGCAGTGCAAACGGTTAACATGTTCTGTTGCTAACTGAAAGGTTGGAGGTTTGAGTGGATGCAGAAATGCCTCAGAAGAAAGGCCTGGTAATCTATCTCCCAACAAAATTAGCCACTGAAAACTCTGTGGTGGACAGTTCTACTCTGACACACATGGGGTCGCTATGAGTCAAAACTGACTTGAAGAAACCGGTTTTAATAGGACTGTGGAGGAGATTAAATGAGATCATGCATCTAAAGAGAGTAGTGCAGTGCCTGGCACACAGTAAATGCTCAGTAAATGGTTCTTGTTGTTCTTAGCTATCACTGAGTCAGACCCTGACTTACAGAGATTCCATGTACCGTGGGGCCAAATGCTTTCCAGTCCCACACCATCCTCCTGATCCACTGTGCATCCAGCCATTGTGATCCACAGGGTACTCACTGGCAGATTTTCAGAAGTAGGGCACTGGGTATTTTCTCTAGTCTGTATTAGTTTAGAACCTCCCCTGAAACCTGTTCAGCATCATAGAAACATGCAGACCTCCACTGACAGACAGGTGGTGCCTGCATGTGAGATGCCATGGCCGAGAATCGATCCCAGGTCTTGCATAAAAAATGAGAATTCTGCCACTAAACCTTCACTGTCCCCTCAGTAAATGGGAGATATGCATTTAAAAAAGGAGCTCCTGGTGGCACTGCAGTTAAAGCATTGGGGTGCAAACCAAAAAGGTTGATGCTTCAAACTGACCAGAGAGGCTCCACGGAGGAAAGATGTGGCAGTCTGCTTTTCTGTGAAAAAGATTTACAGCCTTGGAAACCCTATGGAGCAGTTCTACTCTGTACTATAGGGTTGTTATAGGGTCACTTTGAGTAGGAACTGACTCAATGGCAGTAGTTTTTTTGTTTGATTGTTTTTATTTTTATCTAAAAAGGAAGATCTGCATTCTTTGAAAGTTTGCCTTTGCAGAAACATTTCGTGAGCTCCAACTTCACCTGGAAAGCAGTGAAGGGCTGAAAGGCTGGGACACAAGAACATAACTGGAGCACAAGGGGGTACCATGACGCTGACTCATTTCCTTCTGGCATTTAGAGGGCAGGATAGTATGGAGAGAGTGCCTAAAGCTCAAGGAAATAAAACCAGGGATGTGACAAAGGGAGGGGGTGATGAGTGGGAAGAAGGTGTTTAAAGTAGGTGGTTCTAGGGATGTGCTTTGAAAAATAAAAACAACTCACTGCTGTGGAGTCAGATCCGACCCATAGCGACCCTTCCTTGGGTTGCCGAGGCAGTATCACTATGGAAGTAGATTGCCCAACCTTCCTTCTGAGGAGTGGCTGGTGGGTTTGAACTGCCAGCCTTCTGGTTAGCAGTCAAGTG
>NW_006921939.1:2615256-2621046 GCF_000298275.1 Orycteropus afer afer | reverse complement strand
TCTGGTAGCATAGTGCCTAAGGCACTTGACTGCTAACCAGAAGGCTGGCGGTTCAAACCCACCAGCCACTCCTCGGAAGGAAGATGGGGCACTCTACTTCCGTAGTGATACTGCCTCGGAAACTCAATGAGGGGTCACTATGAGTTGGGTCTGACTCAATGGCACATAACAGCATTACTACCAATGCCCTCATTTTATATATGAGGAATGCAAAGCTCAGAGATATTTCAGGACTTGCTCAAGGTCACACAAGGCTCAAAATTAGAACCCAGGTCTTCTGCCTCTCAATCCACTGTAGGCTCCATTTCCCAACTCTCTTTGCCTCTTTCTCAATGAGGTTTTCATTTCTGAATTAGGTATGGAGACAGATATCCCCTCCTGCTTCTAATGAGAATTAAAAAGCAATGCTACCTTTGTGGAATAATTCATTAGAAATCAAAACATGACACAATCCCCAGCAATGCTGAAAGTACTAAACATAGCTTTTTAAAAAAAGATGGTCTTTCTCCTTAAGTTCATCCATAAGTGAGAAATGTATCATATGATTTATGTGTAAAGACCATATTTGTGGCTATAATGTTTCAGTTTTAAATTATTTGGCATTGAAGAAGAGACATTCTCCTTCTAAACTGAGACATTCATTCATTAGCTTAACAAGTGAAGCCATTGTTGTTTCTTTGTTGTTTTCAAGGTAGCAAAGATAAAGAATTATACTATGTTATCATCAGTTCTCCTGTGAACTATCCTTACTCTAGTCAAAAACCTTCAAAAGAAAACCAAAATAGACATAGGGAAGATGTAATTATTGAGAGGAAGTGGTATGGGAGCCGTTGCATTGGGATAAATTGTGGTCAATGTCATGAGACAAAGTGTATGTGAACTGCTGGATGGAAAGTGAATTTGCTCTGTAAATTTTCACCAAAATCACAATAAAATAAATAAAGAAAAATAAATGTTAGATAGGATCTAAAGCCATTATCCAAATACCAAGATTTTGAGGTAAGTGGGAAACCACAAGTCATAATTTTCAGTGGCTCAAATAATCCAAATTATTCCTTTATGGACAATAACCCACCCATCTTCTGTCAGTTCAAAAGCATCCCAGGGGTAGGTGGTTCTAAGTACTACGCTAGGTAAAGTGAACAATGGGTGAGTACAAAGGGCATTCTTAAATCTATCAAATTAGGAAGCTGTAATTTAAAGGCACTATGTCCATTCCAGAGAAGAGTCATTGCCCAATTTCTCACAGCCAAGTGTTACAGGGTGAGTCAGGAGACTTTTCCAGCGATGTCCAACTTTCAGAGCATTTCTCCTTTCCAGGTGTGTCTTCCTTATATGTAAAATGGGTAGTAACAGCTGTCACCACTCTTTCAGGCTCCCACCACTGCTAGGTCAAGCCCCACCTCCCCCCAAGGGATGTTAAGGTTTCTGTTGTCACTCTTCAGAGCAAAGATAACTCTTAAGCTACACAAAGTACCACTCCGATTTCCATCTTCTCCTAATCCAAAGACTCTACTTTGGCCTAATGCAAGCACCAAAATCCCCTTGACTGTATCTGAATATTGACATAAATAAATAAATGAAGCAAGCCCAGGCAGAGTGAGGGAAAAGCTACACCTGTACCTGTTTGCTACTATTCCCTTTGCAGAGGGTGACATCACTGTTTATTTCTGTTAAAATAACTTCTCATGGGAGGGCCTCAAACTTGCCCTCTTCGTAAGAAGTCAAGTTTGGATAAAAGCTGATTGCTATTTAGCACTCAACTCTGGAAAATTCTGGAACCCATCTGGCGACCTTAAAGGTCAGTGAAGATGCAGCAATTTTTTTCTAAGTGTCTTAGAAAGTAGATCTCTAAAGTTAGTCCATTGTTGCCTGTTGCTGTGGCTGCTGCCAGCAGAAATGACTCTAAATAGTCACTCATTTCACAGTAAATTTAGAGGGACTTGATGTTGGAAAATGCTTTAGACACAGTTTTAGTTGGAAATAAATTAAAAAGCATGTTTGCCTAAGTAACTGAACGTGAAACATGTATTATGTGTGTTTCATGTATAGTCAAAGATCGAATTTGTAGTATCTATCATCAATTCCTACTCAATACTTGATTTAAGAACCAAAACTTGAATTATCAGAAGATATCAAAAGGAAGGGGAAAAGGTATGTTTATACACTGTCATTAGGGTGTAAGTTGATAGAACTATTTTTGAGAGTAATTGGCAATAACCCAAAAACAATATGCTACAAAGATCCTCACTATGGCATTGTTTGAGTGCTCATAATGGTATGTTTAGTGTTTAAATTGACAATTAAGATTTAAAAAAAAAAAAAAATTCAAACATGTCTGTACAGCAAAAGACACTAAAATAAAAGTTAAAAGACAAACAACTGGTTCATATATTTTCAACATATGTAGCAGTTACATAGTTACTATCCAAAATATAGGGAGATCCTGGTGATGAAAATGAGAAAGAACAACTCAGCAGAAAACAGGCAAAGGAAATGAGATGACAACACAGAAGACATATAGATGGTCAATAAACACATGAAAGGATGTTCAACTGCACGAGCAGTCAAAGAAATACAAAGGAAAATAGAGACCTTTTTCAGCTATCACATTGTCAACATTAAAAAGATCAATAACATCTGAAATTGCTGATGAAAAATGTGGAGAAATGGCCATTGTTGGTGGGAATGTAAATGGCTACAGCTTCTCAGGAGAACACTTTGGTGCAGTGGTTAAGGCATTCGGCTGCTAACCAAAAAGATCAGCGGTTTGAACCCACCAGCCTCTCCACAGGAGAAAGATGAGGCAATCTGCTTCTGTAAAGATTTACAGGCTTGGAAACTCAATGGGACATTACTACCCTGTCCTTGAGTTGGAATTGACTCAATGGCAGAGGGTTTAGTTTGGGTTCATTAAAATAAAGATGTGTTAGCCAAACTTTCTTTTTTTAACTTTTTATTGTGATTTGGGAAGTTCACAGAGCAAATTGGTTCTCCACTCAACATTTGATGCACATTTTCTTTCCTGACAATGACTGCAATCCCCACAATGTAACAGCTCTCTTCCCACTTCCTCCCTTTTCCTTCTTTCCTATCCATTCCTGCCTTCTGAGCTTTATCCCTGGGAAAATGCTGCCCTTTTGATCTCTCATGGTTAATTGTTCAAAGGAGTACATAACTCCCTGGTGTTATTGTTCACTCCATAAGCCTGGCTTTTGTTCGGTGTAAGTTGAGCCACAGGGGTGAGTTCAGTTCCAGGCTTGCTGGGTGACTAAAGCCATAGTCTTAGGCCACCAGTCTCTAACAGACCAGTAAGTCTGGTCTCTTCTATTATTTTGAATTTTGTTCTACATTTTTCTCCCATTCTATCAAGAGTCTCCTAAAGTGACCCCTTTCAGAGCGGTTGGAAGTGGTAGCCAGTAGCTAAGCACCATCTAGTTCTTCTGGTCTCAAGCTTGTGAAGGCTGAGGTTCACATGGTCCACTAGTACCTTGCACTAATTATCTGCATGCACCTTTGAATTTCTTCACTCTTCTTCACTCCAGACCAGAAGAGACCAATGACTGCACCTTAGAGGTCGCTCATAAGTTTTTAAGACCCCAGTCATTTACTCACCAAAGTAAGACATAGAACAATGTAGACTGTGTTATGCCAATTGACCTTGATGACCCCTGTGACTATGGTTCTGAGCCTGCAGGCCCAGTGACTCCTCTCTCAAGGTGTTTAGTCATGGCTAAGAAGTTTTCATAACTTTGCCCCCGTCAGCTCTACTATATGTATGGAATTTTACAGCACACACAAATACGTTTGTAGAAATATCATCTGCAAAGCCTACATGTGGCCACGGGTATAGTCCCGTTCTCTTACCCATACCTGATCATCTTGCTTGTCTACCTATAAAGCCACTCATAGATTAACATTTGTTATTACTGATAATGAAATATTATGTATGTAATAGTGCTTAACTTTGTTGTCTGTAACTCTTGTTAGCCAAACTTTTTTATTATGATGATGATTTGAGTGAAAGTTTAGAGTGAATTTCTTTTCCATACAGTAGTTCCTACACATTTTGTTTCATGACATTGGTTGCAATCCCCACAATGTAACAGCTCTCTTCCCAATTCCTCCTTGTGTTTACCTTTTCCCTGTGCCTTTCTTTCCTATGCATTCCTGTCCTCCAGCTATCTCCCTGAGCAAATACTGCCCTTTTGATTTCCCATGGTTCATTGCTCTAAGGAGTGTACCCAGCTGGTGTAAATGTTCACCTTATATGCCTGTCTATTGTTTGTTCTCAGCCAACTTTTAATCTAGCAATTTCACTAGTGAGTTTGTGCTACAGAAACATTCACAGTAAGTATACAGAGCTGTTGTTCAAGGAGGTATGCTGGAGCAATATTCAAAGTGGTAAACATTGGAAATAATCTAAAAATCCTTCAATAATTGTTGGAGTAAATAAATTTATGCCACAACCATATAATGGAATAGAAGAATGAAATAAATAGATGTACACTGGCAGGAAAAGACCTACAAGACACAGACTCTGGTCAAAAGTATGTCGTAGAACAGTATGTGTACCATCGGTCACATCTTTGATTATTTTATGCACAAGAACACATACAGGAATATTCATAGAAAAATGTAGAACAGGATACATACCATACTGTGAACCAGGTAGAGGGGTCAGTGTTGGAGAGGTCAAGGACACGGCACTTCATATTTCTCTTTGTGTTTTACAAGAATGAACGCGTATTTTTATAGTAAATATGCTTTTTTTTTTTTTTTTTGCAAGAAGTAAGACAAGCTGTGCCACTCCCCCAGTCCCTATTCCCAGCTTCTAAAGATGTCCTTTTTAAGGGTATGATACTATAGCAATTAAGACAACTTCTCAAACCCAGAGCCATGAGCTTTTGCTATTTAGAGGTTGAACTACATTAAGAAATACTGAAAGAGTTAGCCCCTTCTTTTGGAAGAATTTTCATTACATAGCAGCCATAGCGTGATTTTGACATTATTTCTAGCATGACTCTCTCTCCCCTCCTTGCAAATCTACAATTCTTTCTGTCATACTGCTTTTCCCCATCTCTTTGATAAGGTTGAGGGGAGGGGAAGGATTTTTAGATTATTTCCTGGATCTACACAGCCCTGACATGTTATTGAATGTGGGCCTTTTTTGGGGAGTGCATCAATAGCATTCCTCAGACTTTCAAGGAGGTCCTTGGTCCACAGAAAGGTTAACAACCACCCAGGTAGACGGAGATTGGGATGATTGTATCTCCCACTGAGAATCTAGGGCAGAACACCCAGTCCTCAGGTTTCCAGCTGGCTGCTTGGCTCAGTGAGCCAGACAAACATCCACTCAGGAGGAGTGGAGAGGGGAAGAGAGAAGCAGCATTGCCTTTTAGGGATCCACTGGAAACCTGTCCCTCTGTTAAAGCTGCCACATGAGAACACACACAGCCCAGGCCTGGACATGACCTCCAAGTCCCACTGGAAAAGGCAACCCACACTCTCCTGAACTACATAAGAAAACAGCTTGGTCTAGCAGAAACAACACTGAGAGGCAGATTGGAGTTTTAGCTTTTACTATTACTTCTGTCATGTGGTAGCTGTGTGACCTTATACAATTCACTTCACTTCTCTGGTTCTCATTTGCCTCAGGGAAACAGAAGGTTTGGATTAGATGAACTTCTAAGGCACTTTGCAGCTCTACCTTTCTATAAATCTCCCTAACATGACTCGACAGTCATCTCTACATCACTAAGCTCTTTGTAATAGAGAACGAATTCATTC
>NW_006921939.1:2606180-2615056 GCF_000298275.1 Orycteropus afer afer | reverse complement strand
ACACGTTTACAAGAAAGGTTCAAGGAAATTGGTGGGGAGTAAAGGGAAACAGCAATAGTTTCCTTTGACTAGTCAATAGTCATGCAAGTGCTACTTCCTTTGCCTTTAAATTTTCTTAAAAATGGCCACACATTCTCATTGACAAAATGGACCCTTACACTTGGTGCTCAAGAAACCTATGCTGCAAACAGGACTCCAGCCCACACAGTGCTTTAGGGCCACTGGAGATGAATGCTGCAGCAGCTAGCCTCTAAGACGGCCTTTAGAACTGCTTAGAAAAGACGATGAGTCTTATGGGTAAAAACAATTTTCCAACTAAACTCTAAACTTAATTCTTGCCTCCAGGGTTCTCTGGTCAGCAGGGTGTGCTCAGATTGATGGGATTTTTCTTGGGAGTATACTGATGATACCTTTGGACCAGGAAATTAAAGGCCACACTAAAATTTTCAGGATGTGAAAGGAAATAAGCTCAGAGAACTGAGTCACCAAAGGTTGAATGAGGATAGGTCTTGCAGTCAAAGCAGAGAAGAAAACTGAGGCAGTCTGCCCAATAACACAGCAGAAAACAGGATTTAGGCCCAAGTTCTCAGGGTAATTGCCTTAATTTTTCACTTGCCTTTCATGATAACCTTGAGTTTATATAGAGCCTTCTAAGGAGTTCAAAATACTTGCAGAGATATTATCTTAGTTGTCATCACACCATCACTTTGGTGAGAGCAACAATTATCATCAGCCTTATTTTACACATGGGGGAAGGAAAGCCTAGAGGGATGAAGCAAGTCATACAAGTTTACCCAACAAGACACTGACAGTCTCTGACTTCAGAGGGCAATTGCCCAAAGTTTGTTCCTCCCAACACCAGTCTAGCCAACTGCTTGTTGCAAACCAGATTCTGTGAGCAAATCTGAGAAATGCTGCCTATTTTATTCTCCTGGAGAGTCACAATATTTACTAAGCATTAGCTTAGTAAAGTCTTTTACAAGCCCTGCATAAACAAACCTGTTTCTGTTTAAGCAAGGATTTCCCAAACTTACCTTGACCACAACTCTTAAAAAGTGTGTGTGTGTGTGTGTGCATGCGGGTACCCATACATGTATGTGTGCATGTGCCTGTGTATGTGTGTGTGTGTGTGTGTGTGACACCTATAATTATCCTGTGGAACTAGTCTTTTTTGGAACTCACATTGGAAAACACTGGTCTAACCACTAGATTGCTCTGAGTATATGCACAGAACACAGATCTATTTCATTGGTGCCCAAGCCCCATGGGGGACATTTCTTAGGGATATTGCCTGATCCCTTCTGATACTGAGAACCATGAACAAAGGACCTTGATGAGCCCAAAGGAACCCAGGCCATCATCTCCTCTACAGCAAGGCGTAGACCAGATTAGGGAGGATGTCAATTCAAGCCCACTCACTTCTGCTGGAATTCCTTTCAAATAGAATTCAGGGCTATTTTTGGTCTTCATTTAAGAGAGGAGGTGCTCAGGATGCTGGTTCAAGTCCTCAGAGCCCACACTCTTAACTAGCATAATTTTGTGCCCGCCCCGCACTTCCAGTAGAAACCACCAATCTCTTAAGCTTGCTTCCAGTGCCATTCATCAGCCTATCCAATCAGCACCAACACAACAAACAGGAGACTCAGAATGTGCCCCTGTTCTAGCTATTTGCATTAGCACTACAGTAGTCATTTTACATCCATTGCAAAAATAACATACAGCACAAAAATCTTGTGCTATTTTTAATTACCATTGACACTACTAAAAGTATCTAAAATGTACAAAGTCCCTGAAGACTCTGTCTTGATTAATTTTTATTTCATATACAATTAAAATGACAAAAGATCACAGCCCATGTATTTAATATGTATTACTACCATTTTCATGTTTTCTTTTAACACCCATAGCATAAAGGAAATGCCTGCATTCAAACTGCTAACTTTTTGTGCCAAAAAGTAAATGTAATGCAGGTATACCTCTCTTTATTGCCTAAGTGAAAAATTCTATGTAAATGGATGTTTGGTTAAAAACTTCACTGTAAAGGTCAGACGGATTCTTATTTAAGATGCTCTGATTATGAATCCCTTTATAAAGCAACAAATTCTGCAATGTGGATTCTCTCCATCTAGTTCATTTCCTATATATATATATATATATATATATATATATATACACACACACACACACACACACACACACATATATGTATGTATGTATATATATCAGGATTGCATATTAAAGGAAGATACACTGATATTAATAAAGAAGTCAAATGTTTCTAAAAGATGGGGTATGCTCTGATCTGTATCAATCTGCAGTACCGTCTCTTTTTGGATTCACCATTAATCACCATCACAGTTCAGGTAGACTCACGCATTTGTTGCAAATTTAATAACAGTAACATTTCTGAGGATTTCCTGCAGTCTTACTCAACTATAGCCCCTGTGCCTTTATGCATGCTGTTCCTTCCACTTAGGATATCATTTTCCACTTAACCACCTGGCAAATTCATTCTTCAAGACTTGACTCAAATGTCACCTCCCCTGTGAAGTCTTTCCTGATCATACTTTCCACCCCCTGCCAGGCACCCCTCTTCTGTGTCCTCAAAGTACTCTGCCTGTCCCTTATCATGCTCTGCTTTAATTGTCTGTTTACACTCTCTAGCTTGCCTACCAGACTGTGCACTCCCTGAGAGCTGAAATGATGTTTTATTCATTTCTATACTTCTAACACCACTGGTACATAGCAAGTGTTCAATAAATGTTGGTTGTCTGACTTGAGTAAATGATCACTATCCTTAACTATACATTTTTGGACTCTGAAAAACAATGGTTTGTTAAAACCACAAATAAAAATAAAAAGAGAAGGTTTAGTGGCTTTGTTCATTTTTATTAATGTTTCTTTGCTTTTTAAAAAATAGCCACACCAGTTCACATCTTACAGCTCAAGAAAAAAAAAAAAATCTAAACCAAATTCACGACTAATACATAGGTGCATCTAGTATGTTCCTTTCCCAAAAAACATAGGCTAAATCCTAGCACCACTAACATCACTGCAGTAAGGAAGACATAAAGATCCACTAATTAAAAGGAGGTAGGAGAGGCACTGCAGGGATCACTGTAAGAGCTTTGGATCCTCATTGGCTGAAAGAGAGAAACCGACTAAGAAAGTTGGGCATCTTTAGAGGAACAATAAGATGTCTAGTAGGGCTCAGTCAACCTGGCTTGAAATCGCACGTCCAAATAGTCCCAAGCTACAGTCCAGCTGGGGGGATTTCCATCACTTTGAAACCATCATTACTTTTCCATTGTGGGCAGAACAGGTTGGACCTGATCCGCCTGCGTGTGGCTGCAGTCTGGCTTGGCATGGGATGAGACCCAAGGACATGTAATGCCAGGAGCCTCATGGCACAGACACACACACAGACCACACTCCAACTCACACTTGCTGAATCCCCCACAAAAACCGCACCATCTCCCAGACACACAACCACTGCATTCCTGTGTGCCCAGTCACACACAGGGAGTGCCCCCTCACATTCTCTCACTCCCCTAGTGGGCCAGGCCCACATCCCACAGCGCCGGCAGATTACAGCCTAGCCTGGAGCTGGAAGCTGGTGAGGACTGGTTTTTGTTGTGTGTAACAAAGCCCCATGCACCCAGGTGCCCCGCTATCCAGCTCCATCCATCTCTCCCCACCCCCAGCCACGAGCTCCAGAACAAGAGAAAGCTCAGCCCAGGGAAGTGGATGCAGTGGGGAGAGGTTTAGGGGCGCAAAGAAAAAGCGCTTTGGGGTGGGCGGGGGCAGGAGTCCGGGAAGCTTCAGAGCTCGCTCTCGGTGAAGCGAGAGTGACGGCGAACTGGCGAAAAGATAGAGCTATTTCCCCACCCGATCACCCCCCATGTATTCATACAGCAATGCCAAAAACTGAGAAATAATCTGCCCGCTCGTCTGCCCTGTGCCCTCCCAGCTGCTCTTGGAGCCAGAGGCGCTCCAATAGCCCGCAACAAAGCGCCCTCCGCACAGACCTGTTTCAGCCTTTTCGCTGCCCGGGCGAAGAAGAGCGGCTGCCGAGGGTTCTGCCTTTAGCCGCCGGACAGGAGGAGCCTGGGAGGGGAGGAGGAGCAGGAACTGGGGAAGGAAGGAGGACGAGAGGGGATAGGAGACACAGCAGCAGCGGCGGTGGCAGTGGCGGGAGGTGGAGGAGGAGGCTGAGGAGGAGGCTGCTTCTGTGGCAGCCTAGGATGCTCTGGCGAGCGACGGGGCTGGGTGCGCGGGGCGTGGGCTCACGTGCGTCCCATGGCCGGGGGATGCGCGCGCGTCTGGGTGTGTGAGAGCATCTGGGTGTATTTTGACTGTGATTATTCCGATTCCGACCTAGTCTGGGACTTGTGGTTCCTGCAGCCAGGCGGAAGTAAAACCCTTTCATTCTCTCTAGCTTAACTATGCCAGTGAAATGGGGTGGGGGGGGAGGAAAATGAGGAAGGCTGGGAAAAGGGATCCAGTACCAGGGCACCCGGGATGCCATTAATGTCCGCACCCCAGGCTTCAATCCTCTTTCTGGGCACTTTTGTATATATCTCTAGAAAGCCTGTAGTCAAGGAGAGAAAAGAGACCAAGGACACTCCCCATCACCACTACATTGTACTGAGTGAGCACTCACGCTGTGCTTGGCGCTGTCTGGACTACTCCAAAGACAATTTCTGTTCTAACCTTGATTTTCACGAGTTGAGGTGCTCTCATCTTCATACAGGATCTACAATTCCTTTTTTTCTCCCGTCTGTCGTTCCACTGCAATATCTCAGTACTTGTGACCAAAGTGGCATACAATCAATTCTCTATAGTTTGTTCACCCAGTCAGCTTTATCCAGGCCCCCAGCCTCTGTGCTGGCATAGTAGGAGCTCTGGTGGCTTAGTGGAGAAGGCGTTTAGCTGCTAACCAAAAGGTCTGCGGTTCAAACCCACCAGCCTCTCAGTGGAAGGAAGATGGGGTGATCTACTTCTGTAAAGATTTACGGCCTCAGAAATCCAATGGGGGTGGCTATGAGGCAGAATCAACTCGATGGCAGTGAGTTTGGTTTGGTTTGAGTTTGGCCTCTGGTATCAAGGGGCCACCTCATCTTCATGTCACTCCTCCACTAGGAGTAGGGTACTCATTTGAGATGAGTACCAAGACCTTCCCTGAAGGTCAGAAGGTTGAAGTTCATCATGTATCCAGCTAGAGACCTAGTTTAGATTTGTACCCCTGAAACATAGGTAGAAGGAAACCAATTGTAAGAGGCACAACTTCTCCCAATGGTTCGATCTTTGGTGTATGTCTTCCTTGGAACACTGCTCTAAGTCTCCCTCTTCCTGCTGTTGACCTTTTGAACACTTTGCTCTATCTCTCCTAATGGCCAAGTAAAAAAGAATACTTCCTTGTGCTTACAGAACACATAGAGGTTTACAAAGCACTTCCTTATAACAAGTGCTCTGCCATAGCATCTCTGAAAGTCAGGCATTATTGCCACCTTATAGACAAGAAAACGGACATTCAGCAAAGTTAAGTGTATTTGCCTAATGCTACAGGTGAATAAGTGGCAAATCCAGGATCGGGACACAGGTCTTCTGATTCCCATGCCAAAGTTCCTGTTTTAAATTATATCTTGGTAAGAAATTTCAAATTCATCTGTTGATATCCTTGTTAGAGTTAAATGGTTTAGAAAGGGAAGAAGGTGACATTGTTAACTAAAACGAGATTTTGAAAAATATCTTTTTTTTTTTCAGTCAAGTTGATACATTCAGGTGCAACCCACAACTTAGTGGGCAAGAAAGAATTAAAGAGTATTCAGCATCAATCCCCAGTCTGCAGCCATGATTATTCCTTTGATTCTGCTACTAGCCACTGTAAGAAAAATTGGAAATGAAAGTGCAGAAAAGACAAAGGAGATAGTCTATTTGAGTTTCCTGGGATGACAATTTTGTAATGGCTCATCCACACACTAATATTGCCTTCTCTAAATCATGAGGATGATTCTTTGTTTGCCACCAAGGAGGGAAACCTGTCTCCCACACGGCAGCATGGGCAGTCTCAAGAGTGTCCAGATGGATATCAAGCCAGAGAGGCAGACTAGTGCAATGGGCAAAAGTTCAGCTTTGAAGCCAGCCAGTCCTAGCTTGGATACCAAAAAAAAAAAACCCAAACCTACTACCATGGAGTCAATTCCAACTCATACCAACCCCCACTGGGTTTCTAAGGCAGTAAATCTTTACAGAAGTAGATTGTCCAGTCTTGCTTCCACAGAATGGCTAGTGGGTTTGAACCACCAACCCTCTGGTTAGCAGTCAGATGCCTTAGGCACTGTGCTACCAGAGCTCCTTTTAGTAACCCAGTATCAACAATCCATCTGTGAAATGGAGATACAAGTATGAGGATAAAATGGAGTGATACCAGTACCTGAGACATAGCAAAACCAAACCAAACCCACTGCCACTGAGTCAGTTTGAATTTATAGAGACTCTCATGGTATTCCAAGGCTGTAAATTTTTACTGAAGTAGATTGCTTCATCTTCCTCCCACCAGGTAGCTGGTGGGCTTGAACCACCAACCTTCTGGTTAGCAGTCAAATGCCTTACCCACTATAGCACCAGAACTCCTTGAGACATAAACCAAAAACCAAACTCACTGCCATCAAGTCAAATTCCACCTCACAGTAACACCCAATTGGGTTTCTGAGGCAGTAAATCATTACAGAGGTAGATTGCCCCATCCTCCTTTCACGGAGTGGTTGGTGAATTTGAACTGCCAATATTCTGGTTAGCAATCAAATGCTTCAAGCACTGAGCCACCAGAGCTCCTTCCTTGAGACATAGCAAGACTCAATAAATTATGTTATTGTTGTTAGGTATCCTCGAGTCAGCTCCAACTGATAGCGATCAGATGTACAACAAAATGAAACACTGCCCGATCCTGTGCCAGCCTCTCAATACTTACTATATCTGAGCCCATCATTGCAGCCACTGTGTCAATCCATCTCATTAAGGGTCTTCCCCTTCTTCACTGACCCTCCATTTTACCAAGCATATCCTTCTCCAGGGAATGGTCCCTTCTGGTAACATGACCAAAGTAGGTGAGACGAAGTTTGGCCATTCTAGCTTCCAAGGCCTTTCAAGCTGCACTTCTTCTAGGACAGATTAGTTTGTTCTTCTGGCAGTCCATGGTACTTTCAGTATTTTTTGCCAACACCAACTCTTCTTTGCTCTTCCTTATTCATTGTCCAGCTTTCACATGCATATGAGGTGATTGAAAGCACCATGGCTTGGATTAGGTGCACTTTAGTCTTCAAAGAGACATATTTACTCTTCAGCATTTTTAAGAGGTCTTTTGCAGCAGATTTTCCCAGTGCAATATGACATGCGATTTCTTGACTGCTGCTTCCATTGGTGTTGATTGTGGAACCAAATAATATGAAATCTTTGAACAACTTCAATCTTTTCTCCATTTAGCTGTGATACTCTTCTGAATCCAGCTTGCATTTTTAGAAATTCCTTGTCAATATAGTCCTGCAACCATTTTTGAATTATCTTTAGCAAAATTTTACTTGCATGTGAGATTAATAATATTCTTTGATAGCTTCTACATTCTGTTGGATCACCACTCTTTGGAGTGAATACAAATATGGATCTCCTCCAGTCAGTTGGCCAGGTAGCTGTTGTCCAAATTTCTTGGCATAGATGAGTAAGTGTCTCCAGCGTGGCATCCATTTGTTGAAACATGTCAATGGGTATTCTATCAGTTCCTGGAGTCTTGTTTTTCACTAATTCCTGCAGTGCAGCTTCGACTTCTTCCTTTGATGTTATTGGTTCTTGATCACATGCCACCTCCTGAAATAGATTAAAATCAATCAATTTTTTTTTTTGTGCAGTGACTCTGTGTATTCCTTCCATCTTCTTTTGATGTTTCCTGCATCGTTCAATATTTTGATGTTTCCTGCATCGTTCAATATTTTACCCATAGAAACTTTACATATTGCAACTGGAGGCTTGAATTTTTTCTTCAGTTCTTTCAGCTTGAGAAATACCAAGCGTGTTCTTCCATTTTGGTTTTCTAACTCCAAGTCTTTGTACATTTCATTATAATAATTGTTTTTGTCTTCTTGAGTTGCTCTTTGAAATCTCTTGTTCAGCTGTTTTATCTCATCATTTCTGCCATTTGCTTTAGCTACTCTCTGTTCAAGGGTAAGTTTCAGAGTCTCTTCTGACATCCATTTTGGTCTTTTCTTCTTCTCTCATCTTTTTAATGACCTTCTGGTTTCTTCATGGATGATGTTCTAGATGTCAACCCATGATTCATCTGGTTTTCAATCCTTAGTGTCCAATGCATCAAATCTATTCTTTAGATGGTCTCCAAATTCAGGAGGGATATACTCAAGGTCATATTTTGGTTCTCATGGACTTTAATTGTCTTCAGCTTCAATTTGGGATTGCATATGAGCAGTTGATTGTCTGTCCCAGAGTCAGCACCTGACCTTGTTTTGGCTGAAGATGTTGAGCTTCTCCATTGCCTCGTTCCACAGATGTGGTCTATCTCATTCTTGTGTATTCCATCGAGTGAGGCCCATGTGTATAGCCGCCATTTATGTTGTTGAAAAACTGATATTTGCAACAAACAAGTCATTGGTTTTGCGAAATTCTATCATGCAATCTCCATCATTGTCTATCACCACGGCCATATTTTCCAGCTACTGGTGATTCTTCTTTGTTTCCAACTTTCACCTTCCAATCACAAGTAATAATCAGTATATCTTGATTGCATGTTTGGTCAATTTCAGACTGCAGAAGTTGGTAAAAATCTTCAATTTCCTCATCTTTGGCTTTGGTGGTTGGTGTGTAAATTT
>NW_006921939.1:2600013-2605695 GCF_000298275.1 Orycteropus afer afer | reverse complement strand
CAGCCACTCCTCGGAAGGAAGGTTGGGCAATCCTACTTCCCTAGTGATAACTGCCTCGGAAACCCAAGGAGGGGTCGCTAGGAGTTGGGGCCGACTCTATGGCAAATAACAACAACAACAATACTTCGAGGAGGCAGTTCTTCCCCAGCCATATTTTGAGTGACTTCTGACCTGAAGGGCTTATCTTCCAGAACTATATCAGACAATGTTTCAGGACTATTAATAAAGCTTTCCAGTAATATGTCAGACAGTATTTAACTGCTGTTCATAAAGTTTTCACTGGTCAATAATTTGAGAAGTGGATGTCCCCTTCCTTCCTCCAAGTCTGTCTTAGTCTGGAAGCTCTGTTGAAATCTGTCCACCATGGGTGGCCCTACTGGTATTTGAAATACCAGTGGCATAGCCTCCAGCCTCACAGCAATACACAAGCCATCACAGTATGACAAACTGACAGACAAAAGGTGGCAATAAATTCTAGGTATTATTATCAGAGGAAAAAATGCAACAACTACATTAGTAAGTCTTTCTTCTAATAAAGGCACGATGATGATGATTACTAGTAGTACCTCAACAGTGAGGAAATGCATAGGAAGAGACTGTTTTACTCCAGGATAGGAGGGATCAAGTTCTGGTGATAGGAGATAGACATAATAAACAACTAGACATGAGGGATTATCTGCAGCTACTGAGGATCAGGGTGCAACAGTGAAGAGAATAGAACTAAAAGAGGATGATGAAAAGAAGTAATTTAGGATTGTGCAGGGCACTGTGACCCAAATTCTTGCCATTCTTGGTGATTGTGATTGATTGGGAGTATATTCCTGTTAACAGTTTTGTAACAATGTACATGGTTTACTCAAAGGGGTATTTTGGCTCTTCTAAACAAATTCCTATTTATCAAAAAACTTAATAAAGAAGTCCATTCAGAGTCTATCAGAAATACCTGACTCTGACATTCAGCCAGGGACTCCTTGTTCCAGATTTGGTACCCAAATACAGACTATTCTTGTTTGAGCCTTGCCAAGCACAGAGAGGTTGAGTCATAACAATGCTCAGAGCCAAGCTGCAGAAGAATCATGAAGGAGGTCAAATCTGTCCCTGACACCCTTCCAGTCTCTCTGTGTTGCACCCTTTCCTTCCCACTTCCAACTTCTGGACATCCAAAACCTGCTTTTACCAGCAAAAGAGTAACCTGAGTAACTCATTCACAATGAAGTTCCAGTGCTTCACATACTTCTTAAAAAGGAAGATTAGCAGGAGGAAGCATTGCTAAACTCTGTGAAATGAACACACTAATGGTGGAGGTTCAGGCATTGTGGATTGGAGAAATACCTTGGGCATCCTCAAATCACCTTGAATATGAGCCTTCCCAAGAATAAGACCAGATGCTGGGCATTCTGATTCGAACAAAACAGAAACCCAGAACACCAAGAGGCAATAGTTATTATCTCCAGTCCAAACTCTTTGTTTCACAGGTGATTGAATATAGCTCAGAAAGATGAAGTCACTTTCCCAAGACAACTTAGCTCCTAAGAAGGAGAGCTGTGACTAGAATTCCAGCCATGGAGCTTGATTGACTGAGAAGAAAAATGGGAGGAAGGACTTTGAACTGGTATTTGAGACTTTATTCCTGGTACATAGGAGTGACATAAAAATAAGAATGGAGGCAAGAAAGGAAGGTGGAGTCCTTTTCCTTGCTTCCTTTAGCTGTCACTTCACAAGCCACTTTTATACAATAGTTTCATCAAGAGGCAATTTCAAACAAAATTAATATGCAAAAGTGTCTGTGTGATGCCATGCACCTCCAAACTGGAAATGATATTGTTGTTGTTTTTATGTGCTGTCGAGTCGGACCTGACTCACCGACCCCTCCTTGGGTTGCCAAGGCAGTATCACGATGCAAGTAGATTGCCCAACCTTCCTTCCAAGGAGTGGCTGGTGGGTTGGAACCGCCAGCCTTCTGGTTAGCAGTCAAATGCCTTAGGCACTATACTACCAGAACTCCCGGAAATGATATTAGAAGTCTGAAACTAGACAGGGTGAACAGAGTTCAAGTCACTCTGATTTTGCATTTTTAGAATAAATTATGTGCATATTATAATGAGCCTCTACGAAAAATAGAGCAACCAGAAAGAATCCAGTTAGTGGAAACTTCCAGTTTGTTGAGACCTTGTTAATCAAAACTTTACTATAATCTCAAACAACAAGGATTTATAATAATCTGACCTTTAAAAGATAGAACATAAAACTCATTCTATTTTTTGTTCCTCTATTTAATCACCATATTTTCTGTCTAAGCTGTTAATGATTTTTTGAGATTAAAAAGTTACTGAAAGATTTATTATACTATTCTCTCTACTTGGGTATTTGTTTGAAAATTTCCATAATACAAGTCAGAAGAAAATATATGACCCCTGTCTTCTAAGAAATTGAAGGAACCCAGTGTTAGATTGGTCACGAATTTCAATCTCTGCTATAGATAAAGTAATATAACTTTTCTAGAGGGCTTGGTGGCAAAATACATAAAAATAAAATTTAAAAATTAAGTTGTGGAAAAAAGTTTCCCCAGGAAATCTCCAGTATTTCACAGTTGGAAAAATAGTCAAAGTGATTGGTTTTCCCTCCTGATTAAATGAGTTATTTCTATGGACAAATACTTTGACTATGTTAGGACCCAGTTTCTCAATGTGAAAAAATGTGGTAATAACTTTTTAAAACACGTATCTCCTTGATAAATTGAGAAAGATGAAAGGCTTGTAGGAACAGTGCAGCATAAACAATGGTTTTCAGATTTTTACGCTAGAGGCAATACATGGTGAATAGGTAGGTGATAGGAGTTACCCTTTTTAAAGTTACATTATAAAATAAACAGAAAATGATTAGCCTCATGCTTTTTCATGTACATATGCTAAAACAGTAAAGGGTAATCACAAAAAAATAGACATAAAATATATAATTCCCCAATAAGTAGTGGGGAAAACAGGATGAAAAAAGGAAAGAAAAGATTCAATTCAAAAGAAGTCAAGAAAAGGGAGAAAATGCAATAGAAAAGCTGACAAATAAAAAGCAAATGATAAGATGATAGAAACAAATCCAAATATATCAGTAATCACTATACATGTAAATGGATCAAAGTCCTCATTTAAAAGATGAAAGATGGTCAGAATGAATAAAGAACAAAATCCAATTCTAAACTATTTAGAAAATTTCATTTATATTACAATGTAAGAATAGAGAAAGACTGAATGTCAGAGGATGGAAAAAGTCAAAACTAGTCAAAAACTAATCAAAAGAAAGGTGAAATAATTATTTTAATATCAGATTAAAAACAAACAAAACAAAACAAAGCACTAAGGCAAAAACATTACTATAGGTGAAGAGACTCACATATTAATAGTAATAAAAGCAAAATCACCAGGAGAATATAAAAATCCTAAAAGTGCAATGACCCATTAACATGGCCAATTTAAAAAAAAAACACACACACACAGACACACAACAAAAGTTGACATATCTACAAGGAGAAATTGAAAAACCTACTATTACAGTAGAGGATTTTAATACATCTTTCCCAATAATTGATAGATTAAACAGAAGAAATCAGTAAGAATAGAAAAGATTTGAAGACCATAATTAGCAGGAGAGGTATAATATATATAGAAAATTTCAGCAAACAACTGGAATATGTATATCCTTTTCAAGCACATATGGAACATACAAAAAATCGACTATATGCTAGGCTATAAAGTTAGTCTCATCAAATTTCAAAGATATGATATCCCATTAGGCCACTTTCTCTAATTATAAAACAATTAAGTTATAAATCAATCTAAGGTATATATGTAGAAAAAGCACTAATGTTTGGAAATGTAGAACACAATATCAGAAAAGTTATGTTCTTGTTATTGTTATGTGCCGTCGAGTTGGACCTGACTCATAGCAACCCCTCCTTGGGTTTCCGAGGCAGTATCACTATGCAAGTAGATTGCCCAACTTTCCTTCTGAGGAGTGGCTGGTGGGTTTGAACCTCTAGCCTTCTGGTTAGCAGTCAAGTGCCTTAGGGACTATGCTACCAGAAAAGTTACGGGTAAAAGAAAAAAAATATCATGATCAAAATTAGAAAATACTTCTTATTGTTGTTCTTAGGTGCCCTCAAGTTGGCTCCAACTTATAACAGCCCTATGTACAACCTAAACACTCCCCAGTCTTCCACCAGCCTCACAATCCTTACTGTACCTGAGCCCATGATTGCCGCCACTGTGTCAACCCATCTCGTTGAGGGTCTTCCACTTTTTCGTTGATCCTTCACTTTACCAAGCATGATCTCTTTCTCCAGGGAGTGGTCTTTTCTGACAACATGACCAAAGTAGGTCAGACAAAGTCTGGCCATTCTCGCCTCCAAGGAGCATTCTGACTGCACTTCTTCCAGGACAGATTTGTTCGTTCTTCTGGCTGTCCATGGTACTTACAGCGTGCTTCGCCACCACCACAGCTCAAAAGCATCAACTTTTCTTTGGTCTTCCTTATTCATTCTCCAGCTTTCATATGCATATGAGGCTATTGAAAATATCATGCCTTGGGTGAGGCTCACATTAGTTTGCAAAGAGACATCTTGGCTCTTCAGCACTTGAAAGAGGTCCTTTGCAGCAGATTTACAGTGCCATATGACATCTGATTTCTTGATTGCTGCTTCCATTGGTGTTGATTGTGGATCCAAGTAAAGTGAAATCTTTGACTTGGTACTTAGTACTGAAAAAATAAGGAAAATACTACATATCAAAACTTATGAAATGAACGAAAGTTATATATAGGGGAAAATTAAGTCTTTAAAGCTTTCACTGGAAAAGAAGGAAAGCTCAAAATTAATCAGTTAAACATTCAATTTCAGAATTTAGAGAGAATATCATAATAATTCCCAAGAAAGTAAAAGGAACAAAATAATAAATCTATAAGTAAGAGCCAAAGAAATATAAACCAGATATATAATAGAGAGTTTCTTTGAAATTACTAATAAAGTAAACAAACCTCTGGCATGATTAATCAAGGAGAAAAAAAGGCAGGCAGTACAAATAAACATTTTGAAATGAGAAATTGGTAAATAATTACAAATGCCGCAGAGGCACTATGGCATCAGAGCTCCTAATTGTGGTGCAATGAATTGTTATTATATGGCCCTTCTAGCCAAGGTCTTGTAATTCCCACAACACGATTGAGGGAGACTATGCAAATAAAGGACCTGTAGCCCACTAAGGGGATTGTACAGCTTGCTAATGCAAATAAGGTTTATAGAACCCATGGCCGGGTTGTTGTTGTTGTAGTTAGGTGCCATCGAGTCTGCTATGACTCATAGCCACCCTATGTACAACAGCATGAAATTCTGCCTGGTCCTGAGCCAGCCTCACAATACTTGCTATATCTGAACCCATCATTGCAGCCACTGTGTCAACACATCTTGTTGAGGGCCTTCCCCATTTTTGCTGACCCTCCACTTTACCAAGCATGATATCCTTCTCCAGGGAATGGTCTCTTCTGACAACGTGACCAAAGTAGAGCTAAGCAAACAAGGTACAAGGAAACCTTGAAGGGGTTTGGTCAGTTTTGATCCTGCTAGGGAACTCTCTGGTTATTTAGTGCCTAAGGCATTTGACTGCTAACCAGAAGGCTGACGGTTCAAACCCACCA
>NW_006921939.1:2597726-2599913 GCF_000298275.1 Orycteropus afer afer | reverse complement strand
TACTTCTGTAGTGATACCACCTCAGAAACCCAAGGAGGGGTGGCTATGAGTTGGATCTGACTCGACGGCAGTGCGTAGCTTTAAAAAGAGCCAAATCCAGAGAGTGAAGGGGGATCTAACTACCATCAAAAAGAAAAGTTGGGAGCAGAGCACGTTCTTTGGGCCCAGGGTCCCTGCACTGAGAACCTCCCCCACCCTGGAGACACAAAAATTTGTAACACTGGTGTCTTGGTTCTCTTGTGCTGCTGTAACAGAAATACCACAAGTGGGTGGCTTTAACAGCAGTTTAGAAAGCTAGAAGTCTGAACTCAGAGTGCCAGTTCTAGGAGCTGGGTGAAGGCACCTCGACCTTGGGTTTCAGATCTGCCTCTTGTTCCAGGCCCACTGGAGCTACAGGCTTCTTCTGATTCATGCAGCTAGTGGCTGCTAAGTCTGTTGAACTCAGTATCTGCAGGTAAAATGGCACAATCCTTAGATAAGCAGGTAACATGGCAGGACTCTGGTTCAAGTCCAGGAACAATCCCAAGATTGGCAGGCAACACGGCAGGCCACTGGTTGAAGTGGATATGAAGACTCAGTAAAATACAGGATCCAACTGTGCCAAAAAGCTGGAGACCTTTCTCAAATCTTCTCCATGTATACTTGAAGCTGGCCACACCCTGCAGGCAACTCCTCTTCAACTGATTAATGTCTGACAGCAGATTCTACCATGAAGGTGATTACAATCTCCTCATAAGGAATAACTATATCCAGCTGCCAAGCCACTCAAAACCACAGCCCAGCCAAGTTGACACACATTTCTAACTACCACAACTGGAGATAGGATGATATAGTGAGAAACAACAGTAAATATGGCAGAGTCCAATTTTAGAGACACAGCAGCAGCAGAATCAGGAGACTGGTGTAAGACAACTCCCAGCCCATAGAGCTAAGTGGCTACAATGGGCATGCCCATCCCTGGAGCAAGAGAGCTGAGTACCTTTGAGGAGGAGGGTTGCTGGGGGAATGGGGTGCCTCTGGGCACATGTTGGCAGAAGTAGGCTCACTGACCCATGGTGCAAGTGAGCTTAATGATTCTGGGGAGGAAGTTTCCTGGCAGAGTGGGGTGTCCCCAGCACTTATCGGTGGAACTGAAGAAGAGCTGTAGCACTCACCCAAGTTGGAGCTGAGGCCAAACCTGAGCAGGGGCTGGGGCTGAGGCCATGAGTGAGAGCTGAGACTGGGAGCAAGGGACAAGGCTGAGAGCACAGACCAAGGCTAAGAGTGAGAGGTCAGGCCCAAGCAAGTTCTGGTGGCAGAGGCCTACCTGCAGAAATGGCTAAAGAAGAAGCTGTCCTGATCAAAGAAATGTATCCTGAGTTATTTCTGTTATTTCTAAGGTGACCCTCATTCTGAATTGTAACGTGTTACGTCCCTAAAAAACCTCATAATTGTTAGTACAGTCTGTGAATTTTCTGTGGGCTTTGCAACAAATTATCAAACCCAGAAGAAAATTAGAGGGTGCAGTGGGAAGGACAACTGGCATCAAAAATGGTGGGAAAAAAAAAAAAAAAAGGTTGGAGAGGGGAAGTATGTCTGACCGCCACTTCATGGGTCTCATCTTTGGGCTGATGGTGTTGATGGTGATTATCCTCTCCCCTTGTGAAGTTAGATGAGGCAGTCTGATGTCACAATTTCACAAAGATAATACATGGAACTTTATGCCAATACATTTGTAAACTTGGATTTTTAAAAATGGATAGATCTTAGAAAAATGCAACTTACTAGAAGTGACATCAGAAAAAATAGAGAACTCAAATAGTCTTAAAACCATTAATAATAATAATAGTAAGCCAGCAGTTAAAATTATTCCACAAAGAAAACACCAGGTACACAGTGTGAGGCAAGCTAGTTCTACCAAATACTATCTTCTTATCTAAACTCTTTTAGAGGAAAGGAAAAACAGTAACACTTTCTGTGTCATTGTGATAGCAAAACCTGACTAGGACTATATGAGAAAGGAAAATTACAAGCCAATCTCACTCATGATTGTAGATGTAAAAGTTATAAGCAAAATGTTAGTATACTAAATTGAGCAATGTATAAAATGGACAATGCATAGTTACCAAACTGGGTTTATCTCAGGAATGCAAGGTTGGTTTTCAGACTCTATTAATGTAACTTATTATAGGGATATGTAAAAGAGGA
>NW_006921939.1:2595666-2597469 GCF_000298275.1 Orycteropus afer afer | reverse complement strand
GGCATCTATACCAAAACAAAAGCATATATGGTACTTGTTTATAAAATGCTCAACACATTTACTTTAAAATCAGGAACACAAGGATGCCTCCCAGTACAACTCTTGTCAGCGTTATACTGGAGGTTCCAGTCAGTGCAGTGAAACAATAACAAAGAAAGATTAGGAAAAAAAAATTAATGGTAATTATTTGAAGTCTGTGCAGTGTATTTTATGTCAGTTATACCTCAATAAAGCTATTAAAACACACACACACACACAACTTTCTGCTTTGATCCTAACATAACCTGAGCCAACCTGGCTTTATGGAATTAAAACTGACACCTCCAGTATCGAGGTAAAAACTATCGTACTACAAGAAGGCCAACCAAACCAAAAGAAACCCCCTGTCATTGAGTTAATTCCAACTCAGGAATCCCCATCTCTGGGACAATCACACTGGTTGAGGTTAACTACCCAGCATACGAATTTGGGCAATCAAGGCTAAGAAGCATGGGAGCCTCTGCATCTGTAATGGCACAGCACAATCTGTGCATCATGACATCTCTGAAGCAAATTGGACACAACCAAGTACCTATCAAGTACTGGATAAAATGGTACTGTTCTAGATAAGGTAGAATTTTCATATCCATTGTGTCCCTTTGAGTAGATGTTTAGGCATATAAGTCTGGGTGCAGCCATGTCTCCATCCCAAGAGGTCTTCCACACTGGGAGCTTTACTGGGACCTTTGTTGCACCTGACCCAGGCAAGGGAAGTGCACATCAGGCAGATGTCCCCATACTGGAATACTGGCTGAGGTGCCACAATATTCTAATGCAAAGGAGATGAAGAGGTTAGTATTAATTATGTTCTGGCAAAAAGTCCTGCTAGGAGCATTGACTCTGCAACAGTAGCCTATTCAAAATCTTGAATATAGCATGTAGGCACCTATGGTGGTCCCATATCTGTCAAAATTCTTGCACCCTGATCAAGGATAGATATGGAAGGTTCAACAGACCAATATAATCATTACCAGCCCTGAAACACACCCTTAATACCATCACTATGGAATTCATCATAAATGTACTCCTGTTTCATGACCTTAATGCTATATTGGTTGTAATGGATGTCTTTACAATAATGCCATTGTAATTGATGATGTAGTGTAATGATTAAGGGAAACAGCAGTGTTTTGGATTTTAGCTCTTCCCTTTAGTAGTGGTGAACCATTTAACTTTCCTAAACCTAATTTCCTCATCTGTAAAAGGCAGATAACAATAGTTCCTACCCCATACAGTTACATACTATGTGTAAAATATTCTTTATTGCATGTTTATTTTTTACACAATATATATCATTGTAAAAAAAATTAAAAAATTACAGCATTCTCACAAAACTTGTGCATTATTCAAAAGAGCAAAAAGTGGAAAAAATCCAAGTGTCCATCAACTGGTGAGTGGATAAATAAAATGTGGTATATCCATACAGTGGACTATTATTTGGCAGTAAGAAGACCTACTGATACATGGATGAAACTTGAATACCTTATGTAAAGTGAAAGAAGTCAGTCATAAAGGACCACATATGGTATGATTCTGTTTATATGAAATGCTCCAAATAGTGAAATCCTTGTTGTTGTTATGTGCCATCGAGTCGGACCCAACTCATAGTGACTCCTCCTTGGGTTGCTGAGGCAGTATCACTATGGAAGTAGATTGCCCAACCTTTCCTTCTGAGGAGTGGCTGGTGGGTTTGAACAACCAGCCTCCTGTTTAGCAGTCAAGTGCCTTAGGCGCTATGCTACCAGAGTTCCCAGTGAAATTCTT
>NW_006921939.1:2593954-2595401 GCF_000298275.1 Orycteropus afer afer | reverse complement strand
CGGAAACCCAAGGAGGGGTCGCTATGAGTCGGGTCCGACTCGACGGCAAATAACAACAACAACAAGAACAACAACAACAACATATCTCAATAAAGCTATTATAACAAAACGCACAGCATATAAAGTAAATGTCCCCTTCGCAATCAAATGTACCAACCTCCCCCTTCTTTTGGTAGGAAGTCTGGTATGTATCACTCCAGATCATTTAAATAAGTTTTCATACATATGTGTACATATACAAATAAATGAATTTACTTTGTTTTATGATCACATTTTGCATTTGTTCCACAACTTGCTTTCTTCATCTACCAATGGGGCTCAGAGTTCATTATATGTCAGGGCACATATCTCTACCTCGTTCATTTTAACTGCTGCCTTATAGTTCTGAATGATGTGAATGATGGATGCACCATAGTTTATCAATCATTGTTCTATTAATGGACACTTACATTGTATCCATTTTTTATTGTTTCATTAAACATCTGTGTACTTGTCTACTTGTACGCATGGGCAATATTTTTCTAGGAAAAATACAGTACTTATAAAGGACTTGTATTGAAGAGTAAGTATATTTTTAAAAGAAAAATTTTAAAGATTTTGTCGAATTGCCCTCTAAAAGGGCTCTATCCGATTACATGCCAACAAATAGCTTATATAGGTACCAATTTCACCTCACTCTTTGCCTGTTTTTTAATTGGGCTGTTTGCTTTCTTATTAAAGAGTTCTTTATATATTCTGAAAACAAGAAATTTATCAGATAATATTATTTGTAAAGATTTTCTTTGAATTATTCTCTTAAGGATGTTTTTTGAAGAGGACAAAAAACAAACCAAAATGACCACCATTGAGTCTGTTCTAACTCATAGTGACCCCTGTTGGATTTCCAAGGCTGTAAATCTTTGTGAAAGCAGACCAACTTATCTTTCTTCTGTGGAGGCTGGTGGGTTAGAACCACCAACCTTTTGGTTAGCAGTCAAATGCATTAACCACTATACCACCTGAGAGTTTTTAATTTTGATGAAGACCAATTTATCAATTTATCCTTTTATGGATCATGATTTTGGTGTTGTATCAAATAACTCTTTACCTAACCCTAACCAAAAAAACCAAACTCACTGCCATCGAGTGAATTCCAACTCATAGCAACCCCCATTGGGTTTCCCAGGCTGTAAATCTTTGTGGAAGTAGACTGCCCCCCATCTTCTTTCCGTGGAGCAGCTGGTGGGTTTGAACTGCCAACCTTCTGGTTAGCAGCCAAATGCCTTATTCACTACACCATCAGAGCTCCTTTACCTAACCCTAGATGACAAAAATTTTCTCTTATGTTTTCTTTCAGACATCGCTATAGATTTAGATTTTACATTTATGTTCATGATCCACTTTTTGTTAATTCCATTATAATCAAAGAACTACACTGAATCCTTTTAAATGCATTGAGATTTGTTTT
>NW_006921939.1:2590105-2593444 GCF_000298275.1 Orycteropus afer afer | reverse complement strand
TTTGATATCAATATGGTCACATAAGCTTTATTTTGGCTAGTGTTAGCACACAAAAAAACACAAAAAACAAAACTCACTGCCATTGAGTCAATTCCTACTCATAACCACCCCCATTGGGTTTCTGAAGCTGTAAATCTTTACGGAAGTAGATTGCCCCATCTTCCTTCTGCAGAGCAGCTGATGGGTTTGAACTGCTGACCTTCCAGTTAGCAGCCAAATGCTTTGTCCACTATGTCACCAGACCTCCTTTAGTTAGTTTAGTTAGTTAGTTAGCACAGTATATCTTATTTCATCCTTTTATGTTTAACATATTTGTACCTATATGTTTAAGGTGTATATGTGGAATGCAGCAAATAGCTGGGTCTTGCTGTTTTATCCAGTCTGACAATCATAGCCTTTTAGCTAGGGAGTTAGGACCATTTAGTTCCAATGCTCCTTGGAAGCGAGAATGGCCAGACTTCGTCTCACCTACTTTGGTCATGTTGTCAGAAGGGACCATTCCCTGGAGGAGGATATCATGCTTGGTAAAGGGGAGGGTCAGTGAAAAAGGGGAAGGCCCTCAACGAGATGAATTGACATAGTGGCTGCAACAATGGGCCATAGCAAGGATTGTGAGGCTGGCACAGGACCGGGCAGTGTTTTGTTCTGTTGTACATAGGGGTTGCTATGAGTAGGAGCCAACATGATGGCAACAAACAACAACAATAACTTCCAATTCGTTGGTAATATGGTTAGTTTTCAGAGTATCATCTTGCTATTTGTTTTCTATTTGGCTCATCTGTTCTTTGGTCCCCTTTTCCTCTTTTGAATTGATTGTGTGTGTGGGAGGGGTGGGTTTATCTGATTTTATCTCCTTTGTTAGCTTACTAGTTATAACTTCTTGTTTTGTTATTTTGGATATTGCTTCAGGATTTTTAGTAAACATTTTTAAATTATTGTAATTTACCTTCAATTAATACTATACCAATAGTATAGTATTAGAACCATCTAGTTCTTCTTCATTTACAGTAAAACAACCTAACAACAATATAATTTCATTTCTTTCCTCCCAGGTTTCATATTATTTTGTCATAAATTTTACATATTTATAAGCCCCACATTCAACTGTGTGGATCATAAAATATTTATTGATAATATTTCAAAGAATAGGAATTCCAGAACACTTAATTGCACTCATGAGGAACCTGTACATAGACCAAGAGGCAATTCTTTGAACAGAACATGGGGATACTACGTGGTTTAAAATCAGGAAAGACTTGCATCCATGTCACATTCTTTCACCATAGTTTTTCAATCTGTATGTTAAGCAAATAATCCAAGATCTGGATTATATGAAGAAGAACACAGAATCAAAGTTAGAGTAAGTCTTTATTTTATTTCATGTATTTTTAAGCTCTTCTATTGGGGGCATGAACATTTAAGGTTGTTAGGTCCTCTCAAAGACTTGAGTTCTTTATCATTATGAAGTGTCCTTTCATTGATAATATTCTTCTCCCTAAATACACTTTGTTTGATATCAATACAGTCACATAAGCTTTATTTTGGCTAGTTTTAGTTAGCACACACACACACAACGAAAAATCAAACTCACTGCCAGGCTGCTAACCTGCGATATGTAGATGACACAGCCTTGCTTGCTGAAAGTGAAGGCTTGAAGCACTTACTGATGAAGATCAAAGACTACAGCTTACCTATGGATTTCACCTCACTATAAAGAAAACAAAAATCTTCACAGCTGGACCAATAAGCAACATCATAATAAATGGAGAAAAGTTGAAGTTATCAAGGATTTCATTTTGTTTGGTTCCACAGTAAATGTCCATGGAAGCTGCAGGAAAGAAAAACAATGATGTATTACACTGGGCAAATTTGCTGCAAAAGACCTTTTTATTTTTTATTTTATTTACGTATTTTATTGTGCTTGGGGTGCAAATTTACAAAGTTTTACATTCAACAGTTCATGCACATTTGATTTCACAGCCCCGATTACCCTCCCTAACCATAAAAAAACTCTCCTCCCTCCCCCCTCCCTGTGACTGCCCCCTCCCTGTGCCCTTCTTACCTGTGCACTCCTGTCTGTCCAGCTTTCCCTCTATGTGAGTGCTGCCCCTCTGATGTCTCCTGGCTGATTGATCTAAGGGGTACATCTTCCTAGGGTAGGTGGGTACATCTCCCTGGGGGTAAGTGTTCTGCATGTAGGTCTTTCTACTATTGGGCTGAGTGCCAGTCCATGGAAGTGAGTCCATTTCCAGACCTGAAGGGTAACCCGGGGCCATAGTCTTGGGGCTTCCACCAATCTCTGCCCAACTAATAATTCTGGCCATTTTTGTGTTTTTGAATTTTGTTCCATATTTTTCCTTCCACTTTATCCATCAGTTTTGATCCATTTCCAAGCAGATGGCATTGGTAGCGGGGCACCATCTAGTTCCTCTGGCCTTGGTGTTGTAAAAGTTGAGATCCTCGTGGCCCATCTTATCTTTGGAGTAATTGTTTTCAGATGACCTTGATTTTATTCACTCTTCTCTGCTCCAGACGAGTGGAGCCCAATAGTTGCATCTTCAATGGTCACTTACAAGCTTTAAGACCACATTTGCTACTCACCAAAGTAGGATGCAGAACAAGATTTTTATGTATTATATTGTGCCAATTGAGCATGACGTCTTCCAAGACTATGATCCTGAGCCTGCTGGCCTAGTGATTCTGTCTCTCAAGGTGTTTGGTTGTCTCTGAGAAGCTACTCCAACCCTGACAAAAGACCTTTTTAAAGTGTTAAGTAGCAAAGATGTCACTTTGAAAACTAAGGTGTGCCTCTCTCAAGCACATGGTATTTTCAATCACCTCCTATGCACATGAAAGCTTGAGAATGAATAAGAAAGACCGCAGAAGAATTGATGCATATGAATTATGGTATTGGCAAAGAATATTGAATGACTGCCGAAAGAATGAACAAATCTGTCTTGGAGGAAGTATAGTGGGAATGTTCCTTAGAAGCAAGGATTGCAAAACTTTGTCTCACGTACTTTGGACATGTTATCAGTAGGGACTAATCCCTGGAGAAGGACATCATGCTTGGTAAAGTAGAGGATCAGCAAAAAAGAGGAAGACTATAACGAGATGTATTGACACAATTGCTGCAACAATGGGCTGAAACATAGCAAAGATTGTGAGCATGGCACCGGAGTGGGCAGTGTTTTGTTCTCTTGTAATAGAGTGGGTATGAGTCAGAACAGACTCAACAGCACCTAACAACAACAAACCTCACCATTCATTGCTATTATATTTATTTAAAGAATCAGCTGGACAATGAATAAGGAAGACCGAAGAAGAGTTGATGCTTTT
>NW_006921939.1:2587131-2589625 GCF_000298275.1 Orycteropus afer afer | reverse complement strand
ATCTACTTCCATAGTGATACTGCCTCGGAAACCCAAGGAGGGGTCGCTATGAGTCGGGTCTGACTCGACAGCACATAACAACAACAACAACAACAGTTTGTCAAAGGGGAGTCAATGCACTCTCTCTCTGAAATGACGATGAGATAGACTCAAGGGCCTGTGATAGTTGGAGTTGTGTGTCAACTTGGCTGCACCATGATCCTGAGTGGTTTAAGCATTGTGATGTGGTTATTCTCATGATGATATCTCAGGTATATGCTTTAAGCAGCCAATCTGTTGAAAAGGAGTTTCCTTAGGGGTGTAGCCTGCTTCCCATAGATAGATAGATAGATAGATAGATAGATGTCCTGGGAAGATTCAGGAACCTTCTGTGGATCTGGGTGCTGTTGTGCTGCCTAAAACTCTCCTGTGAGGGAACAATCCACCATTTTGCCTGGTGATCTTGGATTCATCATCTGCCAAAGTCAACAGCCATCATACTGCCTCCAATATTGACCTTGTCGGCCCCTGCAGCTGGGTGAGTCTGGAAAAGCCTCCAGCTCGGCTTTTGATCTAGGAACCTAGGACTTGTCAGCCTCTATAACTGTGTGAGCCTTAAGCTGTTTGGTAGACCAAACCCTGGTCAATTGATGCACACCCAGTTCATACCTACCTCTATGTGAACAAAAACCATCAATGGGTATTTCTAATAGGGAGACCCATGATTGTCAAGATCACACACTATTCCATACATTTCACCCGTTATCACTTTTCTCTGGGCATAGATGACAATTCTTTTCTTTCAATACTTTAAAAATATTGCTTCATTCTCTTCTCACTTGCATCATTTCCAATAAGAAGTCTACTGTCACCCTTATCTTTATTCCTTAGTACATATGTTGTCTTTCTTCTCTGGCTACTTTTAAGATATTCTCCTTATCTTTGATTTCTCTTTACCACAAGTAAAATGTATGATGAAAGGTAAGCATAAAGGAGGGTGTAGCAGGATACTGTTGCCCATTACCCACCACCCAACATCTACCCCTTGGTCCTTGACTTTGGTTGTATGGTATCTGAGGACCTAGCTATTGATGCATAGAAGAAGGCTCTATGGGTTGAGTAATAGCAAATGATGGCACATGGGGTGCATTTACATGAAGGGGTTAGCTGGAGTCAGAAACCCATGGAGTTGATAATGCTTATTATCTTGAAGTTCCCTGTATGGTGGTGTTCATGTGTGTACATACCTGTGTGCATGATTGTCTCCAATACTGATGCTCTTGCAGAGATACAGCATTGTTAACTTCACCACTCTGGTAGACTACAGCTTTTTCTAGGAGCTCTGGTGGTGTAGTGTCTAAGGCATTTGATTTCTAACCAGACGGCTGGCAGTTCAAATCCACCAGCCACTCTTCAGAAGGAAGACTGGGCAATCTACTTCTGTAGTGACAACTGTCCAACACAACATGGACAAGTGTAGAAAGCATTGAATATAATTGTGAAAATGATTATTCCAGCTGGATAAATGTGATAAGTTATAGAAAAACTCAGGTATGGTAAAGAGGGAAACCAGTGTGTTGTTAGGAAAAGGCAAAATAGCAGGGATACTTCTCTAGGTAGTACTGGGTTGATATCCTCAATCTGACCACGTAAGTGCAGGGTGTAGAAAGTTGATAAATGGGCCTTCCAAAATCAGGATGCTAATTGAATCCCATAATCAGAGACAACATAGCTGGATAATTTAGAAACAGAAATAGCCATGACTGAATTAGATAGGTAGACAGTACAGAATGTGCAATTAATGATATTTTTCTCAGGACATTTGCTACTGCTAGGATTATGTTGAAATCATTCAACGGGAAAAGGATAGAAATAAAGTTTACTCTGAAATAGTGTCTGAGAGGTGTTTGGAGATCTGACATGGACTCAGATGATTTGGAAGCAGCCAGCACAAGTAATGACTCATTGAACATGGTGGGGAGACAGTGGGTAATGGACAGCAGTGTCCAGCTGTTGTTGTTGTGTGCCATCAAGTCAATTCTGACTCATAGTGACCTATAGGAGAGGGTAGAAGTGCCCGACAGGCTTTTCAAGGCTGTAATCTTTACAGATTGCCATATCTTTCTCCCATGGAGCCACTGGTGGATTTAAACCAGCAAACATTCAGTTAGCAGCTGAGTGCTTAACCACTGTGCCACCAGAGCTCCTAGTGTCCAGTTACACTCTCCTACATGCTGACAGAGATGAAGATACCACTAAAAACCACATTCAAAATCTTGATTTGAATGGACCACAGTGGCCAGCAGAGTGGCATCATGACCCAAGAGGAGTACTTGTGTGTGAGCCTCTCCAGCTGGGAAACACAATCGCCCACTCTCATGGAGTAGGCAATTTCAACATTCTCTGACTCTTGGGACTGTCCCTGTGTGGGCCTGGATCTCATCCAGGTGCTGCCATGAGTAGGCATCCATCTGTAGCCTACTCTGGATCTTGTCTGCTGGTTGTAGAGTATAGC
>NW_006921939.1:2585256-2586736 GCF_000298275.1 Orycteropus afer afer | reverse complement strand
AGTTGGGTCTGACTCGATGGCATATAACAACAACAAAGTAATTCTAGAGCAGATGGGGTCCCAGAGCACTGAATTTAAACTGGGGTATATTGTCACTGGAAATTGCAGTGGCCACAGAGACAGAGCAAGGTTGGACTGCAGTCTACATAGGGTGGAATAGAAGTAGGCAATCCTAGAGGCAGCATCTTAGGGAGAAATTGAAACCAAAGTCAGGTAAATAATCAAATCTAGATGTCCGTCAAAAGGACTGAGTAGAGCGAGAGAATATGAAATTTAGGCAACAGAGTGGAAAGAGCCAGAGAGGGCTTGGTTCCAACTTGACTCCACCACATAGGAACAGAGTGGCCTTGAGCAAGTTAATTAAACCTGGTCTGAACTGTGGCTCACCCACTTCCCTAGCTGGGTGGCCTTAGATGTATTGCTAATCTTTCTTCGCCACAGTTTTCTCATCTATAAAAATAGAGATAATGACAATAAAGTATAGTGCCTGACACACAGTAAGTTCTCAAAGAATGTTAGCACTTGTTCAACAGGGTGGAAGAGTCTGGGAGAAGTTAATGAGCTGTGGAGCATGCCTGCAAACAAGTTTTATAAGGTGTCTTTGATAGCACTGGAGTCTCTGGGTAGTGTAAATAGTTAACTCACTCAGCTGCTAACCTAAATGTTGGAGTTTCAAGACCATTCAGAAGTACTTCAGAAGACCTGGAAATCTACTTTCCCAAAGTCAGCCATTAAATGCTCTATGGTACACAGTTCTACTCTGATACACACACATGTGGTCACTATGAGTCAGAATTGACTCAATGTCTACTGGGCTGGTATTGGTCGAGAACAGTATGAGTGGTAGGAGGTAGAAAGAGCACTTACTGTGCTTGTACAGAGCATCCTCTTAGTTGTCCTGGCATATAAGGGATGCCTGATGTATAAGGGATTACATGGAAGCAGTTCAAAATGTGGCCCACTATATCTACAACAGAGATGCTAAAGTGCTTAAAGATGACCCTTCATCCTAGAAGGCTGAGGTGCTAGGTATGTCTCAGTTGCTTCAGCCACTTGTGGTCTAAGCTATCAGTCATAGGTAATGGCTACTCTTGAAGTAACACCTCTATGTTTCTAAATGAGACAAGTTGGCCAGTGACCTGTAACTTATATAAAGTTTGCAGAACACAGGAAGGAGTATTTCCTGCCTGGGGAAGATAGTACAGAGAAGGATAGTCCTGTAGCCTAGGCCCTCTGAAGTTAAGCAGACCCATATAGTTGTATTTGGTATTGGTTTGGATGGCATAGGGCTCTACAGGCCTAGGAGGCCAGGATGAGGTTAGAGATTAAAAGTAACTACAGCTGCTAGTCTTGGGAGCTCTGGTAGCATAGTGCCTAAGGCACCTGAATGCTAACCAGAAAGCTGGCGGTTCAAACCCACCAGCCACTCCTCAGAAGGAAGGTTGGGCAATCCTACTTCCGTAGTGATACTGCCTCGGAA
>NW_006921939.1:2578678-2580571 GCF_000298275.1 Orycteropus afer afer | reverse complement strand
CTCCTATTTTTGATTTCTAATTTGATAGCATTATGATCTGAGAAGATGCTTTGCAGTATTTCAATGTTTTTAAATTTATGAAGGCTTACTTTATGGCCTAACATATGGTCTATCATGGAAATGTTCCATGTGCACTGGAAAAAAAAATGTATATTGTGCTGTTGTTGGCTGAAGTGCTCTGTAGATGTCTATAGGATCAAGTTGGTGTATTGTATTGTTTAGCTTTCTGCATCTTTGTTCAGTTTCTTTCCAGTTGTTCTATCTTCATTGGAAGTGGTGTATTAAAGTCTCCCACTATGACTGTTCAGTCATCTCTTTGACTTTTCAACTCTTTTAAAGTCTGATTTATGTGTTTTGGTGCTCTTTCCTTGGGTCCATAGATATTTATTATGGTTATATCTTCTTGTTCAATTGATCCTTTAATCATTATATAATGTCTTTTCTTGTCTTGTATGGTGGTTTTTGTCTTAAAGACAATTTGATCTGAAATTAATATTGCTCAAGGCTGTAGTCTTTACAGGCAATGAATAAAGAAGATGAAAGAATATATGGATTTGAAATGTGGTGTTGGTGAAGAATGTTGGAAATACCATGGACTGCCAGAAGAATGAACAAATCTATCTTGGAAGAAATGCAGGTACTTAGAAATGAGACTGGCCGGATTTTGTCTGTCATATACTTCGGGCATGGAGTCAGAAGGGACCAGTCACTGGAGAATGATATCATGCTTGGTAAAGTAGAGAGCCAGTGAAAAAGAGAGAAGACTCTCAACATGGTGGGTTTGGCATAATGGCTGAAACGATGGGCTCAAGCATAGCAACAATTGTGAGGATGGTGCAGGACCTGGGCAGTATTTTGTTCTGTTGTACATAGCCTCACCGTGAATCTGAACAGACTCAACAGCACCTAACAACAACAAGAACAATCGCTATTGAAGCAGAGTGCCACATCTTTCTCCTGTAGAACAGTTGGTAGGTTCAAACTGCTGACCTCTCAGTTGAGTTGAGCACTTTAACTACTATGCCACTAGGTTTCCTTAGTGATATTCTACCGATCTCAAATACCAATAGGCACCTTGATTGATCTGGGGGGAGGGGTGGAGAGAGAAGTAACAATCTTCTGTGGCTAGCACTCTGTAAAGTACCGTGCAGACAATTTGGGTGTCCAGGTTCTAGAAAGGCATCTCTGGGCTTTTCAAGGTCTGTCCAGAGGTAGTGCTGCTTCAGGTGGCTCAGAACTGCCCAAATTTGGGATTCTTATTAAATCAAATCATGGGAATGAATTAAGATATCCGCCAGGAAGACCACAGACCTTCTGATAAGGAAGGTATGCAAGATCACGGGTCAGCACACTGTGGCCCATGGGCCAAAATCAAGTCACTGTCTCTTTTTTCATGACTTACAAGCTAAGAATGTTTTTTACAGATGAACATTTGCAATTAATTTAGTTATAGGGAATGTTAACTTTGAAATAAAATTTAGCAAAATGTTGTTCCAAAAATAATTCAATTTTTCTAATTAGTAGACTTATGTTGCCAAAAAATTACTAAATTATTATTATAATATTTGGAATGCTCTCAATAAAATATTGTGGAAATTTGTGATGTCTTTTTCTTATCATTATATAAGCACCTACATAATATCCTTGATTTTTGTTCTTGGCCTGCAAAATCTGAAATATTTACTATCTGGCATTTCACAAAAGAACAAGTTTGCTAACTTCTGTGTAATATAAAACAAACACAGGCATTATTCTAAGACGTTTACATGGAGTATTACATTTATTCCTTGTAGCAACCCTGTTGTTGTTGTTGTTATGTGCCGTCGAGTCAGCCCTGACTCATAGTGACCCCTCCTTGGGTTTCCGAGGCAGTATCACTACGGAAGTAGGATT
>NW_006921939.1:2576109-2577578 GCF_000298275.1 Orycteropus afer afer | reverse complement strand
CTAACCCACAGCCTCTCTGTAGGAGAAAGATGGGGCCATCTGCTTCCATAGATTTTCCAGCTTTAGAAACCCTATGGGGCAGTTCCACTCTGTCCTATAGGGTTGTTATGAGTCAGAATCTATTTTATGGCATTGGGTTTGTTTTGTATTAATAGAGTCAAAATCTCTGGCCTAAGAAATATGAGCTCTTTAAATCCATTCTAGTTATAGGAAATAACCTGGTGTAGACAGCAGGTCCAGAGCATTGAGGAGGGGCCCTGAAGCTCTTGGAGTGAAAGAGGACTTCCCTGTAAGTATTCTCTGTAATGAGAGTTAATATTTTTGAGTCAGAGAGACACAACTTCAGGCCCAAAAAGTACCCCATTAGGACTTAGTAGCCAATTCAAAGTCCCAAACACAACCAGTAGGGCCTTCTTCTGGTCTCAAACTTCCTCTGAAATGGCAGTCTTGAGTATTCACCTACATCAACACCCACCTGTGCTCAGAGGGAAAGGCCCATGTGTCCATGACACTGTTACCATGGACTTCACTTCTGACCTACTTTCCTTTCAGGACCCCAACAACAACAATACCAATGATAGCAAACTTATAGCACTTAGTATGTTCCATGCAAGTAGCCCTGGTTGTATAGTCGTGCTAAAGGGGCAGTGAGACCACATCTTCCAACCTCCTCTAACCACATAAGAGGAAGGCAGAATCACCATCAATAGCCCAAGCCCTATTCCTGTGAGGCCAGAAATGCTGCCTCCATCCAGTCCTTTTATTAACCCTGACACCAACCGCTCCTCCCCCAGCACCCACCACCTCTCTACTGGGTTCGATAATTTGCTGCAATGGCCACACAGAACTCACAGGTTATGGGGTTTATTAGGGAAGCACCAGGCTACGATTCAAGTTCAGGAACAGCACTCAGTCTCTCTCAGCCCGCAGTCTCTCAGTCAATAGTCTCCCTCAGTCTCTCTCTCAGCAGTGTGTGTCTCTCGGTGTCTCTTTCTCAGTAGTGTGTGTCTCTCAGGAGCATGTTTCTCTCAGTAGCATGTCTTTCTCAGCCAGCAGTCAGAGAGACTTCTGCCTCTAGAAGTGCTCCTTTTGAGCCTGGCAGAAAGGCCAAACTAACCAATCATAACATCAGAATTCTAAGCACCTGAGAGAGGGTGAACTTCCCAGAACATTGTTTTGTGCCACTCGCAACAGAAATACCCTAGGTGGATAACTTTAACAATCAGGAGCTCCTCAGTTGCTTATGTCAAATTCCACCATGGAGTTTACAAAGACTTATGGCTAGAAAATCCATACCAGGTAATTTACTACACTGCAAGTGGTTAAGCACATGGCTGTTAATCAAGGTTATGAACCAGTTTTGCAAAATGGTGTTAGAATATGTGGTAGTTGAGGTTGTGTGTTAACTTGGCTAGGCCTGGTTTGAGTGGCTGGGCAGCTGAGTATAGTTATTCCCCACAGTGAGACTG
>NW_006921939.1:2556234-2557548 GCF_000298275.1 Orycteropus afer afer | reverse complement strand
GCCATTTGCTTGATATATCTTTTTCCAACCTTTGATTTTTAGTCTATTTTTGTCTTTATCTCTAAGGTGTGTCTCTTGTAGATTGCGTATTGATGGGTTATGTTTTCTTATCCAGTTTGCAACTCTCTGTTGTTTGAGTGGTGCATTTAAACCATTGACATTCAGTACAATTATCGACAAGTCTGAATTAGTTGCTGTCATTTTGTTATGTGTATTTTCATGGTGTTCCTTGTTTTTTTGTTCCATATAATTTTCTTTGCTGAGCTCATTTTGTTTATGAATCATGTTATCATTTCACTTGTTGCTATTGTTGTAGTATTTGCTAAATATTTGTGCTTATCCTCTATTTTATTGTGATGTGAAGGTTTATCATTTTTCTTTGAGGTTATCCTGTGATTTATAATTTTCTCCCCGAGTTTAGAACAGTCCATTCTATCTTGCAACTCTCTTGACTTCCTCACCATTTAGAAGTTTTGTAACTACACTATTTTTTCCCTCTTTTTAGTTTTTAGTTGTCCTCATTTGCCAATTGATGTCTCTGGTTCCCTGTTTACTATCTTGTAAGCTTATTTTACTTTGGATACTTCCATAGCTGTATTGGTTTCTGGGTTATATCATCTTGTGTATTAATGGTTGGTAGTTGTTTGCTATTATTGGTTCTCTGTTCAAAGGACTCCCTTTAGTATCTCTAGTAAAGTTGGTCTTGTTTTAACAAATTCCCTTAATTTCTGCTTATCTGAAATTTCTCCTAATTTCACTATCATATTTGAGGGACACATTTGCCTAGTTTATAATTCTTGTTGGAAATTTTTCTCTTTTAGGGTTTTATATATACCATCCCATTTCCTTCTCGATTGCATGGTTTCTGCTGAGAAATCAGAGCTTATTTTTATTGATTGTCCTTTGTAGGTAACTTTTCATTTTTCCCATTCTGCTTTCAGGATTCTTTTTTTGTCTTTGGTTTTGATGAATTTGATGATGATATGTCTTGGTGATTTTCTTTTGAGGTCTATCCTATTTGAGGTTTGTTGGACTTCCTGAATGGATATATTATCATCTTTCATCATATCAGGGAAGTACTCTTCCAACAAATCTTGGACAATTTTCTCAGTGGTTTTCGTTTTCTCTTCCTGTTCTGGAATTTCAATTACATGTAGGTTATTCCTTTTGATGGTATCCCACGTGAACCTTTGGCTTTCTTCACTTTGTTTTGATATTTTTCTGATTGATCCCTTTCCAAAGATGTATTCAGGTATTTCTCTTTAATCTCATTAATTCTGTCTTCCATTGATTCAGTTCTACTCCTTTGCCCTT
>NW_006921939.1:2545943-2555029 GCF_000298275.1 Orycteropus afer afer | reverse complement strand
AACAAGGGGAATCTCGCACCGTTCCAGTCATTCATGTCCAGAATATCCTTGTGGTTCCTGGAAAGTGGAGCCTATTCTTAGGTCCCTGGAATCTGAGTGAACGCTGTCACTTTAAATATCCAAAATGGTCAAACTGCTTGTAAACATTCAAAATGACTGCACCCTCTGGACAGACAAAAGTCCACAGCTCACCCCATCTCCCTCTTTTCTGCTTCCCCTTTTATTCAACAGCCACCAATGTAGTCCTCTCTGTGAGCCCCTGGCTAGCAGGGCCAATTTTTATGTTAATTCTTAGGTCTTTACATCACTTGGGAATATCCAAGCTGTCTGTGCCATCAGGATTGCTGACAGACTACAGCTCCATATGTCTCCTTTTTTGGTGTTTTCATGCAGGTTCTTCTACTAGTTGGAGTTTAGTCCACTCCTGTATCCTTCCTTTCAAAGCTCAGGGCTCCATGATTATCCTCTGTATCTGTGTTAATTGGTTCCCCTTTTCTTTTTTGAAGAGGGTCTGGGTTGTTTGTTTGCTTATTCCACCACCTTACCGAAACCTTGACCCATAATTTTTCCATTTACCTTACCATGATGAATCACTCAAAGTGTAAAATTTCAGGTCTGTTAATTAAAAAAAAGGGGACTTTTTTGATAAATATTAAAAAACATATAATTTTGCAACAATAGCAACAAAAGAAAATAAAACAGGCATGGACTAGGTTTAGTCCATAGGCCATAGTTTGCCAATCCCTTCTCTATATCACTATGTTTATCCATTTGATATGATCAGTTGGTCTAGACTCCAACTTTTTGTTTGACTCTTCATATATTCAGTGGTCTCATATTAAGAAAAAAAAATTCAAGTCTGTTCCTGTTTTGCTTCATTGGTCATGACAGAATCAGTTTGGATGGGTTTGAAGCCTTGTTTAATGGGTAAATAGGAGTTGTCTGTAAGTCTGATGTTTGCAACCTGGGGACTTCCTGCACATGTACAAATATATGTGTGTGTTTAACCAATTGCCAGTGAGTCAATTCCAACTGTGCTCCATAGAGTTTTCAGTGGCTGATTTTTTCAGATGTAGATTGCAAGCTTTTCTTCTGAGGTTTCTGGGTGGACTTGAACTTCCGAACTTTCGGTTAGTCATCAAGCACATTAACCATTTTTACTATCCAGGGACTCATATACACATACATATACATATATACATATACACATATGTATATGTGTATGTGTATATACACACATATGCCATGCTCTGCCGATCTTGGGACTTTCAGTGGACTTGAATTAATGACTTGCTGTGTGGCTTGGTAATATTGAGACTATGCCTTTTTACTTGTCCACCTTGGGTTGTCAGCCTCAGCAGCCAGCTGCTGCCTAAGTGAAGAAAAGCCTCTAGCATCAGTGGGCCAGGAACAAGAGGCAGAGATGAAGCCCAAAGTTGAGGGGTTTTCACCCAGAGCCCCTAGAGCCTGGCACTTTGAACTGGGACTTCTAGCCTCCAGAAATTGTAAGAATAAACTCCTGTTTGCTAAAGCCTTCCCCTTTGTGGTATTTTCTGTTACGTCAGCACAGAGGTAACCAAAACAAATAATATCCATGGACCACGTACTCTATGGCCAATTTCAGGCTATCAACCCAATGTCACTGAACTAGATACAGGAAGAAATATTACTGTGAGTTGAAATCATGCGCTGTTTTGAGCATTGAGAGTTTAGTACTGCAAGTTCCACACTCCGAGAAAACTATGATGGTTTGTCACTGTAGGCCCACTTTAATTATTCAAATAGTAGACCCAGTGCATGGCGTAGAATAGCCATTCAAGTAATATGATTGCATGGAACCATTGCTAGATGTTTGATAAGATACGGGGAAGCAGCTGTTCCTTGCTCTGGGTCATGTCTTATGGCCCAGTACATGAATTTGGGCTTCAGCCACTGCCTCTGTCACTTGATAGCTGTGTAAATGACTTGACTGCTTCAAGTCCTAATTTGCCCATCGTTAAAGTCAAGATCAAAGTACCCAATTCCTAGGGTTTCTGGAAGGGTTGAATGAGGTAAGGAGTGGGAAAGTGCCAAGGGCACTTCCTATTTCATAGTAATTGCTCAGTAAATGCTAATAATAATAGTTTGCACTGCTTCCTTCTCTTTATTCCCCTCAGCCTTTACAGTTGGTGATTTATTTTATTTCTCTGGTTTCTTTTGGGCCACTGTAATTGGATTAAAACAAAACAAAACAAGCAAAGAAATCTAAAGTGAGGTTGAGGATTAAAGAAGGACATCAAGTTGTAAGGCCCACAATGGGATTTCCTTTCAGAGGCCAAATCCCATGTGGGATCGCAGAATGGGCAATAACTGGAGTAATCTGAGGGGCCTCCCAGGCCCAGGGCATCCATGGGCACACACAAATCCAACCACTGCCAAGTTCTTTGGAAAAATATGTCTTAAAGGGCCTACACCTTTAACTTTCATAAGCCTGCATCTTATGTTAAAAAACAAACAAACAAACAAAAACAGGTGAACAAAGGTTAAGGGCTTGTGAGAATAAACCATGAAATCCAGGAATGCAGGCAAGAGGAGAGAAATGGAAAAGAAAAATGAAAAGCAGCCAGACACACTTCTCACCTAACTCTCAGTTTTGCTGAAGTCTGGCCCTATTGACACAAACATAGAGTTTTTTTGTTTTTTAGCAAGAAATCCTTTTCTGAAGAGAAAAAAAATTCTCAGCTCTCCAGAGTTAACAGACTGTGCTGCTGAAATAAGATCCAACATGTGACTCATACCTAACCTAGCAGAATATCTGGAAATCAGCTTGCCACCTTTTCTTTGCTAGAGTAAGTGCTTACCAAGTGAGGAGGCCCCATCCTGAATGGAGAAGAGTGATGTTTCTGCCAAGCCCAGTGACAATTGCATCTCTCCTTGTGCTGAGGGAAGACTGCAACTGAATCTTCTTCACCCCATTACCTGCCATATGGCATGTGTTAACTGGAGTGAGAGAAAGTCCTCTTTGAGAACGTGACATGGAGTGTTTTCCCCAGCCTCTCAGCCTGTCAATTCCTGGGTTCCCCTGGGATGAAAATACACCATGCAGTAGAAAAGGGGCAGTGTCTTATGGTGAAATGTTCAGAGAAATTACAGGGGAATGACAACAGCTAACATTTATCAAGTGCTTATGACAGATTGAACACCTTATATATTGTCTTACTTAATCTTCACAACAAGCCTAGGAAAATTATCCCCATTTTAGAGAGGAGGAAACTGAGGCTCAGTGGGAGGTAAAGTAACTCACCCAAGGTTGCATAGCTAGCAAACAGTAGATCTGGGATTTGAATCTGTGTCTAGTCATGTCACTATTATGCTGTCTCTCCATACAGCATAATAGTGGCATTGGTGATTCCATGGTAGAATTCATGCCTTCCACGTGGAGGACCCGGCTTCAATTCTTGGCCAAAATACCTCATATGCAGCCACCACGTGTCTGTCATTGAAGGCGTGTGTGTTGTTATGATGCTGAACAGGTTTCAGAGGATTTTACAGACTAGATCAGACTAGGCAGAAAAGCCTGGGTTTTTACTTCAGAAAATGAGCTGATTGCCAGCCGATCATTGGAATGGAGCAGAACTGGGGAGTGTTTCATTCCCTTGTACTTGGCCTTGCCAGGCAGGGAGTGTTTTTGTCAATGCTTTCTTTCCAGGAGCCTAGTCCTACCATCCATATCTGGGTGCTAACAGTGCACTCTCCTGGGCACAGAAGAATTAACATTCTTAAGCTTCTTTATGGATTATCTTGTTGTTAGGTGCCCTTGAGTCAGCTTTGACTTATAGCGACGCTTTGTACAACAGAATGAAACACTGCCTGGTCCTGTGCACCATCCTCACACTCCTTGGTATGCTTGAGCTCATTGTTGCAGACACTGCGTCAATCCATCTCGTTGTTGGGTCCTCCCCTTTTTCACTGACCATCTACTTTACCAAGCATGATATTCTACTCCAAGGAATAGTCCATTCTGATTACATGACCAAACTATGAGAGACCAAACTATTCTCACTTCCAAAGAGGATTCCACTTGCATTTCTTCAAGGATGGATTTCTTTGTTCTTCTGACAGTCCATGGTATTTTCAGTATCCTTTCCCAACATCACAATTCAAAGGCATTGATTCTTCTCTGGTCTTCCTTATTCATTGTCCAGGTTTCACATGCATTTGAGGCTATAGAAAACACCATGGCTTCAGTCAGGCACAACTTAGTCCTCAAAGTGACATCTTTGCAATTTGACACTTTAAAAAGGTCTTTTGCAGCAGATTTGTCCAGTGCAATACAACATCTGATTTCTTGACTGTTGCTTCCATGGGTGTTGATTGTGGATCCAAGTAAAATGGAATATTTGACAACTTCAATCTTTTTTCCATTTAGCATGATGTTGCTTATTGGTCCAGTTGTGAGGATTTTTGTTTTCTTTATGTTGAATGTAATCCATACTGAAGATTGTAGTCTTTGATCTTCATCAGTAAGTGCTTCAAGTCATTTTCACTTTCAGCAAGCAAGGTTGTGTCATCTGCATATTGCATGCTTGAATGAGTCTTCTTCCAATCCTGACGCCACGTTCATCTTCATATAGTCCAGCTTCTCTGATTATATGCTCAGCATACGGATTGAATAAGTATAGTGAAAAGACACAACCCTGACACACACCTTTCCTGATTTTAAACCATGCAGTATCTCCTTATTCTGTTCGAATGACTGCCTCTTGTCCTATGTACAGGTTCCTTATGAGCACAATTAAATGTTCTGGAATTCCCATTCTTCACAATGTTATCCATTAATTTATTATGATCCTCACAGCCTTTGCATAGTCAATAAAACACAAGTAAACATCTTTCTGGTACTCTTTGCTTTCAGCCAAGATCCATCTGACATCAGCAATGATATCCCTCTTTCCAGGTCCTCTTCTGAATACAGCTTGAATTTCTGGAAGTTCCCTTTCAATATTCTGCTTCAACCATTTTTGAATTATCCTCAGCAAAATTTTACTTATGTGTGATATTAATGATGTTATTTGATAATTTCCACATCCTGGACTATCTTAATAGGATTATCTTAAATGGCTAAAATATGTCTATATAAATCCCAGAGTCTACAATTTTGGTTACAGACTAGCTAGGGACACCATAGATATGCATTTCTTGCATTCCACAAATTCACACAGACAAGATGGTAAGTTCAAACAGCAAAAAAATCCTTATTCCACTTATCAGGCTATTGGATGTGGGTCTTTTTGTAACTTGCCCATCTGGGAGAGGAGTCTTTTTTTCATGATCGTACTCACTATCTCAACATGAAGTCCTAATGGAAAGTCTGTCTTCACCCCATTCTACTCATTATCTTCCCATCTCTGTCCATGCTCTTCTTTGAGCAATGTCCCATCTATCTTTAGGACATTCTTCACCAGCATATATGATGTCAATGGGGAATTGCTGAAAGCAGTCACATAGGGAAGACCAACTAGGGAAAGATGCCTTTTCCTCAGGGCTGAGGACACAAACCTTGGAAATGAGGTTCAGGCTGGATTTCAGTTCCCACTCTCTTCCCAGTAGGTGCCCTTGTGGAGGAGATAACATGCTTAATCCTCTACGGTACCCATACTCCAGGCCACACTCTCCAGTCCACATGGTCTCTTCCCTTTTGACTTCTAAGAACATTTAATATATTCTAGATTTAGAAAATTATTTTGAAATCAACCCTGGGTCACTCCCCAAATAGATGATAAAGTTACTGAGAGCAAGATTGACCAGCTATCTGTGTCTATACTTCTTATACTTCTTATAGCACCTAGCACTGGTCTGGGTGTCTAGTAGCCAGTCGATAAATAGTTACTGAGAGAACCAGAATTGTAGTCAGGGGTGGTGGCAAAAAGCAGGAATTGCATGTGTCCAGAAATGCAGCATTCACATTTAGAAGCATCCTTACCCATACCACCCTGCTGCATCCATGATGTCACAGCCTGCTCTCCCATCTCCTATTGTAACCTAAGTCTCCCCACTTCATAGGGAGAAAAATAATCCTTATTTAAAGGGGAAATTCTCTCTGGGAACCACAAAGGCTATGATTTAGCCCAATTCTTACAGAGTGAATTTTGTTATCTTTTGATGTTCTCTTTGGAGCCCAGGGATGAGTGATTGGCATTCTGCTAATATCCAGAAAAGACTCCACCTACCAGGGCCCATGTAATTCAACCACTTCTGTATGTGCTCACTGTAGCAGGAAACACAGGCTGCTGTCTATAAAACAGGAAAATACCACAGGGAAATGAATACTCCTGAGAATGGCAAGGTTCATATCTTGAAACTACATTCTCAGGCAATGAGGAAATCTATATTAATGAGCTGAAATGGAAGGCCATTTTAGTTCAGAGTTCCACTGTAGTCAATAGCTGGAAGGATTTTCAAACAATGAATTCTGTTAAACACTGAATTAGGTACCCAAGTACTGGAGGATAGCAGATTATATAGTCCTGTGGGGTGAAAGGGACCATATAGTGTTCCTCGCTGTTTAAAGAACCACTGAGAAAAGGAGAAGAAAGCCCTAAATTCTCTTACTCCTAATTTAAGTTGAAATTTTTCCTTCCTTGGGATTTTTATATACATGATAAAAACCATTTCTTACTTTCTGATTGTAATGGACAAATTTGAGTCATAAAAAGCCTCTTTTGGTTGCCTTTAATCTCTAACAGAAGCTCTGGTGGCACGGTGCCTAAGGCACTTGACTGCTAACCAGAAGACTGGCAGTTCAAACCCACCAGCCACTCCTCGCAAGGGAGGTTGGTCAATCGACTTCTGTAGTGATACTGCCTCGGAAACCCAAGGAGGGGTCGCTATGAGTCAGATCTGACTCAACAGCAGTGAGTTTGGGTTTTTTTTTGTTGTTGTTGTTAATCTCTACACATTTTGTCTATGAGAAGCTTTTCCTCTTCTGCATCCTAAGTGTTGGTGATTCTTAGGCCTCTCTCTTGGGTCCTCTGTTTTTGTTTTTGTTTTTCACTCTCGAGTCCTTTCTGAGCAATTTCATCTACTTCTATGGTATCTATATACTAAATATTCCCAAATTTATATTTTCTTGCCTAGGTCTTTATCTTCTACACCAGGATATCCAACTTTCTATTTGATATCTATACTTGAATAAGGACCTCTGGTGATATGGGCACTCTGGTGGCATAGTGTGTAAAGCATTTGACCTAACCAGAAGACTGGTGGTTCAAACCCACCAGCCACTCCTCGGAAGGAAGATTTGACAATCCACTTCCACAGAGATACTGCCTTGGAAACCCAAGGAGGGGTCGCTATGAGTTGGGAACGACTCAACGGCAGTGAAAACTGGTGATATAGTGATTAAGGCATTTGACTATCAACAAAAAGCTTGGTGGTTTGAATCCACCAGTTGCTCCACAGAAGAAAGATGGGGCAATCTGCTTCCATAAAGATTTACAGGCTTGAAAAAACCCAATGGGAGTCACTGTGACTCAGAATCAACTCGATGGCAGTGAGGTACATATGAGACTTGAATTTCTCATATGTACCTCAGACTCAATGTGGTACCTCAACATACTCAAAAAATAAAATCATCACCACCACCTAAGCTGCTCTTCCTTCAGTAGTCCCTGTATCAGTCAGTGGCACCACCATCCACCCAATCACAGAAGCAAGAAACTCGGGTGCCACCCTTGACTTCTATGTCTCCATCACTTCTAGCATCCACTCAGTCACAAAGGTCTGTAGATTCTATCTTCTAAATATCTTGCTTGCCTGCAGCATCTATGAATGATGACACAAAATAGAGCACAATGCACTCTGCATAAGAAGTGTATACTGGGTTCCAGAAGGCCTCACAGAGAAGATGCTCAAGGAATGAGTAGGATTATGTCAGACAAACAGGTGGCTGGATCTTTTCAGTGATGAGTGATTGCTGCAAACTTGTCTTGCTCCTTGGGCCTTTATTTTATATTCTGGCTGGTGATTTGAATGTAATTGGGTTGAGCTACTTTAAAAGATAGAAAGCAGGGTAATCAATTACCTTCCACCCACAATCAAGCCTCTTTTGTATTTAGGGAATTAGGGCTTCCATGGGTATACTTAAGGAGCTCTGGTGGCATAGTGGGTAAGGAATTTGACTGCTAACCAGAAGGCTGGTAGTTCAAACCCATCAGCTGCTCCATGGGAGGAAGATGAGGCAATGCACTTCCATAAAGATTTACAGCCTTGGAAACCCAATGTGGGTTGCTGTGAGTCACAATCAACTCAATGGCAGTGGGTTCTTGGTTTTGGGTATACTTGGTGGAAAGTGAGTGCCTACAGTGTTTCTTCTGGGCCGTCTTTGTCTCCTGTCTTCCTTTCCCAAAGCCCTTTAAGTCAACCTGACTTGTCCATGCACTGCCTCTCCCCTTGCAGTGGCAGCAAGCCACACATCCTTACTAATGTACATAGCAATCACTCTTTAATTCTGCTTACTCATCCCTAACTTGTTCATGTTCTATTTCCACCTCCACCTAGTTCTGAAGTTCTTGTTGCTACTGTATTGGGCCTAGTCTCTTTGGCATTAAGCCTTTAACTCTTCCCAATAGGTGTTGATTTATCTATCTATTTATTTATTCATAGTAAAGCAGATTTATTTTCTTGTGAAGAATTGTAGATAGAATACAGCTTATATATATGGGATGACTAGTAGTATAAATAGACTTGATAAAGTAGAGAGTCAGTGAAAAAAGAGAAAGACCCTCAATGAGAGGGTCACACAGTAGCTGCAACAATGGGCTCAAACAGCAACGATTGTGAGGATAGTGCAGGACTGAGCAGTGTTTCATTCTGTTGTATATAAGATTCCTATGAGTCAGAGTCAACTTGATAGCAACCTAACAATAACAAAAATTGATAAATTAAATTTTTCAGAAAATTAAATACTCAGTTATATCTCCAAATAGATACATTTTTTATTTCTCCTATAGCGTAGTGCCTAGGAGCTCTGGTAGCATAGTGGCTAAAGCACTTGACTGCTAACCAGAAGGCTGGCGGTTCAAACCCACCAGCCACTCCTCAGAAGG
>NW_006921939.1:2541251-2544853 GCF_000298275.1 Orycteropus afer afer | reverse complement strand
TATTAGCTTGATCAGGCACCAATTCTCCAACAAAGGTAGATTTGGGTAAAAATTCTTCCTTGTGGACTCAATTTTAGAGTTCATGGGTCAAAAAGAGTTTTGGAATAACAGGACTAACTGGGGATATATATATATATATATATATGTGTGTGTGTGTGTGTGTGTGTGTGTGTGTGTGTATGTATATATGTATATGAGGGGTTAGGGGAGTAAGGATGAAGAGTGGAAGGACAGAAGTCTTGGTAGATACTATGGATTGAATTGTGTCCACTTCCCCAAAAATTATGTTGTAAATGCTAAACCTTATCACGCATAAGGAGAACTGGTTGCACAGTGATTAAAGTATTCGGTTCTAACCAAAACATCAGCAGTTTGAACCAGCCGCTTTGCAGGAGCAAGATGAGGCAGTTGGCTTCTGTAAAGATTTACAGCCTTGGAAACCTAAAGGGGCAGTTCTACTCTGTGAGTCAGAATCTACACTATGGCAGTCGGTTTATACATGTGGCTTTAATTCCACCTGGGATGAGATTTTTCTTTGCTCTGTCTGTGTTTTAAGCCAATCACTTTTGAGATATAGAAGTAGCAGATTAGGCACAGAAGCACAAATGTGTAAGATAGATGCCACATGAAGTTCTCCAAGGAACCAAGGGCCAGAAGCTGAAAGAGGCAAAGATCTTCCCCTACAGCTGACAGAGAGACTTGCCCTAAAGCTAGTGTCCTGAATTCAGATTCTAGCCTCCTAAACTTAGAAAATAAATTTCTATTCTTTCCCATCACCCACTTGGTGGCATTTCTATTACAGCAGCACTAAGAAACTGAAAAGGCAGGCAAGATATATAAGGAGAAAATAGAATAAGACATAGATGTCCATAAACTATGGTAATTAGAGATTGAATGTCACAGTGCAGATAACTTAATGATTTTGAAGAGTTCCAAGAAAAGAAATTTGGTTTGTAGTTTTAATCACATTTGGAAAAATTTTGGCTCATTTCTTCAAATATTTTTCTGTCCCTCCCCTTCTTTGGAGAATCCAATTGCTCACATATTAGAATGCATGGAGTTGTCTCACAGCTCACTGATGCTCTGTTCATGTTTTTGGATTATTTTTTCTCTGTATGTTTCATTTTGGATAGTTTATATTGCAACATCATCATGTTCAAGTTCAATAATCGTTTCAAGTGCTATGTCTAATGGGCCATTAATCCCACTAAATATATATTTTTATCTTACACATTGTAATTTGCATCTCTAGAAGTAACATCGCAATCTTTTCTACATATTTCATGTCTCTACATAAGTTGTTGAAAATATGGAATACAGTTGTAATAACTGTTTAATGTCTTTCTCTGCTAATTCTAACATCTCTGTTGCTCCTGGGTTGGTTTCAACTTATTGATTGTTCTTATTATAAGTAAAGGTTTTTTTTTTTTTTTTTTTAATCTCTTTATATGCCCGGTAATCTTTGACTGGATGACAGACCTTGTGAATATTACCTCATTGAATACTGGATATTTTTGTATTCTTATAACTATTCCTAAGATTTCTTCTGGGATGTAGTTACTTGCAAAGAGTTTGATACTGCAGGTCATGTTTTTATGATTTTTTGGGGGTCTACCAGTGCTAAATCTCAGACTACTCATTCCCTACTACTGAGGGAAGACCTTGATGAATATTCTACCCAATGTCCATGAATTATGAGTAGTTTTTCAGTCTGGGTGGCAGGAAAAGTCATGATTCCTGGCCCTCTGTACCCTTTACTCCTTTTGTGTATTCTTCCCTCTAATCTGTTTGAATGATTCCTTCTCCAGGTTTTGGGTGCTATTCAGTACTCTGGAGCATTCATAAGGGAAACCCTCTGCAGATGCCTGAGGTTCTCTGTGCAATTTTCTCCTCTTTGTTACTGTGTCCTGTATACTCTAGCCTATGTCTCCAGGACATTTCCTCAACTCAGAAATTCCATCAGGTTCTGCCTGATTCCCTCTCTCTGTTCTATAGCCTGGAAACTCTCTCAAGGCCTTAATCCACGTCAATTACAGGATTTTTCTCATTTGTGTCCCATCTTTCTGGAAGATAAACATAGAATTACCATTTTACTCAGCAATCTCACTCCTGGGTATATACCCCAAAGAACTGAAAGCAGAAGCTCAAATAGACACTTGTATACCAACCTTTATTACAGCATTATTCACAATAGCCAAAATAGAAACAACCCAAGCGTCCATCAGCAGAGGAATCAATAAACAAATTGTTGTACATACATACAATGGGATATTATTCATCCATGAAGAGAAATGAACTTCTGATACATGATACCTCATAGATGAACCTTGAAAATATGGAATATTTTCAATATGCTAATTGAAGTAAGTCAGACACAAAAGAACAAATATTGTATGATCTCACTTAGATGAAATCTAGAAATATATTTAGAATAAGCAAATACATAGAAACCAGAGTTTACCAGTGGTTTACCAGGGACTGTAGGAAGGAAAGAATGAAGAATTATTACTTAAAGGGTACTGAGTTTTTGTTTGTTGTTGTGTTGTTAGGTGCTGTCACGTCATCTCTGACTCATAGTGACCAATGTACAGCAGAGCAATTCCCCGCCCAGTCTTGTGCCAGCCTCACAATCCTTGCTATACCTGAGCCCATCGTTGCAGCCACTGTGTCAATCCATCTCGTTGAAGGCCTTCCCCTTTTTTGCTGACCCTCCACTTTATCAAGCATGATATCCTTCTCCAGGGAATGGTTTCTGCTGACAACATGACCAAAGTAGGTGAGACGAAGTCTGGCCATTCTCTCTTCCAAGGAGGATTCCAGCTGCACTTCCTCCAGGACAGATTTGTTAGTTCTCTTAGCAGTCTATGGTACTTTCAGCATTCTTCTCCAACACCACAACTCAAAAGCATCGACTCTTCTTCACTCTTCCTTATTAATTGTCCAGCTCTCACATGCATATGCAGAGGTTGAAAATACCATGGTTTGGGTTAGTCTTAGTCTTCAAGGAGACCTTAGTCTTCAAGGAGACATCTTTGCTCTTCATCATTTGAAAGAGGTCTTTTGCAGTAGATTTGCCCAACGCTATACAACGTCTCATATCTTGACTGCTGCTTCCATTGGCATTGATTGTAGAACCAAGTGATATGAAGTCTTTGACAACTTCAAACTTTTTACCATTTATTGTGATGCTGCTTATAGGTCCAGTTGTGAGGATTTTTGTTTTCTTTATATTGAGTTACAATCCATACTGTACTGTACTCTTTAATCATCAGTAAGGGCTTTAAGTCATCCTCACTTTCAGCAAGCAAAGTTGTGTCATCTGCATAATGGAGGTTGTTAATAAGTCTTCCTCCAATCCTGATGCCACATTCTTCTTCATATAGTCCAGCTTCTTGGATTATTTCCTCAGCATACAAGTTGAATAAGTATGGTGAAAGGATACAATCCTGGCACACTCCCTTCTTGATTTTAAACGATGCAATGTCACCTAGTTCTGTCTGAACAACTGCCTCATGGTCTATGTACAGGTTCCTCATGAGTACAATTAAGTGTTCTGGAATTCCCATTCTTCTCAATGTTATCCATAATTTGTTATGATGCAC
>NW_006921939.1:2540047-2540896 GCF_000298275.1 Orycteropus afer afer | reverse complement strand
GTGTATTCCTTCCATCTTCTTTTGATGCTTCCTGCATCATTCAATATGTTGGCCATAGAATCTTTCAATATTGCAACTTGAGGCTTAAATGTTTTCTTCAGTTCTTGCAGCTGGAGAAATGCCAAATGTGTTCTTCCCTTTTGGCTCTCCAACTCCATGTTTTTGCACATTTCATGATAATAATTGACTTTGTCTTCTCAAGCTGCTCTTTAAAATCTTCTGTTCATCTGTTTTGTCTTGTCATTTCTTCCATTTGCTTTAGCTACTGTCCATTCAAGGGCAAGTTTCAGAGTCTCTTCTGACATTCATTTTGGTCTTTCCCTCCTTTCCTGTTTTTTAATGATCTTTTGCTTTTTTCATGGTTGATGATCTTGATGTCATCCCAGAATCCCTCTGGTTTTTGGTCACTGGTGTTCAGTGCATCAAATCTATTATTTAGATGGTCTCTAAATTCAGGAGGGATATATTCAAGGTCATATTTTTGGTCTTGTGTACTTGTTTTAATTGTCTTCAACTTCAACTTGAACTTGCATATGAGCAGTTGATGGTCTGTTCCATAATCAGCTCTTGGCCTTGTTTTGGTTGAAGATATTGAGCTTTTTCATTGCCTCTTGCCACAGATGTAGTCAATCTGATTCTTGTGTACTCCGACTGGTGAAGGCCATGTGTATAGCCACCATTTGTGTTATTGAAAAAGGTATTTGCAATGAATAAGTTGTTGGTCTTGCAAAATTCTATCATGTGATTTCCAGCATTATTTCTATTACCAAGGCCAAATTTTCCAACTACTGGTGATTCTTCTTTGTTTCCAACTTTTGCATTTTAATCACCAGTGATAATCAGAACATC
>NW_006921939.1:2532721-2539947 GCF_000298275.1 Orycteropus afer afer | reverse complement strand
ATAGTAGTATTAACTGGCCTTCCTTGTAGGCATATGAATATTATCCTATCATTGACAGCATTGTACTTCAGGATAGATCTTGAAACATTCTTTGTGGTGATGAATGTCAGGCCATTTCTCTTCAATTTGTCATTCCTGGCATAGTAGATCATACGGTTGTCTGATTCATAATGGCCCAAACCTGTCTATTTCAGCTTAATAATGCTTAGGATATCAATCTTTATGGATTCCATTTCATTTTTGACAACTTCCAATTTTCCTAGGTTCATACTTCATACATTCTATGTTCCAATTACTAATGGATGTTTGCAGCTGTTTCTTCTTATGTTGAGTCATGCCACATCATCAAATGGAGGTCCTGAAAGCTCTGCTTTATCCATATCATTAAGGTTGGCTCTACTCTGATGGGGAAGTTCTTTCCCAGTCATATTTTGAGTGTCTTCTAGCCTGAGGGACTCATCTTCAGGCACTATATCAGACAATGTTTTGGGGCTATTCATAAAGTTGTCCCGTAATATATCAGATTGCATTTCACTATCATTCATAAGGTTTCCACTGGCCAATTCTTTGAGAAGTGGATGGCCTCTTCCTTCTTCCGAGTCTATGTCAGTCTGAAAGCTCTGCTGAAACCTGTCCACTGTGGGCAACCCTGCTGGCACAGCTTCCAGCGTCACAGCAACATGCAAGCCACCACACTACGACAAACTGACAGACAAGTTCATCTCCCTTAGCTGTTCCAGCTGCTCTACTCACTTCCTGCCTGGGGGCTCTCCCTCCTGACCTGTTCTGGCTGTGGGCCCTGAATCCTGCTTCTTGCCTGGAAATGATGAAAAATCTTTGAAAATAAGTAGTGGTAATGGTTGTGTGACGTGCTGAATATGATTAATGTCACCAAATTGTACACTTATAATGGTTGAATGACTTTTATGTTATGTATATTTTATCAAAGGGTTCTGGTGGTGCAGTGCCTAAGACTTTGACTGCTAACCAGAAGGTTGGAGGTTTAAATACACCAGCCACTCCACAGAAGGAAGACAGAGCAATCTACATTTGTAAAGAAAAAAAAATATGCCTGAGACTCAGAATTCATGAGGGCCCACCCTAGGAAGAAGACAGAATGCTGAGCATGCTTGCTCTACAAAATTGTGCTACTCTCCATCTCAGACAGAGGGGCTAATATCACATATCTTCATCCTTGCCATGACAGCACCTAGGTTATCCAACAGGTTAGTCTCTGGTGCCTTTACCTCTGCTGCACACTCTTTCTGATGCTTCGGTAACCCTGTGAAACCACAATCCAATATTTCATTTTCAAGTTTCTCTCTTTGCATGGGTATTACACCCTATTTGCAATGGCGAATGTCCTTACAGAATGTTCAACGTTATCTCCTGCTAATGACCTCCATCTAAAGAACATGGTACATACACACAATGTAATACTATGCTACATTAAAGAACAATGAGGGATACGCAAACCACCTCACAATGTGGAAGAGCCTGGAAGACATTATGCTGAGTGAAATAAGTCAATCACAGAAGGACAAGTACTGTATGAACCCATTACTGTAAAAAGACAAAGAAGGGTTTGCTTGCGAAAGGGGACTCAGGTTATAGGTTACTGGGGTGGGGAGGGAAGAGGAGAGATTAATTTCAGGCGAGTTGGGGCCCACACACTGATGTGGGTAAGGGGAGGGATATATGGAAATAGTCTGAGACCACCGTGATAACATTAGGAAAAGGGAGGACGCTGAACTGTGCACACAGGAGAGAGATGACAGATGCTAATACCAACCAGTGTGCCCACAATACTGCATTACCATTAACACCAAACACCAGGCTACAAATAAACACATAAACACCAGAGAGGACCAGATTGGGGTCAATGAACAGGAGTATACTCTAGACCAAGGATAGATTCAGCTGAGTCTAATCTTGTACAGACACCAGTGACACGAAATACCTGAAATCCTTACAGAAACAATAGAAGACAGACACAGAGCAATCCCTTACAGACACCCAGACACTATGGGAGAGAGATCCAACGGATCTACCATCTCAGAACCATAGTATTGGGGGACATCAGATTCAATTGGCACAATAAAATACATAAAAGCCTTGTTTCTCATCCTACATTGGTGAGTAAGCGACTGGGGTCTTAAAAGCTTTCAAGCAGCCATCTAAGATGCACCTAATGGTCTCCTAGCATTGGAAGCAAAGAAGAGTGCAAACAAACAAACAAACAAGCAAACAAGGGCATTTGGAAGCAATCAGCCCTAGGACACAATGGCCCTCGAGACCAGAAGAACTAAATGGTGCCCAGCTACTAATGCCAACCACTCAGGAAAGGATCAAATCTGGAGATCCTGGGTAGAGTAGGAGGGAAAATGTGGAAGAAAATCCAAAAACTCAATAATGACAAGAATTACTGATTGGATTGAGTCTGGTGAGACCCCCAATACTATGACCCTGGAATGCATTCTGCACCTGGAATAAAGCTAAATCCCAGGGGCTGCCCTCAGCCCAATAGTTAACAAGATGTACATGCAAGCCATTCAACCCAGGGGGATGCACCCACGTACTCTATGGAAATACATCCCTTGGAACAATAGACCACAGGGCACCGTAGGATCAACATTCAAATTGAGGAAATGCAGGACAAACAGGAGTGTATAATTATGAGGGGCACGGGGGAGGGTTACTGGGCAGGGAGGGGAGGAGACTGGGTTAGGGTTGGGCATGGTAAATGGGGAATGAAACTAAATGTACACATAACATTGAATGTGAAACAAACTCTTAAAATTAAAAAGAAAAAAAAAAGAATATATTGCAGGCCTATTTAATGAAATCTTCTGTTTCCATGGACCTGTTACCTGATATCTGTCCTCAACCCTATCCTGGTCTTGAGAGCACTGTTCCTGGCCCATAGGTCTGTGAACACCAGGTCATTTTACTATGTAAACCTTCTAGACTTAATTTCAAACAAATCATACTAATTAGATGTTATTAGTAAGTGTCTGATCAGGAAGAGAAAAAGCAGTCAAGTATTTAAAGATGTTTGTTGTGGTTGTTAGGTGCCGTTAAGTCTGTTTCAGTTCATAGTAATCTTGTGTACAACAGAACCAAATGCTGCCCAATCCTGTGCCATCCTCACAGTCATTGCTAGGTTTGAACTCATGGTTGCAGCAACTGTGTCAATATATCTCAATGAAGGTCTTTCTCTTTTCTGCTTACCCACTACTTTCCCAAGTATGATGTCTTCCAGAGACTAGTCCTTCCTGAAAATATGTCCAAAGTAGGTGAGATGAAGTCTTGCCATCTTTGCTTCCAAGGAATCTTCTGGCTGTACTTATTCCAAGATGGATTTATTCTTTCTTCTTGCATTCCATGGTATATTCTATATTCTTCACCAACACCATGATTTGAAGGCATCAATTCCCCTTCTGTTTTCCTTATGCATTGTCCAGCTTTCTCATGCCTATGAGGCAATTGAAAATACCATGGCTTGGGTCAGGTGCACCTTAGTCCTCAAAGTGAAATCTTTGCTATTTTACACTTTAAAGAGGTCTTTTGCAGCAAGTTTGCCCAATAGAGTACATTGTTTGACTTCTTGACTGCTGCTTCCAAGGGTGTTGATTGTGAATCCAAGTAAAATTAAATCCTTGACAATTTCAATCTTTTCTCTGTTTATCATAATTTTACTCATTGGTCCAATTTTGTGGATTTTTGTTTTCTTTATTTTGAGATATACTCCGTACTAAAGGCTGCAGTCTTTGATCTTCATCAGCAAGTGCTTCAGATCCTCTTAGCTTTCAGCAAATGAGGTTGGGTCACCTGCATATCACAGGTTGCTGATAAGTCTTCCTCCAATCCTGATGCTACTCTCTTCCTCATGTAGTCCAGTGTCTCAGATTGTTTGCTCAGCATACACACTGAGAAAGAATGATGAAAGAATACAACCCTGATGCACACCTTTCCTGATTTTAAACAATGCAAAATCTCCTTGTTCTGTTCAAATGACTGCCTCTTGGTCTATGTATAGGTTTTTCTGGAATTCCTATTCTTCACAATGTTATCCATCATTTGTTATGATTCAAACAGTCAAATGCCTTTGCATAGTCAATAAAACACAGGCAAACACTTTTCTTGTAATGACTACTTTCAGCCAAGATCCATCTGACATCAGCAATGAGGCATACCTCATTCCATGTCCTTTTCTGAATCTACCTTGAACTTCTGGCAGTTCCCTGTCAATGTACAGCTGAAACCATTTTTGACATATCTTTGCATGTTATATTAATGATATTGTTAAATAATTTTTACATTCTGATAGATCACTATTCTTTGTAATGAGCGCTAATATAGATCTCTTTCAGTTGGTTGGCCAGGTAGCTGTCTTCCAAATTTTTTGGCATAGACAAGTGAGTGCATCCAGCATTGCATCTGTTTGTTGAAACATCTCAATTGTTATTCCAACAATTCCTGGAGTCAATGCCTTTGGAGTTGCTTACAGTTCTTCCTTCAATACCATTGGTTCTTGATCATATGCTACCTCCAGAAATGATTGAACTTCAACCAATTCTTTTTAGTACAGTGTATTCCTTCCATCTTCTTTTGATGCTTCCTGTGTTGTTAATTTTTTTGCCCACAGAATCCTTCAATATTCCCTTAAGCACTGTGCCACCAGAGCTCTTTCAACAGGTTATTGTAAGAGTTAAAATAAGCCATTGAAAGTAAAGTGCTCAGGACAGTACCTGGCATATAGTATGGATTTAATATGTACCAAGTGTTATCATTATACACCATCAAAAAGCATTAATACTGTCTGCTTAAAGGAATAAGCTCTAGACTCAGACTACGGTCCTAGCTCTGCAATGTATAGTCTTGTGTGACTTTGAGCAAATTATTTCTCTCTTAGTCTCAGTTTCCTTATATGTATGCAAATTATGAATAATACTACCTCATCTCACAGGGGCCTTGTGAGTATTAAAGGAGACAATATGTGTAAAGTAACTGATATATACATAGGGCACAGTCGACATTAACTTTAATTATTGATCTGTGGATGGCAAACAGGTAAATTTGAAGAGCACCCTCCAGTACTTGATAAAAAAAAAATTACAAAGATACACAAGATATCGTTGATAATTGTTTCCTTTAGAATAGGAGTGACTAGGGATATGTGGTGGCTGAGATGTAACAAAGAAGTCTCTACAATTAATTTTGTGCTTTTTTTAACTTTTAAAATATATTTGAACATATGTGAGTTACACAATTCAAGAAATACTAACAAGTTTTCAGTTATTACAAGTCACTTATGATCACTTTCTACCTTTTGAACTAAAAAGAAAAAGACTATGAATTGGGGCCTTTGGTCAGAGCATCTGGTCCTGAAGACTCTGTGGTGCACCACCCTTCTTATGAACAGTATGGTGGTGACTGGGACAGAAGACATCTGGGTGCAGGATGCAGAGAATGATGTGGGCTGTCTTTGTTAAGATGTTGGTGATGACTGCTGTTTTGTGGAATGACAGTGGTCTCTTAGAATATATCCAAGGCAGCAAACCTTAAATTATGTACTGGCTGCTCTGGAAGGGCTTCTGGGGTGCTGTTTAAGCAGGTCCCTGGACCCAACCCAGGACTTTCTGTGTCAAAAACTTAAAAAAAAAGTTATTGAGATTTGAGTGAAAGTTTATAGGGCAAATTCATTTTTCATTCGACAGCTCATACACATTTTGTTTCATGACCTTGATTGCAATCTCCATAATGTAACAGCAGTCTTCACACTTCCTCACTATGCTTACCATTTCCATTTATCTTTGTTTTCTATCCTTTTCTGCCTTCTTGGCTTTATCCCTGCACAAATGCTGCCCTTTTGATCTCATGTGGTTCATTGTTTTAAGGAGTGCATACTTTCCTGGTGTTACTGTTCACCTTGTAGGCCTGTCTATTGTTTGGCTTCAATTGTTTTGACTGATGATACTGAGCTTCTCTATCATCTCTTTCCACAGATGTAGTCAATTTGATTCCTGTGTATTCCATCTGGTGAGGCTTACGTACGTGTATAGTTATTGTTATGTTGTTGAAAAAAGGATTTCCAATGAACAGGTTGTTGGTCTTGCAAAATTCTATCATGTGGTTTTTGACATTGTTTCTATCACTAAAGTCATATTTTCCAGCTACTGATCATTCTTTGCTTCCAACTCTTGCATTCCAGCCAACAGTAAATTAGTCCCCTTCAATCTACTTCCAAAAATCAACCATGATCACAGTGTTCCAATCTGCAACCTCTCATGGGGATGGCAGGACTGGGCAGCATTTTGTTCCATTGTGCATAGAGTCTCCATAAGTTGGGGACCATTCCATGGCAGCTAACAACAACAACAATCCCCAGACCATGGATACTTACCAATCAGGCAGTACTTGTGAGATTTAATGAGACACTCAGAAGCTTCTGCAAGGATGTCATCCTATGTCACAAGGAATGATTGAAAGAGTACTTCAAAAGGCTCTGCATTCTAAGGGTAGACTCAGGTAGGATTTGTTGGCTGGATTTCTGGCCATTACCTTCCCTTGTTCTTCAGGATCATTATCTGAGCATCTTTAAGGTATTGAGACTGTTAACTCCACGACCTTCCCAATCAAGCCTCCCTCTGCTCTACACACCTATTCCATCCTCCATTGTATCTCACTCTTTCTGGGACATCAAAATCCTGTTCTATCACCCTATCTAAACGGTTGTTCTGGACAAGAAGAATCCCACGTGTGCTGTGTGCAGCTTCAGCATCTGGTTATAGCAGGTACTAAATAAATATCTGTTGAGTGAATTAATGAATGAGACCCTGAGAAAGGCACAACTGGAGAAATGGTCATGGGAAACTGGCTCACATTTCAAAAAAAGTACTGAAATGAAGTAGGCCTTTTATCAGTTTTATACAAGGAAACTCAACACTGCCCTGTGCTGCCCAACAGATGAGATATGAGAGGCAACTGGGTCAAGTGTTATACAGTTGCCCTTGATGATGGTTCCCCCTTTCCCATATGCAAGGCCATAAGCCCTCCACACAAGCAGTAGAAGTCATGTTTTTCTTTCTTTCTTTCTCTTTCTCTCTTTCTTTCTTTCTTTCTCCCTTTCTCTCTCTCTCTCTCTTTCTTTCTTATGAAAGTGAAACTTTTATTCATCTATTACCAATACCCTCCCCATTCACCTAGAACTGACTACTGTTTTC
>NW_006921939.1:2524366-2532514 GCF_000298275.1 Orycteropus afer afer | reverse complement strand
CTAACCAGCCACTCCAGGGGAGAAAGATGTGGCAGTCTGCTTCTGTAAGGATTTACAGCCTTGGAAACCCGGTGGGACAATTCTACTCTGTCTTATAGGGTCACTGTGAGTCAGATTCTACTTGATGGCAATGTTTTGTTTTGTTTCCAAATACCTGTAGTTAAAATCCTCTTTTGGGGATAGAGTTTTCTGAGTTATGTTAATGAGGTCATGTCAGTTAAGGATGTGTCTTAAGACCATCACTTTTGAGATATAAAAAGAGCAGATGAGCCCAGATGCAAAGAAGCACAGATAGGGGAAGACAGATGCCACTCCACATGAAACTCATCGAGGAACCATGGAAGAGAAGCTGAAAAGAGACTAGGACCTCCCTCCAGAGCCAAGAGAGCCTTCCCTAGGGTCGGTGCCCTGAATTTGGACTTCTATCTCCTTGACTGTGAGAAAATAGTTTTTTGCTCTTTAAAGCCATCCACTTGTGGTATTTCTGCTAAGAAAATAAGACATCTGGTTTCCTGCATACTTACCTTCCTCCCCTCTGCACGCTCCTTTTGGATTGAGAACCCACATGGACTATCTGCCTGTGCTTTGTTTCAGTCTTTGGATCAGTTGAATCACCCACCCACGTTTCAGGCACTGCCTTCCATCATGGAAACTTTGGCCTTCCCCTATGCCTAGTCTAGGCTCCCTGACACTGCACTCCACCCCAACGTTGGTGTCCCACACTCCTCCTTACTTGATGTATGGTGTCACTGGTTTGTGTGACGATATGAGCAATTCGTATACCTTATTATATGAGGCAGAGGAAACAAAGCAATGAACAATTCCACTCCTACAATCTAGATATGTATTGCTAAAAGAGGGATTACAGGGATTTTCTAAAAACCCTGAGAAACATATCCTTATCTGTTAAGAGTGTCAGCATCATAATTTGCTCATTCAGTCCAGGGGACAAGGGAGGTTACATTCAATAGCCCCATGCATCAGTAAACTGTGCTTTTGTTATCCTCCCAAACCCAGGTCCCTGCCTGGTGCGCAGTCAGGCCAAACAGTTTACACACCGAGATTAAGAGGAGAGAAAATTATTTATTGCAAAACTGCAAGGAGTAGGGGTATGGTACCCAGATCTGACTCGCCAGAGATGTCAACGAAATACAGTTTTTGTAGGTTTCAGGAGAGGGGGTTATTCATATTCACAAAAGGTTGAGGAATTTGGGGTGTGAAATGGTTGACGATTGGCAGATGAGTCACACCAGCTTCCTGTCATCAGCTGATAGGGGCTTGGGCAGAGGGGATAGGGTCAATTCCCATTTATCTTTTGTTCCTTTCTGCCCTATTGTGCATGTCCTCACGGGCCAGAGTTAATTTACAAGTTGTTTTCTAAGACACTTTTAGCGAGTCTATCACCTGCAGGAAAGAATGTTTTCCTTCCATTCAGTCTGAATACTCATCTGCCTGGGGTGGGAGAAATAGTTGGGGGTACTCTAGTTTACTTATCTATTCCCATCCAGGGGTTTTATCTAATTATCTGTCTTAACTTTCTCAAACAACTAAAAGAGCTTGCACAGAAGACCTAGTCTTAGGAAGGCCTCAATGGACGGCACAATGAGTAGCCGAAGTGCTCAAGTCTGCCAGCTTCTTGGGAATTCAGAGACTTTTACATGATGTTAGGTGTTCACACAACAATACATTTTCACTGCAGCCACAGCACCTACTAAAACAGTGGGCAGATGTTTTACTCTGTGAAACAGTTGGAGGAGAGTGGTGCATATGGATTTGACTGGGCCTAAACCTTTACTATTTCTGCACCCCGCTGTATTTCCATAGAACTGAGAACAGTAGAACTTGCTTTCAGGGCTGGGCTCATTAGACTCAGGGCTACTGAACAGATTTACCAATGAAGCCTTGGTCCAGCTGCCCACAAAGCCCAAGGCAGTCTTGAGTTGCCATTAACACCTCTTTGTTATAGGAGCCAGGTGTTTTTTTTTTTTTTTCCTAATGAGATCTCACAATTGAACTGAAATAGATAATTTTAATGGTAGGTAACACTCCTATTCAAATGGCCTTTGCAATAGTAGTACTCCAACTATACCAAACATTGCTACCAAAATCATCAAGGAAACTTTCCATCTGAAAGGACTTGCCACCAACCTGATCTCTGACTAGAAACTCCAGTTTGTGTCCCTTTTTTTGGAAGATACTATTCAAAGCCCTCCATATTTGCATATACCTGTCACTGTCTGCAGATGAGTGCCCAGATGGCTCATTTAAATGAGACCTTGGGGACATCCCTCTGTGCTACATCTTCTATACACAGCAGGTATGTTTGTTTACTGATCTAGTCAAAGTGAGATTTACATAGAGCAAGTCACTGCACTCCTCCATTTACATTTATAGAATGGAGCAGTCAGAATTTCCATTGGCACTGCTATCACTACAATAGCTAATCAGAACCTGGAGAATATATAAGCCAACAGATAGCACCTCTAGGCTCCCGTCTGATGTGCTTAGGATGAGAATGAGAACGATTTGGGCCAGTTTCTGGGTCCAAGGAGGAGCTTCTTCCGCCTGTGTCCACAAGTAGGATGGATACTTGAGGCCTATCAAGATAAGAGAGACTTTCATTTCTACTCTGTCTATTCCCCTGTATGTCTCACCATTCTCTATTCTTTCGGCTTACCCCTCCATAACTGGCCTCAATGACCCAAGGAAGGAATGGAGTGTGTTGTGGAAAAGATAACTGCCTACTCTGTTGTCATCTCTTTTTTAAAAACTCCTGCATGGCCAAAGCTGCTCCAGTTGTCTGCCTTGAGACCTCAAGCCCCACCACTATTTTTCAATCTTTTTTTTTTCTCTTGGCTGCTTCTTTCAGACTCAAATTTTATTGTCTGGACCCAGCTATTATTGACTTGCAAGAGCTGACTGTGGTCTGCATTCTGTGCTGTCACGTTGGCTTAAAATTGTCCACTGCAAGGGTATTTACAACACAAAAATTGTCAAACTCTACAATTTAGAATCTTTTCCCACTGGAGATCTAGACACATTCACCAGAAAACCACTACTTGTACTTTAACTCCCTCTCTTTGACAAGGTATTCACAAGTTTTCTGGCCTGGCACAGATACTGTTTTTTCCCAATCCTCATTTGTTGAGAAAGTTGTTTCAGGTAACTGCTCTTTGATTCCAAATATCACATCAAGGGGCAAGAGATAATCCACCTCTTTGGCTTGCCCAGGCTTGTTGGAAATCTCTCTTGTCAGAACTATCTCCACTTGTCAGAGGCAGGGTATCAGACAAGCTTCTGTGTCCACTTGGCTCCTGGGGGTTTCTATTTGCATTTCCCAAAGGAGAGCTGTGGTAATGATGTATATAGACACCCTGCAAGTGATAGTCCAGCATTGGAACTCTGGCATTCCCATATCCAACCCTAAGCTATTGCTGTCAAAACGCTTGCTCCTGTAGATCATTGGCGATTCCTAGTGGTGGTCCTACTTTCCATTGAAGACATTCTGCTCCAGGATTGCACAGAAAGGTAGGTTTATTATATTCCTGGTCTCTTGATTGGAAGATAACAAAAATGATAACAATTGCTCTTACTATAAACCATTCACAATTCTAAGTGAATTCATAGATTAACTAATTTAATCCTCACATCAACCCTAAACTGGGTATTATTATATCCTTTGTGTCCATTTCATAAGTGAGACACTAAGGCATAAAAAGGTTAATTAATTCATCTGGAGTTACGTAGCTATTAAGCAACAGGGTTAAGATGTGGATTCAGGCAGTCTACCTGTAGAACTTATGCTCTTAACTATTACATTATGTTGCTTCCTAACACAAAAATGTGGGAAAGTCTCCTGTGGTAGCAGAAGAGTGCAGCCCACATCAGATCCAACACATGCTCAGCACTTCCATTCAGGAAGACCTTTTCTGAGCAACAGATTTCTGTTCTGCTAGTGAATTTCAGTTCCTGGCAGGCGCTGGAATGAAATTATTTTTCCTTGGTGCACAGAGAACCTCAAAGGTACAGATACCTAACCCCCCAGAATTACAAAACTGGCAGACCCAAGGATAGAATTCAACAAGAATCCACCTGTATTTTTTTCTACCACAGCTGTCGACATTCTTCTTCCAACCCACACTAAAATCAGCTGCCTGCACATATCACCCATTGATAAACCGTGGAGAGTGTGTGTCCAGAGGCTGGGAAAGCAGCTGTGCCTATTTTCCAAAGGGGTTACTTCAGTCATGTATGGAGCTTGACTCATGAAAGCTAAGTGTTAAAGTTTCAGGAATGTTGCAAGCTGGCTGTGAAATAAGCTCTCACTAACCATTAAACCATATAAACTTAAAATTAAATAAATTATATCATAAACACAAGTAATAAACACTGAAGATTCATCACTTCCTAATTATTTCACATTTTACTATTTCCTCTGCTCTTGAGGTTCTTTAGGCTGTTGTTATCAATATGATGGAAATAGTGTCTAATGGTGTGCTACTACATATCTTTTACCAACTCTGTGATCAGTGACATCATGTTGGTGACTTGAAATCAACCATGGTGGGAGTACTTATACCACAGAAACCAGCAAACACTACAACCAGGGCTTTTCCTCTTGGAGAACTTGTGGTGAAGCATTTACCAACATACTCTTAGTCCCTTTGTCCAAATCTACAGTGACACTGCCTTTTCTCACTGGGGCCATGTCCGGGCAACATACGGGGGGTCTGTACCATCAAGTGTGAACTCACGGTAGTGAGTTAACTCTTGCCTCCAGATCAAGGCTTTGAAGGAAGAGCCAGGTCCAGCAGGTCTGCCATCCTTCACCTCCTCATCACAAAGCTTCACTGATGTGAGATAGCCTAACAATGCCATTCAGTCAACAAATCTCTATCTACTTCTTTCTCTGTGTCTGTCACTGTTTTAGATACTGGTGATATAGCTGTGAACAAAGCAGAATAAAATCCCCATCTTCATGGAGTTTTCATTCTTATTGGGGGTGGGGCAAAATAGAAAAGTTAGAAAGCATAAATAGATTTTATGTGATGGACATAGGATGAGCATGTGAGGGTCAGCTACTTATGATTGGGTGGTCAAAGAAGGCCTCTACAATTGCGTGACATTTAAGTTGAGATCTGAATGAGAAGGAGACATCCATGTGATGATCTGGGGAAAATAGTTTCAAACAGAAGGAACAGCAATTACAGAAGCTCTGGGGCAAGAATGAGCCATGCTTGCTTCCATCCTAGTGGTTGAGAGGGCAGGTTGTAGACTCAATCTACTTGGGATTGTTACTTTCTTGGCCATTTGCTCGGTGATTCTAAGCACATCATTTAATTTCTCTGTATTTCAGTATCTTTAAAATAAGGATAATAATAGTACACGTATTGTAAGTAGTTATGAGATTTAAATGAAACAATTCATGTAAAGTGCTTAGCACAGTGCCTGGCACATAAGTAATCAATAAGTGCCACCTATTATTATTGGGAGCTCTGGTAGCATAGTGCCTAAGGCACTTGACTGTTAACCAGAAGGGTGGTGGTTCAAACCCACCAGCCACTCCTCAGAAGAAAGGTTGGGCAATCTACTTCTGTAGTGATACCACCTTGGAAACCCAGGGAGGTGTCACTATGAGTTGGGGCTGACTCGATGGCACATAACAACAACAACAACAACAAATTATTATTATTGACACTACCAACAGGCAACTCTTATGGAGGGGTTCAGTAATCATGGATATACTCCATTAAGCTGCTAATGAGAGCAAGTATCAAGAGGTTGGTGTAGTCTATTACACACTGTCCTCCTTTTTCCTAACACTGTCAGCTTTTCCTGGTTAGAAGTCCTCAAAGTAGTCATCTCATGGAAAACTCAAGATTTTTACTTCACAACAAAATGATACAGCTATTCAGTGTTCCATGCACCCACATTATCCCTGAATCACACAGAACTCTGCCCACTTCACGGAGACAGTGAGTGGAGAAATTGCCCTTACGTTGAAGGCACGGCTGTTGCATTCACCCTGGACTCCAGGGCTCAGGTCATTGTCCAGTGCATAGAGAGTTCAAGAATAAGACACCAACTTGCTGCAGGGATTCATTCACTTCCCTTGATGAGAGCTCAGGTTTCTATCTTGTAGAAATGAAGAACTCTACCTTTACTTGGAGTCCTTGGGTGGCACAAATGGTTAATACACTCAACTGAGAACCTGAAGGTTGGAAGTTTAAGTCCATTCAGAGATACTTTGGAAGAAAGGTCTGGTGATTTACCTTAAAATAATCAGCCATTGAAAATCTTATGGAGCATAGTTCTAATATGACACACATGGGGTCATTATGAGTTACATGACAACTGCTTACCTTTACCCAGATAACAATGATCCTGCTTGCTCGCCACTACCAGATTCTGTTAACCTCCATTCTCTAGGACCAAGTCTTTGTGGGCTTTCATTATGAAACTGGACTTCTGGGAGGCCTACAATTTTGTTCATTTCCTGGAAGGTGACAAGTGAAAGTGGTATTTTGTGGTACTATTTGGCCTGAGTAATGTCCTAGATGGAACCCTGGTAGTTCAGTGCTTAAGTGTTCAGCTGCTAATCAAAAGTATGGTGGTTTGAACCCACCAGCCATTTTGTGGGAAAAAGATGTTGCAATCTGCTTCCATAAAGATTATAGCCTTGGAAACCCTACAAGGCAATTCTACTCTGTCCTATAGGGTCACTATGAATTGGAATTGACTTGATCGCCAACAACAACAATAATGTCCTAGGTATCTTCTAGCACCTCATGGGATGGAATAGAGTGTATGTAGCATGTGACAGTGGACTTTGTAGTCAGAATACCTCGGTTCAAATTCCAGCTTTTCCAACTACTACCTGTAAGACCTTTGGTTAAATTACTTAACCTTTGTGTATCTTCATTTTCTAAGACTTGCTGCAGAGATAAGAATAAGACCAATAGAACATAATACTTGCTCAATAAATGTTAGATATTATTATTTTAATTATTAACATCTTATATGACTTCCTGCATAGGATATACCTGGGTGATATCCTATGCTATTTTCTGACTTGCTTTCAAAAATAAAGCAAAACAAAACAAAGCAAAATCATGGTCTGACAGATCTAGGCCTGCTTGCTGTTCTAGTAGAGATTTGAAAATCCAGAGGTAGAATTAATTAATCAAATGTTGTCTGGCTAAGATACCAACCATGTAGGAATGATGATCCCTTACATCAATCAAGGATGTCTATAGATGATTAAAGTTTATCAAGTACTACTGACCATTTATCTACCATTTCTCGGTCCTGGTAATGTATTGACCACAGCCATAGCCATAAAGACTCTGTTCATGTCTACTCAGATTCTAGTTTATACAACTCAACCATAACCAAAGCTGACTCCTCCAACATCACTGTGTGGGATATTCTATCAAAGGAGGATCCCAGTCCCAGTGCCGACTTCTCCTGTGTTTGCTTCTGCAGCATCTTTGTTTCAAAAATAAAGCTACTAATTATGAAAGCTCTCTTAGAGGCATATTATAACATTTTCAAGGGTGCCAGCACTTGGTGCCAGAATGCTCAGACCACTGCAGTCTGGAACAACTGATCAGAGTGGTTGTTCATGGCTGGTTTGCCCACTGAGCACTACTAGCCATGTACTTAAAAAAAGGAAAAAAAAACAAAAACCCACTGGCATCAAGTCAATTCTGACTCAGAGAGACCCCCATTGAGTTTTCAAGGCTGTCAATCTTTACGGAAGTAGAATGCCTCATCTCCTCCCACGGAGCAACTGGTGGGTTTCAACTGCCAACCTTCTGGTTAGCAGCCAAATACCTAACCCAGTATGCAACCAGAGCTCTTAGGCATGTACTTAGGACACCAGCAGAGCAGGGGTACTAATTAACTGAGAAATAAATTTGAAAAGACGTTGATTTTTTTTGAAAGCCATCAAAATAGTGTCACAAGAAAAATAATTTTTAACTTCTTTGGACTTCTTTAATACTTATCTAAAGTTATTTAAAATTTCCAGAACACATAAGGGGCTTAATCTTTATTATTATTATTATTATTGTGATTTGGGTGACAATTTACAGAGAAAATTCACTTTCCATACAGCAGTTTACAGAGAAAATTCACTTTCCATAC
>NW_006921939.1:2514755-2523951 GCF_000298275.1 Orycteropus afer afer | reverse complement strand
TCCCCTTCCAAGTGAATGACAGTGGTAGCCGGGCACCATCTAGTTCTTCTGGTCTCATAGTTGTATAGGCTACAGATCAAATGGTGTACCAGTCACTAGGACTAATTGTTTCCATGAATTTTTGGTTTTCTTCATTCTTCTTGGCTCTGGATGAGGAGAGACCCATCGTTGCATCCAGATGGCAGCTTGCTAGCTTTCAAGATCCCAGTCACTACTCACCAAAGTAGGAGGTGGAACAATGTTTTCTGTAGTATGTTATGCCAATTGAGATTGATGTCGAGGGGCTTAATCTTTTTCTGTTCTTAGGGCCTCTAAAGTTCAAGATATGGCCCCAGTGTCCAATTTCTTCAAGTGGTTAGACCTTGCCATGTACGATAGCCAAACAGGTATAATTTACAGGTGGATCTAGAAACTGAGGTACTAATGAAATGGGGAGGCAACCTCACCCAAAGAAATTTAGGTAACATAGGTTTTTTTTTTTTTTTTTTAACTTTTTACTGTGATTTGATTGATTGAAAATTTACAGAGCAAATTGGTTTTCCATTCAACTATTCATGCATATTTTGTTTCACAACATTCAATGCAATCCTCACAATGTGAGGTTGTAAAGACCCAACCATAGCTAATAGATGTGGTGCAGCATGGGCCACAAAGGGGTGACTATTTGGAATGACACCTCATTGAGTATCAGGGTTACTCACCATTGACCTGGGGTGGTGAGGAACATTACTTTATGATATTACTCTATATGTTCGCTATGCTCATCCTAAACCTTAAATACAGGGCGACTGGGCAGTCTTACATCTGATATGACATAACCAACTGTACCATCAGTATCCAGGTAAAAACTAGGTCCAGGTAACCCAAAAGCCAGTCTCTCCTACTCCTGACATGGAAATGCTCCTGGGGTGCTATCACATTCAAATCCATTTCCAATCTGGCCCTTTCCACAGCCATAAAACCATCTTTGTAATGGTAGTGGGTATTCTAAGAAAAAATGTCATATTATATTCTAACTTTGATCCCTTATTCATTCACTCACTCAAATATTTACTAAGTACCTAGCATTATGGGTACTGTTAACAGTGTTGAAAGAGTCTACAAGGTCTTGCATGTATGGATGTTAATAGTCTAGGAGGGGAAGATAATAAACAAGTAAATAAATAGTAAAATAAAAAAAGGAAGGAAAGGAAGGAGGGAGGGAGGGGTGGAGGAAGGAAGGAAGAAGAAAGGAAAGAAGGAAATAAATCTGTATATGTTAATAAACTCCACCAAAGAAATTAATGGGTGATGTGAGAGAATGTAATTGATAAGAGTGAACTTTAGACAAAGTGATGAGGATGAAAAGGAGTAAGCCATGCAAAGAACATTCCAGGCAGAAAGAAGAACAAATGCGAAGGCCCAATGGCCTGGAAGGGCTTAAGTTTCAGGAGGAGAAAGAATAGGCTAGAGTGTAATAAATGAGTGGGAGATGGTAGGAGATGAAGTTGCAAAGGTAAGTAGAGGCCACCACCACGTAATTTATCTTACAAAATCCTTCGCCTCTGTGGAATGCCCAGCCATCTGGGCCAATCTCATCCATCTGTGTACCATCCACCTACATACTGAGTCAAAGAGTTTAACTGCTCCAATGCAAGAAGAATTTCTGCTGTTATACCGCCTACCAGCCACATGACTGATCCACCTACTTCACTATTGCAGAAGTTGTCTATGATATCTCACTATATTCCAGTTTTGGAAACACCTTCTTTAATAGCAACTATAGTCTTAGCCTTTGCTACTTTTTTCATTTCTAGCATTGGGGATATCTTTATAGCTAGTTTGTACCCTAAGGGAGCTGCAGAATTCCAGAAACCCTCTAGGGCACTTTTGGTGTGCCAAAGACCAGTACAAAATGTAGATCTACTGGTACTGGGCAAAGGGATGGGGGAAGAATGATGGTGGGAAACTTGATATCTATATGGATAGTCATATAAGCACAATGAAAGGTCAGGGATCACTGTTTGGCACCTTTCAAAATATCTGGTCACCAACCCTATAGTTCTCTGATACCAGCATATTTCTGACTCTATGTCTTTTAGAAAGCATCCACTCTGTGTTCCACTCATTCCCTGCTACACCTGACCCACCAAGGCCTCATCTTCCATTTTGTACGTCAGTGGCCTTCCCCAGTGACCTAGACTTAAAAATACTAATATATCATAGAGAAGGTATGAGGTTCATGTTGATAGTATGACTAGATCTATACCTGGCCCTTTAAGACGGTAATAACCAAAGAATTAGTCTTAGGAACCTGCATCTCACCATGGTCAGCAACAGGTCACAAGCTCATAAAAAATGAAGGAAAATGTTGGGATACTCCACTTGTCAGAAGGAGTGTGGAAGGGAATCATGTCTACTCTGTTGTTCCTTTTAACACTTACAGAAGAACTATGTCACTGGTCATGAGGCCTGAATTAAAAGCAATGCAGTCACCTGCATTCTGGCACAGTTGTTATTTGAGGCCTCTTTCCCCACCTTCTGGGTATATAACCTCTATTGCAGCTCTCGTTCTGTTTCCATCTCCACAAATTCATACCTTGATTCCCCCTTTTGGTTTAGACCCATGTGAACTGACAAATTGGTTTTTGACCATCCTTATGGTGTGACCTGCAGTTCCCTTAGGAAAAGATTTCAAGTGACTTCCTCTGGACTCCATTCAGGGCAATCATAATTAAATGAAGAAAAAGAGAAGTAAGAAAAGGAGAGAAGTTAACATTTATTGAGCTCTCACTAATTCTCAGGTATATTATGTTTGGTATTTAATTTTCTCTTGAAATATGCCATGAAATATTGCCCTTATTCCCATTTTATAGACGAGAAAACTGAGTATCACTAGGGTTAAGTGACTTACCAAGATCACACCAGTGGACAGAGTTAGAATTTCAACACAGATTCATTTGACTCCAGAGCCTATGCCCTTAAACACACTCTAAATGTTTCTAGCATGGTCATATTCAAGGCCATTGCCACTGCATAAAGGCTGCTACTGAATCTCTGAATGAAGAATTCTTCCAAGTTTGCCTTTTTCCCAAATCTGCCAACCTCCTTTTGTCTGACCCCTCACACCCTACCATAGCCATTCTTCTAGCTACCTCTGTATATTGAGCCCCAGCTTTCATCTGGACCTATTTGTGATTGGTGACCTGGTAGCACCAGAGTTACCGGCTACAGGTTAAATCCCCTAAAAATCTAGGTAAGAATCATCACTGCCCCAGCTCCTAGCCTAGGCATATGATATGACTCTTCTACACATGTTCAAGGGTACCATTATTACAGAAACCACCAGATCCAGGGACCTTGTATGGCTTCCTACTGGCACCCATTCAGGCTGGGAGCTTTGCCTGTAGAAGTTTGGCTGTTCCCATCTTCTGCATGTGCTTAACACATAACTGCTAACTCAACCATCTGGAAATTATAACTCAGACCTCCAGTCACCTTGTGAGAGCACAGCAATGACAGATACCATCTAATGGGTGAGCCTGTAAACCACATGGCCTGCATCAAGGTGAATCTGGGAAAGCGCATCAAAAGACATTTTCCATGGCCAATTTTGATCAAATATGGTTAAACTCTTGATGAAACACAAATTAGATCATGCCACTACCTTGCTGAAATCTTTCAATAGCTCACCCTTGCCTACAGGGAAATGTCCAAATGAGTTAGTAGAGCTTCCAAGCCCTCTGTGACAATGGCTTTTAAATGTTTTTCCCAGGACAACAATAAAAACTCTATTTTACCCACTGGTAAATATACTGTAAATATCTGCCTTTCCCGTTGGTTCTCCAGGATTTTGGTGCTGGAAGCCCATGACTTTTAGCTGCTTTCTGGAAAACCTATGTTCTTCCTATTATATTGTCTACCCCTCTCCTGTGTCCTATCCCATCTATCAATCCTAGACCCAGATCACAGGAAGTATTTTTACTAATGAAAGCAAACCTGTCTCTGGAGCTCAGGTGCCTGTCAAGTACCCATATTTCTCTCCAAGCTTTCTATAGGTACAGGTAGTCCCCGACTTATGATGGGTTTCTATTCTGATGACTCTGTTGTAAGTCCGTTCTGACTTAAGTCAAATACCTCATTTTTCTTTTTTACTACTTTTCGTTCTTACTGCCGTTTGTTATCAGTATCTTTGTAAATCCAGTCTTTATTTGTCCTTGGGTGGTTGGTATGAGAATGCTAACATCAGTAAATTACATGTGCAACATTGTTTGTAATACATATTACTAATGATAAAATGTACAAAAATAAACAAAACAGGATGGTCATAAGTGTGGATCTCAGAACTCAAATGTGTTGTAAGTCTGGGACTACCTGTACATGGGTAATGGGGATTGTAGAGTATGATGGTTAAGCAAAGAAGTTTTGGGGTCTATTAGACCAGGGTTTGAATCTTGGCTCTGCCTCTCAATAGCTGTGTGACACTCTTGATCTCAATTTCCTTTTGTAAAATGGGGATGTGGTGTAGTAAATTACCTGGTATGGCTTTTCTAGCCCTAAGTCTTTGTAAACTCTGTGGTGGAATTTGCCATGAGCAACTGAGGAGCTCCTGATTGTTAAAGTTACCCACCTGGGGTATTTCTGTTGAGAGTGGCACAAAGCAATGTTCTGGGACGTTCGCTCTCTCTCAGGTGCTTAGAATTCTGACGTTATGATTGGTTAGTTTGGCCACTCTGCCAGGCTCATGCTGCTGAGAGAAACATGCTCCTGAGAGACATGTGATGCTGAAAAAGAGACACCAAGAGACATGCACTACTGTGAGAGAGCTTGAGAGAGACTGTTGGCTGAGAGATGGTGGGCTGAGAGAGACTGAGCATTTTTCCCTGAGCTTGAATGGTGGCCTGGTGCTTCCCTAATGAACCCTATAATCTGTGAGTTCTGTGTGGCCATTGCAGTGAATTATCGAACCCAGCAGAGAGGTGGTAGGTGCTGCAGGAGCAATGGTTGGTGAAAAGACTGGAGGCGGGCAGCATGTTTGGCCTTGCAGGTATAGGCCTTGGGCTACTGATAGTAATTCTGTCTTCCTCTTGTGGGGTTAGAGGAGGTCAGAAGATGTGGCCTCCTTGCCCCTTTGGCAAGGGGTGATAATAATAATTGAGCCTCTCTCATAATGTTGTCATGAGGATTATATGAACTAATTCATATACATCACCTAGCTTTTTCTAGTTATCAAGCTTGATTCCTTAATTTTTATAAATAAGAGTGCAGGTTCTGCAGTCAGACAAACCTGGTCAGCTCTCCTAATTGTTAGCTGTGTGACTTTAGGTAAGCTATTTTTTAAACTGTGAAACTGAGGCAATAGTAAGGTTGTTGGGAGGATTAAATAGTGCATGGAAAAGTGCTTAGCATAGTTCCTGATACGTAATATCCACTGCCATCAAGTCAATCCCAACTCACATAGTAAGTAAGCACTCAATAAATACTAGCTATTATTATAATTGTAATAATCACTATTATTATTATTATTATTATTATTATGTGTTGCAGGAATCATTGGCCCATCATATCCACTAAAGAAAGGCTCAGTGCTTTATCTTTTACTTTTATTTTCTATTGTGGTAAAATACACATTGTAAAATTTCTGTTTTAACCATTAAAAAGTGCACAATTCAGTGGTATTAAATATATTCAAAATACACTTTTGAATATACTTCAGTGCAACCATAACTATTATCTAGTTCCAGAACTTTTTCATTATCCCAAACAGAAATTCTGTATGTATGCAAAAATGGCACGGCAGTATCTGACTTCCTCTAACTTCACAAGTGAGGAAGAGAAACAAAATCAACAGGCCAAGGTTGTTCCTATGAGGCAAAGGTCAGACATGCCTCCTCTCTTCAGACATGCCTCCTCTCTCCACCCTTTTTACCAATCCTGACACCAAACTCTCCTTCCCATGACACTCTCTTCTGCTGGGTTCAATAATTCACTGCAACATCTCACAGAACTCATTAACTGTACTTACAGTTAATTGGATTATTAGGGAAATAACAGGGCAGAATTATATATTGAGATCAACTTGGAAGTAACAGGAACAACTTAGGATGCAGTTGCTTGATCATGACAGCTTTTTCTCACCCTCTGCTACTGGGCCCTGCTGGAGGTCTTCTTGGGTAAGTGTTACAGCTCTTAGCTCTGTGAGTCAGCAACCCTCCCCACAGCCATTTCACACCCCTATCACTCTTGCTACCTACTCCTGGTGTCACAGTCTCTTCAATTGTCTTTCGTGTTATAGCTCTCTGCCACCTGGGTCTAGGAAGTTCCCAGAGCAGAGACCCTGAGGCCCAAAGGACAAGTTCTGCTCCCATATCTTCTTTCTTCATGGTAGTGTGGTCCCCCTTCTCCTTTGGAATTGGTTTTCCTTTAAGCCCAGCCGATGGCAAAACTGACCAATCTCCTCATTAGGATTCCATGCACTTTATTTGCATGGTCCCACAGACATAAGGGTGCCATGTACCTTATCCGTTTTATTAGCAAGCTATCCAATTCCTTTGATGGCCACAGCACTTTATTTGTATAGTCCCACCCAATCTTTTGGTGGGAGTTACAAGACTATGGCTAGAAGAGCCATATTGAGCAATCCACTGCTCCACAACCCATTAAGCAATCACTCCCCTTTCCCTTTTTTCCCAGTTCTGTCTCTATGTATTTGCCTATTCTGGATATTTCATATAAATGTGACCTTTTGTGTATGATTTATTTTACTCTGCATAATGTTTTCAAGGTTCATCCATATAATAACGTGTATCAGAAGTTCATTGCTCTTTATGAGTGAATAATATTCCATTGTATACAATATGTTGTTTATACACTTATCTGTTGATGGGCATTTGGGTTGTTTCTAACTTTTGGCTATTGTGAATAGTACTGCTGGGCACATTCTTCTGCGCATATTTGCGTGAAGACATGTTTTCAGGTATTCTGGGTATATAACAAATCAAAACCAGCTCAACTGTATTCCACAGGGTTTTCAAGACTGTGACCTTTCAGAAACATATTGCTAGACTTTATTTCTAGGCAACTCTGGGTAGGTTCAAAGCACCATCCTTTCAATTAGTAGTGGAGCCATTTATGCCATCCAGGAATGTCTGCTGGTTACATACATAGGAGTGGAATTGCTGCATTATATGGTAATTCCATGTTTAACTTTTTGAAGATACAACAGTTTTCCACAGCAGCTACATTTTACTTTTGCACCAGCAATGCATGAGGGCTCCAATCTTTTCACATCCCTGCCAACACTTATTTTTAGTTGTTGTTTTAATTATACCCATCATAGTCAATGTGAAGTGGGATCTCATTGTGGTTTTTATTTGCGTCTCCTTAATGAACAGTAGGAGTCCCTGAATGGCACAAACGGCCACACATTTCACTACTAAATGAAGAAAGGCCTGGCGACCTGCTTCTGAAAAATCACAGCCTTGAAAACTCTTAGGATCACTGTTCTATTATGTAATAACACATGGGGTTGCCATGAGTCAAAAGGGGTATTTTGGTTTTAATGACTAGTGATACTGAGCATCTTTTCAAGTTCTTACAGACCATTTGTATATCTTCATTGGAAAAATGTTTATTAAGAATTTTGCTCATTTTCATATTGGGCTATTAGTATTAGTCTCTTTTTAAATTATTTGCCATGATTCTCTCTTGTATCTCAACTTCACTATTTTCTCTCAGAACACTCTGGTCTGTTAACTGTAGCACTTATCACACCCATGAGGAGGTTTGATTTTTTTACTGTGTGTCTCCTTCACTAGACTAAACTTCATGAAGACTAGGATAGTATATTTTTTATTCACCATTGCATTGTATTCTCTGTGCCTAGCACAATGCCTGGCATATGATATGTATGCCAAAAATATTTGTCAAATAAATGTGTACTATTTGAATTGTCTTCTTTGTGAGACATAGATTAAATTAGATTGTACATTTAATTTTTCAAAGGTTAGCTGCCAATCTGTGCTTAATTTGATTCCAACACCCTTTCTATGGTTAATTTGATCTAAGATGGTTAAACTTTTTGATGAAACACAAATTAGATTATGTCATTACCCTACTTAAAGTCTCTCAATAGTTTGCCATAGCCTACGGGAAAATGTCCAAATGTGTTAGCATGGCTGACAAGCCCTCTGCAACAGTGGATTTCAATTTTTTTTCAGTGTGATCCACAGTACAAAATAAACTTTACATTACAACCTGGTACCAACTTCCATAAATGTGCTTATATATAACTGAACAAAGTTTCATAAAAATTCTTACTTGTAGCGTATGCAATGCATTATATTTTCTATTCTATTATTAAAAACAAAAGCAAAAACTGTTGCCATCAAGTCAATTCCAACTCATGGCGACTTCATGTGTGTCAGGTAGGGATTTCAATGGATGTAGATCAGGCCTTTCTTCGAAGGTGCCTCCAGGTGAAATTGAACCTTCATCTTTTCCTTTAGCCACTGAGTGAATTAACCATTTATACTCCAATTCTACTATAATCCACACATCATTTAATAAAATATTGTTTATGACATATAGATAGGCTCTCAAGATCCTATCTCCCATGAGGCCATGGTCCAGGCAAATCTGGAGTGACAACAGAAGGACCACCAAATGTAGGGAAGACTACATGACATAATTTTACTCATTCCCTTGGTGAGATCACTCAGTGTCATGGCTTCATGGATACCATATATATGCTTACAACTCTCAAATTTGTCTCTCCAGCCTGGAACTTTCATGGGAACACCAGACTCATATCTCCACCTGCCTATTCAACTCTTTACTTGATTGTCAAATAAGCATTTCAAACCTAACATATCCAAAAATGAATTTCATCTGTATCTCATAAAACCTGGCCCTTCCATAGGCTTCCCAATAATAATAGCAACTCCACTCTTCAAGTTGTTCATGTAAAAAATTTGGAGTCATCCTTGACTCTTATATTCTAAATTTCATTGTGGTGAAATATATCTAACAAAATATTTGCCATTTTAACCATTTTTAAGTGCACAAGTTGATGACAATAATTAAATTCACCATGCTGTACAATCATCACCACTATCCATTTCCAAAAGTTTTTCATTACTCCAGCCAGAAGCTCAGTACCCTTTAAGCAATAACTTACCATTACCCCCTCCCTTGGGAGATCTGGTAGCATAGTACC
>NW_006921939.1:2512550-2513805 GCF_000298275.1 Orycteropus afer afer | reverse complement strand
GGAAAGACCAAAACGGATGTCAGAAGCAGCTCTAAAACTTGTTCTTGAACATAGAGTAGCTAACGAGAATGAAAGAAATAATGGAATAAAAGAGCTGAACAGAGATTTCAAAGAGCAGCTCAAATAATGTATTATAATGAAATGTGCAAAGATCTGGAGTTGGAAAACCAAAAGGAAAGTACGCACTCAGCATTTCTCAAGCTGAAAGAACTGAAGAAAAAATTCAAGCTTAGAGTTGCAATATTGGATTCTAAGGCCAAAAAATCTGAATGATACAGGAAGTATCAAAAGAAGATGGAAAGAATACACAGAATCACTGTATCAAAAGTAGTCTATGTTCAAACATTTCCAAAGGTAGCACATGATCAAGAACTGATGACACTGAAGGAAGAAACCCAAGCTACATTGAAGGCATTAGCAAAAAACAAGGCTCCAGAAATTTATAGAATACCAATTGAGATGCTTCAAGTAATAGATGCAATGCTAGAAGCACTTACTCATTTATGCCAAGAAATTTGGAAGACAGCTACCTGGCCAACTGACTAGAAGAGATCCATATTTGTACCCATTCCAAAGAAAAGTGGTCTTATCAAACACTATTATTGCTATCACATGCAAGTAAAATCTTACTGAAGATAATTCAAAAAAGGTTGCAGCAGTATATTGACAGAGGGCTTCCAGAAATGCAAGCTGGATTCAGAAGAAGGTATGGAAAAAAGCATATCATTACTGATGTCAAATGGATCTTAACTGAAAGCAAAGAATACCAGAAAGATGTTTACTTGTGTTGTATTGACTAAAGCATTTGATTGTGTGGATCATAACAAATTATGGATAACATTGAGGAGAATGGGAATTCCAGAACACTTAATTGTATTCATGAGGAACCTGTACATAGACCAGGAGGTTGTCATTCAAACAGAACAAGGGGTTACTGCATGTTTTAAAATCAGGAAGAGACTGTGTCAGGGTTGTATTCTTTTACCATACTTATTCAATGTTTATCTTAGTAAATAATCTTAGAAACTGGGTTATATGAAGAAGAACATGGCATCAGGATTGGAGGAAGACTGATTAACAACCTGCAATACGCAGTTGACACAACTTTTCTTGCTGAAAGTGAGGATGACTTGAAGCACTTCCTGATGAAGATTAAAGACTATATATAGTCTGCAGTATAGATTACACCTCAATATAAAGAAAACAAAAATCCTCACAACTGGTCCAATAAACAGCTGCATGATAGATGGAGAAA
>NW_006921939.1:2504668-2505792 GCF_000298275.1 Orycteropus afer afer | reverse complement strand
AAGAACTAACAGATCTGTCTTGGAAGAAGTGCAGCCGAGATGCTCCTTGGAAGCAAGAATGGCCAGACTTCGTCTCACCTACTTTGGTCATGTTGTCAGAGGGGACCATTCCCTGGAGAAGGATGTCATGCTTGGTAAAGTGGAGCATTGACAAAAGAGGGGAAGGCCTTAGACGAGATGGATTGACACGGTGGCTGTGACAATGGGCTCAAGTATAGCAAGTATCATGGAGCTGGCATGGAATTCAGGTGGTGTTTCATTCTGCTGTGCACGGGGTCGCTATGAGTCGGAAGCAACTTGACGGCACCTAACAACAACAACAACAATACAAAAGAAGTACGAGGACCAGTTAGGAAGCTATTGAAATAATTCAGGCAAAAGGAAGTTGGAAAGGTGTCTGGAAATACCTCAAAAAGTTAATTTTAGAGTTATCATAGCCAGTTGCTGTTGAGTCACTTCCAACTTATAATGACCCCGTGTGTGTTAGAATAGAACTGTGCTCCCTAGGGTTTCCAGTGGCTGATTTTTCATAAGTAGATCTCTAGGAATTTCTTCCAAAATACCTCTCGGTGAACTTGAACCTCAAACTTTTCAGTTAGCAGCTGAGTAAATTAACCATTTGCACTACCCAGGACCTCCAGAGTTACTGTGTTGTTGTTTGGTACTGTCAAGTTGGTTCCAACTCATAGTGACCCTATAGACAACAGTACCAAACACTGCCTGGTCCTGTGACATGCTCACAATCATTGCTGTGTTTGAGGCCATTGTTGCAACCACTATGTCAGTCCATCACCTTGAGGGTCTTCCTCTTTTTTGCTGACCCTTTACATATCCACAGTATGTGAGGTAAAGTCTCACCATCCTAGCTTCTCAGGAGCATTCTCAAAATACTTCCTCTGAGACAGATTTGTTTTTTCTTTTGACAGTCCATGGTATATTTAATATTCTTTGCCAACACTGTAATTCAAAGTCATCGATACTTCTTCAGCCTTCCTTTTTCATTGATCAGCTTTTACATGCATACAAGGCAAATGAAAATACCATTACTTGGTGTGGTAGTTAAGGTTGTATGTCAACTTGCTGTGCTGTGGTTTTGTGTGGCTGGGCAGCTAGATGTAGTTATT
>NW_006921939.1:2501436-2503828 GCF_000298275.1 Orycteropus afer afer | reverse complement strand
TACATATGGTGAAAAGATACAACCCTAATGTACATCTTTCCTGATTGTATCCCCTCGTTCCATTCCAATGACTGTCTATGTAGAGGTTCTACATTAGCACAATTAAGTGTTCAAGAATTCTCATTCTTCACAATGCTATCCATAATGTTTTATGATCCACATAGTTTAATGTTTTTATGCACTCAATAAGACACAGGTAAACATCTATCTGGTATTCTCTGCTTTCAGTCAAAGATCTATCTGATATCAACAATGATATCCCTCATTCCATATCCTCCTCTGAATCAGGCTTGAATTTCTGGAACTTCCCTGTCAGTGTACTGCTGCAAACGTTTTTTATCTTTTTAAATTATCTTCAGCAAAATTTTACCCACATGTGATTTAATGATATTGTTCAATAATTTCCACATTCTGCTGGATCACCATTCTTTGGTATGTGCATGAATATGGATCTCTTTCAGTCAGTTGGCCAGGTAGCTGTCTTCCAAATTTCTTGGCATAGCCGAGTGAGTGCCTCCAGTGAGGCATTCATTTGTTGAAACATCTCAATGGGTATTCTGTCAATTTCTGGAGCCTTGTTCTTTGCCAATTCTTTCAGTGCATCCTCGACTTCTTCCTTCAATACCATTGCTTCTTGATCATATGCCACCTCCTGAAGTGGATGAACATCAACCAGTTATATTTGGTACAGTGACTCTGTGCATTCCTTTAATCTTCTTTTGATGTTCCCTGTATCATTCAATACTTTGCCCATAGAATCTTTCAGTATTGCAACTCGAGGCTTAAACTTATACTATACTCTATATGGTATGGTCCCTCAGTTACCTCTATGACTTTATCTCCTGTTACTTTCCTTTGCATTCACTCTGTTGTAGTCACAATGGTCACTTCTCTGTTTCTCTAATACACATGGTATGTGCCAAACTCAGAGTCTTTGCACCTGTCATTCCCCTTGCCTTTAATGGTCTTGTCCCAGATGTCTGCATTGCTGCTTCATTACTTCCTTTTTGTTGTAGCTAAAATGTTGTCTTCTCACTGAGACCTTTTTTGGCAAATCTATTTTTTACTTTCTCTTCAAATACCCCATATCCCCTTCTTCTGCACTATTTTCTTCTCTTTAGCACTTATAATTATTTTACACACTATGAATTTTACTTATTTATTTAAAATAGTTTATGTTCTGTTTTCCACACTAGAGTGAAAGTTCCACGAGACTAGGGTTTTATTTATTTTTTTTTTAGATATATTTTACTCATGTTCACAATTGCATATCCACTCTCTAAATCAGTGTCTCTCCCATAGTAGTGATTCAACAAATACTTGAACAAATCAATGAATAAATGATGGAGTGAATGAATGAGTAGTTAAATTATTAGCTTTGGAGTCTGAAAAACATAGTTTGAAATCTCAACTCTGCCACTTACTAGCTGTGTGACCTTGTGCAGGTTCTCTGAGCCTCAATTTATTGCATGACTCACAGAACTGATGTAATCATTTTAATGAGATAGTCTGTGTGAAGCCCTTAGTATAGACATTGGTATATAGAAAGAATATGAAGCATATAAAAATAATTATGAAATAGTTTCTAAAATTCATTTTTGAAAACCTAGAGGATGAATTTCTAGGCTATGTCCTAATTAATGTTGGATGTAGCATTCTCTGATCTGAAATGCGAAGATTCCTGGACCAGCAAAGGATAACAGAGATTTTGGGGGTGTATGAAATCTCTCTTAGAGATTTTCTCCATTTTTTCCAGCTTAAGCTCCTCTGAATGATATTTTTAAGAAAACATGAGGCTTCCTCTGCCTCTAGCTATGTCTGAGGCCTAGTCACCTCCACTATATACACTCTGACCTGGCTCACCCATAATTCATAGAAATCTCCACTGTTGCCATAGTGATCATCCTGTCATAAGAGGATCCCTGAAAGGGATCTGCCCAGAAAATGTTGTCAGCTTAGCTTTGCCACAACCTCATCTGGAAACAGCAGTAACTGACTTCTATACCCAGCTGCACTCACTAGGGACTCAGAATCACTATGATGTGTCACTTAAGGGTTGGGATGTAGGAGTGGTGATACCCTAGTACTAGAGCATGCATCAGAATCACCTGGAGGTCTTGTTAAAACACAGATGTCAGGGACCCATCCCCAGAGTTTCTGGTTCACTGGGTCTGGGGTGGGGCAGAAAATGATCATTGCTAACAATTTCCCATGTGATGCTGATGCTACTAATGGGGGGGCACACTTTGAAAACCACTGCCATTGTACTATCACACAATCATCCCTAAGCTTGTTGTTGTTGTTAGGTACTGTTAAGTTGTCTCCGACTCATAGCGACCCTATGCACAGCAGAACAAAACACTGCCTGGTCCTGAACCAGCTCCATGATTCA
>NW_006921939.1:2495141-2500281 GCF_000298275.1 Orycteropus afer afer | reverse complement strand
TTGACAACTTCCAATTTTCCTAGATTCATACTTCATACATTCCATGTTCTGATTATTAATGGATGTTTGCAGCTGTTTCTCCTCAATTTGAGTAGTGCCATGTAAGCACATGGAGGTCCTGAATGACTTACTTTATCCATATCATTAAAGTTGGTTCTACTCTGATGTGGTAGCTCTTTCCCAGTCCTATATTGAGTGCTTTCCGACCCAAGGGGCTCATCTTCCTGCACTGTGTTGGACAATGTTTCCAAGCTATTGGTAAAGTTGCCCAGTAATGTATCAAACAGTGCTTCTCTGCTATTCATAAGGTTTTCCTTGGCCAATTTTTGAGATGTGGATGGCCTCATCCTTCTTCTTAATCTGTCTTAGTCTGTAAGCTGCATTGAAACTGTGCACCATGTGCAACTCTGCTGGCATTTGAAACACCAGTCGCTCAGCCTCAAGCCTCACAGACAAAACTGACAGACAAATTTGTCTCCCTTAGTTGTCGGCAACCTCTGCAACATCCTCTTACCAAATTCCTACCCAGAACCTATCAGTCTGTGGTTCCCGGCTGCTCCCTCCCTTTCCTGGCTCTAGGGGGCTTGGGGCCTAGCTTTGCCTCCCACCCCTTTTTACCTGGATATCCTGCTGCTCCTGAGGTCCCCAAGGCCTCCCCCATCCCTAAGCTTTGTTGTGTGCCATCGAGTCGGCCCCGACTCATAGCCACCCCTCCTTGGGTTTCCGAGGCAGTATCACTACGGAAGTAGGATTGCCCAACCTAAGAATCTGATTTAGGAAGTCTGGAGCCCGGTCCAAGGAGGTCTGGTTGGGCAGTGCCTAGAAAGAATATGAGACACATAAGGCATTTGACTGCTAACCAGAAGGTTGGAGGTTCAAACCTGCCAGCCACTCTGTGGAAGGAAGACTGGGGCAGTCTACTTTCATAAAGATTTACATCCCCAGAAACCCAATGGGGGTCGCTATGAGTCAGAATCGACTCAATGGCAGTGGGTTTGATATTTTGGTTTGGAGCCCAGCCCAGTAATCTCCATTTTAAGCAAGTACTCTAGATGATTCTGATGCAGGTGTTCCATGGCTCACACTTTGTGCTCCTGGTATAGTTGCCTTCAAGGTACTGATTGAGAAAGTTCTGGGGGTGGGGCCTGAAAAAATCATATATATAACAGGTTTCTAAGTGGTTTTGATACACATTAAAGTTTGAAAGCCATTGATTTATCCTGTTGCCATTTAACTGAACTAATGAAACAGCTCTTTCCTCTGTCCTTTTAAAGGCACAGCTGGGGAGGAGTATAAAGGGGAGAAGAGATATCCACACCATCTAATAAAAACTGGCATAGAAAAGGCTTTTGAGAGAAAAAAAAAAACTTCTGAGAATAACAGTGGCCATTGTGTGACTAAGGGTGTAGGGGAGAGGAGTAGAGAGGGCAATTAAGCTGCTGCAAGGCTCAAGTAAAGTTTACAAAAGAGGTCAACTTTTGGCTGCTTGGGCAAAACAGCTCTGATAACATTGTATTCAGGCAGACTCCTACTTATCCATCAAGTTTCTGCTCAAAAGCATCTGTTGCCTGACAATGACCTGGATGGATTCCCTAGGGACAACCCAAATAACTCTTAGAGAAGTCCAGAAGCATAGGATTGGGAAAGACTTCTTATATCACACACCTAACCTTCTGGTGGCATAGTGCCTAAGGCACTTGACTTCTAACCACTACTTCCATAGTGATATCACCTCAGAAACCCAAGGAGTGGTCGCTATGAGTTGGGTCCTACTCGATGGCACATAACAACAACAACAATATGGGCAAAATACTGCATGAGGCAGGAAGCATCAAAAGAAGACTAAAGGAATGCAGAGTCACTGTACCAACAAGAATCGGTGGACCTTAAACCATTTCAAGAGGTAGCACATGATCAAGAACTGATGGTACTGAAGGAAGAAATCCAAACTACACTGAAGGAATTGTCTAAAAACAAACCAAGAGGAAATGATGGAATACTAATTGAGATGTTTCAATGAACAGATGCAACACTGACATGCTCAATTGTCTATGCCAAGAAATCTGGAAGACAACTACTTGGCCAACCAACTGGAAGAGATCCTTATTCATGCCCATTTGAAAAAAAAAAAAAGGTGATCGAACAAAATGCAGAAATTATGGAACCATATCATCAACATTACACACCAATAAAATTTTGCTGAAGATAATTAAAAAATGATTGCAGCCATATATTGACAGGGAAATGCCAGAAATTCAAGCTAGATTCAGAAGAGGGCATGGAATGAGTAATGTCATTGCTAATGTCAGATGGCTTTCAGCTACAAATACCAGAAAGTGTTTTATTAACTATGCAAATGCATTCAACTGTATGGATCATAGAAGATTATGTATAACACTGCGAAGATTGGGAATCCAGAACACTTAATTGTGCTCATGAGGAACCGAGACATAGACCAAGAGGCAGTCATTCCAACAGAACAAGGGGATACTGCACTGTTTAAAATCAGGAAAGATGTATGTCAGAGTTACATCTTTCCACCACAGTTATTCAATCTGTATGCTGAGCAAATCAACCTAGAAACTGGACTATATGAAGAAGAGAATGGCATTAGGATTTGAGGAAAGACTCATTAACAAGCTGTGATATGTAGCAACCTTGCTTGCTGAAAGTGAAGAGGAGTTGAAGCTCCTACTCATGAAGATCAAAGCCTTCAGTATAGATTACACCTCATCATTAAAGAAAACAAAACACTCATAACTGGAGCAATAAGCAACATCATGATAAGGGAGAAAAGATTGAAGTTGTCAGGGACTTCATTTTGCTTGGATCCACAATCAACACCCATGGAATCAGTAGTCAAGATATCAGAAGTATTTCACTGGGCAAACCTGCTGCAAATGACTTTTTAAAAATATTAAAGAGCAAGACGTCACTTTGAAGACTAGGGTGCACCTAACCCAAGCCATGCTATTTTCAGTTGCCTCATACGTATGTGAAAGCTGGACAATGAATAACGAAGATCACAGAAGAACTGATGACTTTGAATTGCGGTATTGGTGAAGAATACTGAAAATTGCCCATTTTTGCTTCTGCGGAGCAGCTGGTGGGTTTGAACCACCAGCCTTCTGGTTAGTAGTCAGCTACCTTAGGCAGTATGCTATCAGAGGTCCTGAAAATACCATGGACTGCCAGAAGAAGAACATATCTGTTTTGGAAGAGGTACAGCCAGAATGCATCTTAGAGGTAAGAATGGCCAGACTTCATCTCAGCTACTTTGGTCATGTTGTCAAAAAGGACCAGTCGCTGAAGAAAGATATCATGCTTGGTAAAGTAGAGGATCAGTAAAAAATGGGAAGACTCTCAAGGAGATGGATTGACACTATGGCTGCAATGGTGGGCTCAGGCATAGCAAAGATGTAAGAATGGCACAGGGCCAAGCAATGCTTCATTTTGTTGGACATAGGGTTACTATGAGTCAGAGCTGACTCATTGGCACCTAACAGCAACAGATGGCCGCTCACAAGCTTTTAAGACCCCAATCACTAGCCACCAAAGAAGGGTGTAGAACATTGTTTTTGTGGATTATGTTATACCAATTGACCTTAATGTCTCTGGAGACTATGATCCTGATACTCCAGGCCCAGCTACTGATTCTCTGAAGGTGTTTGGTTATACCTAAGATGTTTTTGAAACTTTGCCCCTATATACTGTACTATATTCACAGATGTATTTGTGAATTCTTTGACAACCTCAATCTTTTCTCCATTTATCGTGATGCTGCTGATCGGTCCAGCTGTGAAGATTTTTGTTTTCTTTATGTTGAGATGTAACCCATACTGCAGACTGTATTCTTCAATCTTCATCAGTAAGTGCCTCAAGTCATCCTCACTTTCAGCAAGCAATGTTGTATCATCAGTGTATGGCAGGTTGTTAATGATTTTTCCTCCAATCCTGATGCCACAGTTAACAAGGTTACAAAGCAGATTCGTTTTACTCTCAATGGTTTATGCACATTTGGTTTGATGGCCCTGATTACCATCCCCAACCATAAAAAGCTCTCTTCCCATCTTCTCGCTGTGACCACCCGCTCCCTGTGCCCTTCTTATTGATGCATTCCTGTCTGTCGAGCTTTCTCTCTATGTGAATGCTACCCAGCTGGTTATCTAGGGCCACTCTGACAAGAAATATACCACAAATGGGGAGGCCTTAACAAACAGGAGTTTATTCCTACAATTTGGAGGCTTTTAGTCCAAGTTCAAAGTGTCAGGCTCTAGGGCCTGGGTGAAATCCCTTCAACCTTGGGGTCCAGCTCTGCCTCCTGCTCCCTGCCCACTGAAGCTAGAGGCTTTTCTTCACTCAGACAGCTGCTGGCTCAAGCCTCATAGCAACATGCCACCACAGTAAGACAAACTGACAAACAAGTTGTCTCCCTTAGCTGTTCAAAACCTGTCCACTCTCCCCACCCTACCCTTACACTGATCCCTGCCTCTTTCCCACTGCTTGGGAGGGATGTGTTCTGGGTTCCCGGCCTTACCTGGATCCCTGCCTCTGCTTCTTGGCTCTGTTCTGGTCCTCCCCTCCCTCCCGTCTTTTCTCTGTTTTCCCTGGCTTTCTCACTGCTTGGGAGGCCCGCGTCCTGTGTCCCTGGCCTTACCTGGATCCCTGCCTCTACTTCCTTGCTCTGTCCTGATCCCCTCCCTCCCGGCTTTTTCTCTGCTTTCCTCAGCTTTCCCACCATTTGGCAGGGCCATGGCCTGGGTCCCCGGCCTTACCTGGATCTCTGCCTCTGCTTACTTGCTCTGTCCTGGTACCCTCCACTCTGTTTTTTTCTCTGCTTTCCCACCGACCCTCCTGCTTCCAATATCTTATCTATTTCTGTAATTTTAGTGTTTATCTTCTGGATTTCTAATTGCTGGTTTTGTATGATTTCAAATTGTGTGTTTATTTTGCATATTAATTATTTTCCTGAATTTTTCAAGGGTGTTTCAAGGGGATTGTCTGGCTTCTTATTGCTTCTGTTTATGGTTTCCTTGAGCTCTTGGAGGGATATATATATGTTGTTGTTGTTGTTGTTAAGTGCCGTCGAGTCGTTTCCGACTCATAGCGACCCCACGCACAGCAGAACGAAACACTGCCT
>NW_006921939.1:2484642-2491222 GCF_000298275.1 Orycteropus afer afer | reverse complement strand
TCTTGGAAACCCAAGGAGGGGTCACTATGACTTGGGACTGACTTGATGGCAGTGAGAGAGTGATATATATAATTTTTTAGATTCCTTCTCAGATAGTTCTATTGCTTGATTTTCCTGTGGGAGATTTCCTAATTCTTCAGTTTAGACACTTGTTTTTACTATCTTTTCCCGTTTTTTTTTTTTTTGTTTGTTTGTTTGTTTGTTTGAAGTTGTCTGTTGTTTCTCAGACATTTTGAAGTTATTGTCTTTATTTGTTGGTTATATACACATTTGTTACACCCTGGTTTTATGTTTTCCTTTGTTTGAATATATCTGGAAGTGTGGGACAGGAGTACTTCTTTGGTTATTAACATGGCTATACTGGGTCGCTCTCTAGCTTTCTCTGTGTTGGTGGAATCACTGGAGGGGATGTGGGTGCAGGTTTTTGTTCATCATAAAAAGGATTTACAGTTGGGACAAGCGTGTATTGCCCGCTGTCATTGAACCTGTGGTGCAGGACCCTATTGGTGTTACTTGTCTGTTGTGTGAGGTGGTTGGTATAGTAGAGATGGCTGACTAAACTAAAAAAACTCAAACTCACTGCCATCAAGTCGGATCCAACTCATAGCGACCCCTCTTTGGGTTTTGGAGGTGGCATCACTATGGAAGTAGATTGCCCAATCTTCTTTACAAGGAGTGGCTGGTGGGTTTGAACCACCAGCCTTCTGGTTAGCAGTCAAATCATTAGGCACTATGCCATGGCTGAACTGTTTTGTTTCTTTGGTATTCTTAAGGGTTTTCCTGGCCAGTTCTTTGAGAAGTGCATGGGCTCTTCCTTCTTCCTAGTGTGTCTCAGTCTGCAAGCCACGCTGAAACCTGTGCAGTATGTGCACCCCGCTGGGTTTGAAACACTGGTGGCACAACTTCAAGTCTCACAGCAACACGCCACCACAGTAGGTCAAACTGACAGACAACTTTGTCTCCCTTAGCTGTTTTAAAGCTCTTCAACCTCCCCTTACCTGGATCCCTGCCACTGCCTCCTTGCTCTGTCCTGGCCCCCCTGGCCTCTTCTCTATTTTCCCTCATTTTCCCGCCTGCTGCTTGTAAGGCATGGCCCGGGTTACCTCCCCTTACCTGGATTCCTGCCGCTGCCTCCTCAGCTAACTAATGAAGGGTTAATATGTTCCTCCCATTAGATGAAGCAAGGAAAAAAAGCCAAGTAGAAGAAGTGTAGAAGAAAAGATAGAACAAAAATAGATGAGAAGAAATAGGGAAAAAGGAGAAAGATACAAGAAAAATAGAGGAAACAAAAGTGAGTGGGTGAGAGAAATGAAGGTTTGGTAAAAATGAAAGAAGACAAGGAAGCAATTGGGCAAGTGACCAAATATAAAGGAAGAAAAAATGGGCTAGAAAATAGTAGAAAAATGAAGGGAGGATAAGGTATTTGAGGAGGTATTCCTTTAGTTAAGATGTTCTGGTGGCATAGTGCCTAAGGCATTTGACTGCTAACCAGAAGGTTCAAACCCACCAGTTACTCATGAGAAGGAAGATTAGGCAATCTGCTTTCATAGAGATACTGCCTCAGAAATCCAAGAAGGGGTCACCATGAGTAAAATTAACCCTATGGCAGTGCTTTTTTTGTTTTGTTTTGTTTTCTTTTAGTTATGATCACCCAGCGGCCCTGGGAATTGACTGCTGTGGGAAAATCCACTCATTCCCTGGAGTGCCCATGCAGGAGAAAGGAGACCGGAGCAAGAAGAGACCCCCAGTGGAGAAAGCCAAAGCCCATTTTCTGTGTTTAGGGTGAGATAATTCAGTCAGCAATGTAGGCATGGAGAAGAAGAGCCACAACCCGTGGCTTCGTTTGGAGCAGTCTGCCAATGATGGTGTTCAGCCATCAATCAGAGCCCTGCAGTTCAAACCCACCAGCCACACCTAAGGATAAAGGACAACCCTCTTCTGTGCAGATCGACAAGTCAGTGAAATCCCAAGACCCTGTCCCACTCTGTGCTGAAAAGGGCTGCTAAGAGTTGGACTCAAGCCCACTGCTGTGTGTCTCACTTGGGGTTCAGTTTATTCGGAGAGAATTTGTTTTCCCTTTCCTCTACTCCTTTCCAGACTCCATGGCAACTTAAGCAACTGCCCTGTTCCATTTCCCAGTATGATCTTTGCCCCCTACTCGTGGCTTTAGCTCACCTTGAAATACTCCTGGGGTGACTATTCTGTGTCTTAACGTCTGTGGGTTTTGTGTTCTGTGAAGTTGTGTTTTTTTTTTCCCCTTCTCCTCGACCTCCTTTGAATTTCTAATGACTTTTCTTTGGCTCTGCTGGCTAGGTGGGTTTTTTAAATCTTTCTCAGTCACTTAACGTGCTCCCTTTTGTTGTCACTAGATCTAATACTTTATCTTCTCATTAGCTGTTCATAACTCCAGTATCATTATTTTTATCTGTCTTACTGAGTTTCTCAAAATTTCTGTTGGTAGAGGGATCTGCCGTGCAGTTTGTTAGTAGGACGCCATCTTAACTCTCCCCTTTCCTGTCTTTTAATGACTTTTTGCTTTCTTCATATATTCTTGATATCATCCCACAACTCATCTGGTCTTCCATCATTGAATTCAATGCATCAAATCAAAATTCACGTGGGATATGTTGTTGCTGTTAGGTGTTGTCTAGTTGGTTCCAACTCAAAACGACTCTATGAGCAACAGAATGAAGCATTGCCTCGTCCTGAGCCATCCTCACAATCCTTGCTATGTTTGAGCCCATTGTTGTAGCCACTGTGCCAATCCATCTCATTGAAGGTCTTCTTTTTTGTTTACCCTCTACTTTACCAAAGATACCCTTTTCCAAGCAATTGTCCTTTCTGATAACATGACCAAAATAGGTACGATGAAGTTTGGCCATTCTTACTTCTAAGGATTATTCTGGCTGTACTTCTTCCAGGACAGATTTGTTAGTTCTGGCAGTCCATGATATTTTCAGTATTCTTTGCTAACATCACAATTCAAAGGAATCAGTTCTTCTTCAGTCTTCCTTATTTATTGTCCAGCTTTTATGTGCATATGAGGCAATTGAAGTTACCATGGCTTGGGTTAGGTGCACCTTAGTCTTCAAAGTGATATCTTTGCTTTGGAATATACTCAAGATCATATTTTGGGTCTTGTGGAATTGTTTTAATATTCTTCCTCTTCAACTTAACTTGCATATGAGGAATTGATGGTCTGTTCCACAGTTAACCCCTGGCTTTGTTCTGACTGATGATATTGAACTTCTTCCTCATCTCTTTCTACAGTTGTAGTTGATTTGACTCCTGTGTATTCTATCTGGTGAGGTCCACATGTATACTTAGTGCTTATGTTGTTGAAATAAAGTATTTAAAATGAATAAATCATTGGCCTTGCAAAATTCTATCATGCAGTCTCTGGAGGCATTTCTATCACCTAGGCCGTATTTTCCAACTACCAATGCTGCTTCGTTTTTTCCAACTTTTGCATTTGAATCACCATTCCAATCAATACATCTTGATTGTATTTTAGATCATTTTCAGACTGCAGAAGTTGGTAAAAATCTTCAATTTCTTCATCTTTGACTTTAGTGGTTGGTATGTAAATTTGAATAATAGTGATGTTAAATGGTCTTTCTTGTAGGTGTACGGGTATTATCCTATCACTGACAGCATTGTAGTTCAGGGTAGATCTTGAAACGTTCTTTCTGATGATGAATGTGGTGCCATTCCTGTAAAATTTGTCATTCCTGGTATAGTAGACCATATGATTGTCTGATTCAAAATGGCCAATATCAATCCATTTCAGCTCACTAATGCCTCAGATATTGAATTTTATGCATTCCATTTCATTTTTGACAACTTCCAATTTTCCTGGATTCATAATCCATACATTCCATGTTCTTTCTGATTATTAATGAATGTTTGAAGCTGTTTCTTCTCTTTTTGAGTTGAGCCACAACAGTAAATGAAGGTCCTGAAAGCTTTACTCCATCCACGTCCTTAAGGTCAACTCTACTGTGAGGAGGCAGCTCTTCTCCAGTCATATTTTCAGTGCCTCCCAACCTGAGGGGCTCATCTTCTGACACTATACCAGTTTTCCAATGATATATCAGACAATGCTTCATTGTTATTCATAAGGTTTTCAGTTGCAAATTTTTTCAGAAATGGATGGCCCTGTCCTTCCTAGTCTATCTTAATATGAAATCTCTGCTGAAACCTGTTCACTATGGATGACCCTGCTGGTATTTGAAATACTGGTGGCATAGGTTCCAGCATCATAGCAACATGCAAGTCACCACAGTATGACAAACTTACAGATGAGTGATGGAGCGGCCATCTAAGGTGCAACTATTGGTCTTTCCATGTCTGAAAAAAAAAGAAAAGAAGAGTGGAAGAGTGAAAAAAATGAAAGACACATGGAAACAATTATTCCAAAGGACTAACGGACCATGCGCATCCCAGCCTCCACAATGCTGAGACCAGAACTAGATGGTGCCCAGCTGCCACCTCTCTGAAAGGGATCAGAGGAAAAAGTTCTGGATAGAGTATAAGAAAAATTCAAAATATTGAAAAAGACCAGGGTTAATGGTCTGATAGAGACTAGTGGTACCCCCGAGACTGTGATCCTTAATAAAACTTCAAGCCCGGATCTGCACTTACCTTGGTGGCTCAATTTTCAGCCAAACAGTAGACAGGCCTATAGGGTGAACAGTAATAACAGGTAGGTACACTCTCCTTAAAATCAACCACATGAAATCAAAAGGGCAGCATTTGCCCAGGGATAAAGCTAAGAAGGCAGAAAAGGATAGGAAACAAGGAAAAGGGGCAATGGTAAACACCGGGAGAAATGGGAAGAGTGCTGTTACATTATGGGGTTTGCAATCAATGTCATGAAACAAAATGTGTATGAGCTCTTGAATGAAAAACAAATTTGCTCTGTAAACTTTCACTCAAATCACAATAATAATAATTTTTAAATTCTGATACAGAAGGTCCTGGGTTGGGTCCAGGAATCTGTTTAAACAACACCCTGGAAACTCTTCCAAAGGAGCCAGTACACTGTCTGTAATTTGAGGTTTGCTACCTTGGATATTCTAAGAGACCACTATCATTCCACAAAACAGCAGCCATTGCCAACATCTTAACAAAGACAGCCCACATCATCCCCTGCATCCTGCACCCAGATGTCTTCAGTTCCAGTCACTACCATACTGTTCATAAGAAGGGTGGTGCACCACAGAGTCTTCAGGACCAGATGCTCTGACCAAAGGCCCCAATTCATGGTCTTTTTCTTTTTAATTCAAAAAGGTAGAAAGTGATCACAAGTGACTTGTAATAACTGAAAACCCATTAGCATTTTGTGAATTGTGTAATTCACATATGTTCAAAAAATATTTTAAAAGTTTGAAAAAAAAGCAAAACATTAATTGTAGAGACTTCTTTCTCATGTCTCTCCCACCACATATCTCCAGTCACTCCTATTCTAAAGGAAGCAATCATCAACAATATCTTGTGTATCCTTCCAATTTTTTCTTTATTAAATAATGGAGGGTGCTCTTCAAATCTACCTGTTTGCCATCCACAGGTTAATAATTAAAGCTAACGTTGACTGTGCCCTTTGTGTATATCAGCTACTTTACACATATTATCTCATTTAATACTCAGAAGGTCCCTGCAAGGTTAGTTATTATTATCCACATTTTACAGAAATAAAAGGAAACTGAGGCTCAGAGTGGAGAATTAATTTGCCCAAAGTCACACAGATCATATATATTGCAGAGCTAGGACCTAACTTAGCCTTAGTCCAGAATTTATACTTTTAACCACACAGCTCTGCTGCTTTTTGACAGTGTACAAGAATAACACTTGCTATATATTGAATCCATACTACGTGCCAGGTACTGTTGTAAGCACTTTACTTGCATTGGTTAATTTTAAATCTTATTAACTCTTCAACCTGTTGAAGTAGCTCTGGTGGCACAGAGGTTAAAGCATTTGGCTGTCAACCAAAAGGTTGGCAGTTCAAAGCCACCAGTCACTCTATGGGAGAAAGATGTGGCAGTCTGCTTCCATAAATATTTATGGCCTTGGAAGCTCCATGAGGCAGTTCTACTCTTTCCTAATACGGTCACTATGAGTTGGAATCAACTACATGGCAGTGGGTAATAAGCTGTTGAAGGGGGTATTTTTTTTTATCATTATTATGGTTTCTGTGAATGTTTACAGAGTAAATTAGTTTTCCATTCAACCATTTTCACACATTTTGTTTCATAATATTAGTTGCAATCCCCTCAACATAACAGCACTCTTCTGGTTTCCTCACTACATTGCCCATTTCCACTCATCCTTTTTTTTTTCTTTTCATTTCTACTTCATTTAGAATGCTGAAGTGTAATTTAAATTTCAGAAAAGAATGCTCTCTGCTGATTTCCTTCACTTAAAAAGAAATAGAGGAGTTCCGGCAAGATGGCGGACTAGGCAGAAAGACTACACAGACCCTCTTCAACAAAGAAAAGAGAAACTAATTAATACAGACACAGAAGATAATCCTGGACCCCTGAGCCTTGAAGGGAAGGATATAGAAGTTCACTAAACC
>NW_006921939.1:2483455-2483839 GCF_000298275.1 Orycteropus afer afer | reverse complement strand
TTTTTCTTTTTGAGTTTTTCCCTTTTTTTCCCTTCATTATTCTTCTTCTCTAATGTTTTTTTTCTCTTAATGCCCTATCCCCAGATATTGCAGGTTTTCTTGTTTTTTCCTTTTCTTTTTTTTGGTTACTATTCCTGTGTGATTACATGGCGTGTTTTTTTGTCCCTTTGCTTTTAGTTTTTTGAAGGTTATTCAATTGTAATTTGTGTCTAATTGAGTGGGAGACAACAACAGTTCCCATAAGACACAAAGACACCCACACCTCCTACAACTTCACTTACCTCCTTCTCCACCAACAGGCCAACAACAAAAAACCACCAAGAGCAGCCTGAATCACCCTTGACTGCTCTTCACAAACAGTTAACAGAGATCTAAATACAACAA
>NW_006921939.1:2470951-2480120 GCF_000298275.1 Orycteropus afer afer | reverse complement strand
TGCCCAACCTTCCTTCCGAGGAGTGGCTGGTGGGTTTGAACCGCCAGCCTTCTGGTTAGCAGACAAGTGCTTTAGCCACTATGCTACCAGAGCTCGAAATAGAAGTTATGATTATCCCCCTATAAGGTCAAAAATTAAAGAGACCGTTATTAAGGTTTTACAAAAGATTTTGCCATTTTCAGGACATATTTCCACATATTTCCCATATTTCAGATACCCAGATAGTGCTTTATACATGAAACAGTTAAGTTTAGGGAGTGAAAAGAATCTCCTGTCGGATTTTCAGGAATGAACAGTATAAAAATGGAAGAGTTATTCCTGGACACCCTTCCCTCATCCTTCTTTCCTAACCCTTTCTTCCTTCTGAACTTTGCTTTTGGGCCAGAGCTGCCCTGTGGGTCTCATATGGTTGGTTGTTCAGAGGAGCACATCCCTCTTGGGTGCTTGTTGTTGTTGTTGTTGTGGTGGTGGTGGTTGTGTGCCATTGAGTCGGACCCAACTCATGCATGGGTGCTATTGGTCACTTTATAGGCCTGTCTGTTATTTGGCTGCATGGTGAGCTGTAGGAGTGGGTTCACTTCCAGGCTAAGGACTACAGTTTCAAAAGTTTCAGCAGTCTCTGTTAGACCATTCAGGCTGATCTTTTTTAGGAGTTTGAATTTTGTTCTACATTTTTCTTCTTGTTGTTGTTATGTGCCGTCGAGTCAAACCTGACTCATAGCGACCCCTCCTTGGGTTTCCGAGGCAGTATCACTACGGAAGTAGGATTGCCCAACCTTCCTTCTGAGGAGTGGCTGGTGGGTTTGAACCACCAGCCGTCTGGTTAGCAGGCAAGTGTCTTAGCCACTATCATCCTAGTAGGTGTTAACTATTATGCTCATTTTATAGATAAGGAGGCAGCGGTACAAAAAGGGTAAATAACTTGCCCAAGACCACACAGCTGGTGGCAAGCAGAACTGGAATATAAAGCCGGGCGATGTGACTTCAGTGCCTGCATACTTACGTACAATGCCATGTGGACTCTTTAGGCAGAAGCAGCACATGAATAAGAGCCTAAAGGCCTCAGACCTATGACCTATTGAATTCAAGCACACAAAACTGTTCTTGCTGTCCAGAATACCCCATCACAACAATTTTGATACCTCCTTAATGCTTTGTTATACCCCTGGACTCCCTCATGCCAATCCTTTGAGGCTAGATGGCCCTGCCCATAACTGCTGACCTGCCATGGCCAGCCACTATCACCCATCTCTGACCAGGAAAGTTACCCTGCAGACTGCTCTGTTCTTGTCTCTGCCAGGCTATGGCTTTCTGGCTTTTCAATCCCTTGATCTACCTATACCACTTATGCCATCTCTAGGCTTTAAGCTTGGGTTGAGACCTTTTTTTTTTTTTTAACCAGTTGTTGTCACGTTGACTCCGACTCACGATGACCTCGTATGTGTCAGAGTAGAACTTTGCTCCATAGCATTTTTAATGACTGATTTTTCAGAAGTAGCTCACCAGGCCTTTCTTCCAAAGTGTCTCTGTGTGTACTCAAACCTCCAACCTTTTGGTTAGCAGCTAAGTGTTTTATCCATTTGCACTACTGAGGGACACCAAACTTTCTAGTATGCCACCCTTATTTTATTTTATTTTTTCTAATGAAATCAGACATGGCTGTCCTTCTGGGTTTTGTGGTCCAGTTTGTTTCAGTAGGAACGCCTGCTCTTGCTCTAGCCCTGCAGGACCAAAGCCCAACCAAGCCCAGCTACTTTTCTCTCTGCCTAGGTAGGTCAGCCTCAGGCTCTCACTCCTGTGTAGTTAGGAGTCAAAAACAGCTTGCTTCCAACTTGTGCTTTTCAAGGTTCTCACCTGCTCTTTGGGGGAAGGAAACGGCAAATTTCTCTTGGCAGGTGCTCATTCTGGCAGCTAAGTTTAGTCACAGAGGCCAGAGCTGCTCCTCTGTGGGTGGTAATGCCTCAGGGTGCAGCTGCCAAGGGTTCTCCAGCCCTGCCCCTCCGCCACCCTCTGGACAAAAGAGGAAGTGATCTCAGCAAATGAGAATCTAAAACTCCAGCTCTCTCTTGCCATTTCTCTGCCCAGCCCCAGCACTCCCGCTTTGGGCAGGAGTTTGAACACAGGGGAGTAAGAAGTGGGGAGGACGTGGCCTTCTCTAGCAGCTGGCCACTCTCCTTTCAGCACGTTCTGTGGAATGCCTGGTCCCCTGAGATCCCGGCTTGAAAGGGGTTAGCTAGGGCTGCAAGGCTTCAATCTGCCAAACCCCTTCACCCAGACACGCTCTAAGATGGGGCTTCCTAACCTGGCCTCCCCAGATGGAATTCCTCCACAGGGGTATCCGAGAGCTTGAAATGCAGAAAACACATAGCTGTCTTTACTAAACTCTAACGGAAATGTAGCGTTTCCTTCCATTCAGAGCATAGGCAACAACCCATGGTGGTTTAGCAGTACCTGTGACTCTGTCATCAGTGGAAGTCACAGATGGCTGCATATTGCATTACAACAGCTGCAGATATCTTCAAATATTGTTTATGCTCATCACTGCTTCAAAATTACAGTAATCATAAGACCTGTCACTAGGTCCTGTTATTTAATGTGTGATATATTACTATACCACAAATTCATGTGTAAATATTTTGATGATTGTATTTTAATAGAACAGGTTTCCTTTGATTTTTGTTATTTTGGTTTATGCATTTAAAAATATTATTCTAAGAAAAGATTCTGTTGGCTTCATCAGCCTGCCAGAGTTTTGTGGCACCAAAAATTCAAGAACCCCAGATCTTAAGAATTCTATCTCTGGACTAGGAACTGGATGAACTTATTTGTGTTGAGGGCTAATGTATGGAAGCCTTGAGGGGAGAAAATACTATGAAGGAAATATGAAAGGGACAAGTTCTGGCTACTAATACTGCAAGCTGAACAGAAAAAAAAAAAATTGTGTGTGAAGCTGATGGTATGACCATGAGGACAGGTCTCAGTACCTCATCATTGCCACAGGAGCCCATACTATCCCCACTCTGGAACAGGCTGGAACAGCCTTGTGTTGTTGTTGTTATGTGCCGTTGAGTTGGACCTGACACATAGTGACCCCTCCTTGGGTTTCTCAGGTGGTATCACTACGGAAGTAGATTGCCCAACCTTCCTTCCAAGGAGTGGCTGGTGGGTTTGAACCACCAGCCTTCTGGTTAGCAGTCAAGTGCCTTAGGCATTATGCTACCAGCCAAGCTTATACCACCAGATAGCACAATTGCATGACTTGATGGCTGCGAGGGACCTGTGCCAAAGGATCCCATAACTGTAATACACTCACTACCCAAAAGCTGCAGGGCTTGCTAACAAGGTCTGATTAGGATGTGTAGAGACCTTAAAGCACTGAAAAGACTATGATTTCTCCCTTATATGCAATTCAAAAGGAAAGCAAAACTAAATGGTCAATGCTTTTGCTGAAATTCAAGTGACTTTCTGGATTTCCTGAATACAGAATTCTGGATAAGTTTATCTGGAAGCCCAGCACCACCTGCTGGTAAAAAGGTTGCTTGCTGGTGGTGGTGTGCTGTTGAGTTGATTGCAAGGAATCATGACTCTATATGACAATAGAAACTGCCCCCATAGGATCTTCTAGGCTGTAATCTTTACAGGAGCCATTTTCCAGGTCTTTTCTCCCACAGAGCCATTGGTGGCTTTGAACTGCCAATCTTTCTGAGTGCTTAACCATTGGACCCTAGGGCTCCATGGTAAAGGGGCAATAAAGCCAAGTCCTGCTCTGGACACTGACTGAGCCCAAGGCCCCAAACCCCAGTTGAATCACAATGTGTGGGACACTGGCAAAATCCAGGACAGCTGGTGTCTACTTCCAGGATCCCAATAGACTTGGGGATTTGGACAACACTTTGGACCCTCTCTCAGCCAATTTAATTGGCTCAGGCCAGCTCCAGTGTAAGTGGACCCCACACTATGATTCAGAAAACTAATAGCCATTGAGATACATAGAAAAGTCCACACCTAGCATTATGCAAATGCTCTGGCCAGACACAACATTGCTCAGGAATCCTATCTCTCAGCTTCACCTTGCTCCTTGGTCCCTGGCTTCCCCTAGCTACAAAACCAAATTTCTTCCATCTTCTGGGTCATATGAAACCTAGGCTCCTCAGAGTTATGCTAGCAATTGCCTCTATAACCACTCCTGCATGAATTTCTGCCTGGCAGTCATCAATCCCTGTACCTCTCTAGTAGTGATCTATTGCTCTTTGGGGGAAAAAAAAATCTAGATCTCTAGCTCTGGCAGGATTATATATCATGCAAATTCTGTGACCTTATGGAACTCTTCCTAATTCTGGTAATTCCCAACCTCCTGGATGAACCCCCCAAGCAACCCTGGTGGCAGAGTGAATAATGCATTTGGCTGCTAACCAGGTTATCAGTTCAAAGCCACCAGCTGCTCTGAGGAAGGAAGATGGTGCAATCTTCACGAACCCAATGGGGGGTCACTATGAGTCAAAATTGACTTGATGGGAGTGAGTTTGAGTTTTTTTGGGGATGAACCCCCAGGGAACACATGGCAGCAAAAGTTAGCCTTCTAGGCCAGCTACATCCCTGATCAAATTCAGGAGCATGACAGAAATTCCCTGCAATTTTAAACCTGTCTCAGGAGTCCTTGTGCTGATAATTGCCTGAAGTTTGCACAACACCTCAGCTTCTCAAACAGCAGATGAACCAGATCCTGCAAAACCCTCTGTATTGAGATTCACTGTCTATTTAGACGTCTTCCACTGTTACTCAATTCAATCAAGTCCATGGTTCAGCCAGTTCTGGGCATATTGCAGCAGTCCTTCCACTAATCTTGTAAATGAACATTGTAAAAGCTGAGGGTTGGAGTTCCTTGGCATCTTTCTACCATCCCAGAGCATTTGCATGAAGATAGACAAGAAAGAAATCTAACCTGGAGGAGGAATCCCTTGAACCCTTAAGGATATAAAACGTTTCTTGCCTTCTACTAGAGGCTACTTCAGTTCTCTACCTTTGGTGTCCTACTGCCACCAAGTTCCAGGAAGCAAAGGAAACAACCAGCAGGCTTGGGATGCTAGACAGTATGCTGCTGGAAAGGACACACGATGAAGAATGCCTTGTATCCTGCACAACTTTTGAATGTCACTCCCACAATCAGTTATTCATATATGTAAAGAAAATCTGTTTATAATTATCTATGCCTAGACTATAACTTTGCTTTACACATAAATACAAAGTATTTTTTTGTACGGGTTGAATATATTCTGAATTTTCCAGGAATACAACCACCATGGAAATTGAGGGAAAATTGGACTTTGTTTTCGTTGAGAACTCTCCCAAGAGTTGTTTAACATTTTTGAAGATCACATTGCCAACAGCAACACTGCTCATGGTAATTGAGTCACTACTGCAATGCCCCTGGATGGGTCTTCCTTTGTAATGTTTGCCTTCATAGTATCTCCGCTCACAGGTGCAAGTCTCTGCCTGTTTCTCTAGATCTGCCTGCATAGTGAGGCCTGAATCTTACAAATGGAAAGCCAAAACTTGTTGCAAATACTTTCCTTTTATTTTCTCTTTACACTACAGTTAGAACACATGCTCTCCCTCTTTCAGCATACACACACATGCACATGCACACACAATTATGTTTGTTTTAAACTCAGAAAAACAAACCTGTTGCCATTGAGTCAATTTCAATTACAGCGACCTTATAGGACAGGGTAGAACTGCCTCGTGGGGTTTCCAAGACTGTAATCTTTACGGAAGTGGATTGTCACATCTTCCTCCTGCGGATTAGCTGATGGGTTCAAACCACCAACTTTTTGGTTAGCAGCCAGGTGTTTTAACCACTGCACCACCAGGGCTCTCTCTGTGTGTAGTAGGTAGATTATATTGTTTCCTTGTTTCTTTGTTTCATTTCAGGATAGTAAAGGGACTGTAGCAAATTAATTGTTTAAAAATGTGCTTTGTGTATATCTCTCACTCCTCTCAGAATCTGATGAGATGGTATTATTTTCATTCTTCTTTGTAGATGAAGAAACTGAGGCACAGAGAAGTTAAGTAACTTGCTTGAGACCATACAGGTAATAAGTGATAGAATAGAGATCTAAACCCAAATCTGTTTGACTTCAAAAGCAATACACATTCAGCTCCCAGCGTATGTGGCAGATTGTCTGTATGGTTTCTTATTGATGGTAGAACAAGCTAAGAATGATTCTGAAGGCAGTGCATTCCAAAAATCTTTGAAGATTCCTAGAAAAACTATACATGACTTCCAGGATCACCGAAACACTCATGGATACATTTGGGTATGTTTGTGTAACATATCCACAGACAGACACACACACACATAGTCAAATGACTTCAGTCAAATTTAATGGTGTCTTAGACTGCTAACCAGAAGGTTGGTGGTTCAAACCCACCAGCCACTCCTCGGAAGGAAGATGGGGCAATCTACTTCTGTAGTGATACTGCCTCAGAAACCCAAGGAGGGGTTGCTACGAGTCAGGGTCGACTCGACGGCACACAACAACAACAACAACAACATTTCTTAATAATACAAGGAGTTCTGGTGGCATAATGGATAAGGCATTTGGCTGCTAACCAGAAAGTCAGTGGTTCAAAGCCACCAGCTGCTCTGTGGAAGGAAGATGGGGAGATCTACTTCTATAAAGATTTACAGCCTCGGAAACCCAGTGGGTGCTGCTATGAGTCAGAATTGACTCAATGGCAGTGAGTTACTTCTTAATTGCTTCTCATCTCCAATTAGACTGTAAAATGTATGAAAGCAGGTAAGTGCCAACTATACTTTCCACTTGAAAAAAAAATAAAATATATTATCTGACACTGAATGTGACAGAGGTACCAAAAAGTTCCATTTGGACTGTCCTGGAAAATCTCTACCTTGTCAATAACTAGCCACATTAATAGGACTTGAACTCTATGGCAGTGGGTTTTAACTAATAAATGAGATGCCCAAACATTTATTGTCCTCAATTAACAAGATACATCAGGTGATACCTGACTTATTCAGATAACTTTAGTTGGCCATTCATCTTTATCTGTATAGATGCAGCCTCAGTGGTTTGCTCCATGCCTCCATAGAAAACAGATCTCATTTCCAAGCATCTCTGAACTCCATCCCTAGATGGCAATATTCTCCAAGTTTTGAGTATCATAAAAGGCTAGTTCTGTGCAATGCCACATTTTCATTAATCATAGGTCAAATTAACCATCGTTCCTGCTACCAAAAGAATGCCCAGATGTTTTCCATGATGCAAATTCAAGAAAGGTAAGTTGTCTTTTGCAACTTGTTGACATTTTATCAGTAACCTTAAACTTGCCCCAGTGTACCTGGGTTTCCTTCTCAGCTTAGTTCAAATATTCATAGAACACATCCATACTAATCACAGATGCTGCACTAGGCTTTAGGGGTATAAGGATGAAGCAGAGCAGGCTTGACTCTAAGGAAGACATGGTCTACTTGGGGGAGAGATGCACAAACAAAAAACTAGATGACACAGGACTCAAATAGATATATGCACACCCATGTTCATCACAGCACTATTCACAATTGCAAGCAGATGGAAACAACCTAAGTATCCATCAACAGATTAATGGATAACCAAACTGTGGAATATACACATAATGAAATACTAACTGTGGTATATATACACAATGGAATACTATGCAACACAAAAGAATAATGTACAATCCACAAAACACTGCATAACATGGATGAACTTGGAGATTATCCTGAGTAAAACATGTCAATCCTTATAAGACAAATATTATATTAGTCCACTATTGTAAAAAGTCAAGGAAAATTTTATATATGGAAGGAAATTTTCTTTGTTGGTTACCAGGGATGGAAGGGGAGGAGAGGGAAAATTGCTAGATAAGTAAATATATATATATATAGTTAGTGGTTACTAGGGGTATGAGAGAGGGAAAAGGGGAAGCTTTTGTGTGCTGGGCATTGAGTTTATGCTAATGGTGGTAGAATCTTTTGGAAAAGAATAACAAGAATAGTGGCACAACATGAAAAATGTCATCAATGTCCCTGAGTTGTAAATGTTGAAGTTGTTATGTTGATGAATGTCTTGGTGTGTATGTTTTCACCACAATAAAATAAAATAAAAATTAGATGACAGTGTCATAAATGCTATGATGAGGCAAGAACAAGTGGGGCACCCCAAGAACAAGGAGGTGACACCAAGAGCTGAATCTTGAAGAATGAGCAGGCATTATGCAGGAGAAAAAGTGGGAGAGGAAAGAGATGGAGGAGAACACAGTATAAGGTGTGGGGATAGTTACAGGTCAGATGCAATCATAATGTCACAATCAAGAACCAACATATAAAACTATCTGTTCTTCACAAGTACTTCCTGAGATAAGATCATCATCTGTTTGATGATGTCACAATTAAGAACCAACATATAAAACTATCTGTTCTTCACAAGTACTTCCTGAGATAAGATCATCATCTATTTCACCCTTAGGCTCTTCTTACCTTGAGAAGGAATAATCCTTTCATTTCTAATAACTACATGGTGCAGTTCAGAAGGACATTATCCAACATTTGCTGAGACTCTACTAAGTGCTGTGCACTGTGCTAAGAGGTCCTTCATGAAATGTTTTCTTTGGTATCAACAATAATATCAACAGTAACTCTATAAGATGGGGACTATTATGCTATTATCATCTCCATTTTACAGAAGAGGAAACTGAGGTTCTGAAAGGTTAAGTGACCTGTTCATGATCACACAGCTAACAAGTGCCAGAGCAAGGATTTGAATAGAAGCATGCATGAGGTAGAAAGGAAGTTCAAGAGAGAGAGAGAGAGAGAGAGAGAGAGAGAGAGAGGAATCACTAATAATGTGAGTAGGAGTTGGGCTGAGAGAGACAAGGAGTGCTTTCCGGCACAGGTAATGCCTAAGTTGAACTTACTAAATGAATAACAATAATAGTAATAGTCTGTGCTAGAGTTTGCACTGAGCGTTTTATAAGTATTGCTTCATTTAATCCTTACAACAACTCTACGAGGAAATGCTATTATTACCCTTATATGCCTAAGGCCTGGACCAATGAGCAGCATCACAATAAATGGAGAGAAGATTGAGGTTGTCAAGGAATTCACGTTGCTTGGTTCTACAATTGA
>NW_006921939.1:2461505-2470376 GCF_000298275.1 Orycteropus afer afer | reverse complement strand
TCAAACCCACCAGCTACTCTGCGGAAGGAAGACTGGGCAATCTACTTCCATAAAGATTTACCGCCTCAGAAACCCAAAGAGGATCACTATGATTCCAAATCGACTCGATGATAGTGAGTTATTTTGTGGGTTTTCTGTTTTTTTTTTTTTGTTGTTGTTGTTGTTGTTGTTGTTTACAGGGCTGTTATGGCAACCCAGAAACCTGACTGCAGGGAATCAAAGAGGGAGAGGGATAAGGAAGAAGGAGAAAAGAGGCAGAAATAAGCCTGTTTCCATTTATCTGAAATATCTAGAACAGACAAACTCAGAAATAGAAAGCAGATTACAGGTTCCTGGGGCCTAGGGGAGTGGGGAATGACTGCTAATGGGTACAGAGTTTCTTTATGGGATGAAAACAATGCTCTTGAATTAGAAAATAGGAATGGTTATTCAATGTCATGAATATAGTCCAAACCACTGAATTGTACACTTTAAAATGGTGGATTTTATGGTCTGTGAATTATATCTCAATTAAAAACACAATTATATCTCAATTAAAAAACAAGCCCAGTCAATCTGGGAGAGAAATTGGGACCTTTGTGTTTTTCTCCTATTAAGCCTCAGGAAGCCAACATAGGCAGGTGCAGAATTGAGCCAGGAACAAAAGACAGAGTCTAGTGGGTATATTTTGTATTAATTTATTTGCTTGCCATATAGGGGCACCCAACTCATTGCCTGTGCCATTCATTACTTCTAAAGACAAAAAAAAAAAAAAAAACCTCAACATTTTTATTAAGACAGGCCATATCCATGGCATAAAATTAAATTCCCAGGGAAGACACAACCTGATTGTAATAAAAAATGCACTCCAAGACTGATACCTAATGGAGAATCTTATAAACATGTGCATCATACGCTTGAGTTCAACGTGGGTGAAAAGAGCAACCCCTCCTTTTTTTCTAAATCCTCAGCAACATAACCTAATCAAACAATAGTGAAAGAGCTAATTATATTCCCAAAGGGCTCAACCACTTAATTTTCCCCCACAGCTTTTTTAGTTTTCAAGAAAATAATTCAACAATTATTTTACTGAGTGATAAAAGCAACCTTATGTTTTTATAATGCAGGATGGATGGTTCAGAGCATGGGGACTTTAGAAGTTTAAATATATTCTCAACAGTGTTATTTGTGGGAGGGAGACCACTTTTATATTCTTAAAGATAATCTAAACACGTCTGCTTTATAGAAATTCTGTCTGACAAGGTTGCTTACTGCCAAGAGAGTTATATCAGGAAAACCCCCAAGACAAAAAACAAAATAGATAAGCATGAGGCAAGGAATGCTGGCAAAAGTTAACTAAACATAGGCAAAAGGAAGGACTTGCACTCTGGTGGTTAGAATAGAGGATGCAACATGCCCAATTTATTAGGTCTCAAACCCTAACCTACACTAAAGTGTATGGATCTGTATAGTGCCATAGTTAAACACATAGATTCTAGAATCAGTCTGCCTAAGTTCATCTTGACTCTGTTCTCTGCTCTGCTGACTTCTCTAAGACATTACTCTATTTCCCTCATAGTACTTTCTATCCATTATTTATTGTTATGACTTAATTTCCACTAGATCATAAACTCTGTGAATAAGGAAAAGATCCACATCTGGCCTGGCATATTGGTGTTACTAGGTGTCTTTGAGTTGCTTCCGACTCATAGCAAACCTATGTACAAGAGAACAAAACACGGTCCTATGCCATGCTCACAATTGTTGCTGGCATATAGTTGGTACTTAATAAATATTTCTTTCCACCTGTTAATTAAGGTTGGTTCTTTGTTGTTGTTGTCATATGCCGTTGAGTCGGACCCGACTCATAGTGACTCCTCCTTGGGTTTCTGAGGCAGTATCACTACAGATGTAGATTGCCTCATCTTCCTTCCGAGGAGTGGCTGGTGGGTTTGAATCGCCAGCCTTCTGGTTAGTAGTCAAGTGCCTTAGGCACTAATACCCATTTAATAGAGTTGTAGAAACCCTGGTTGCTCAATGGTTAAGCATTCAGTTGCTAACCGAAAAGTCTGTGGTTCCAACCCATTAGCCACACTGTCGGAGAAAGACCTGGCAGTTTGCTCCCATAAATATTACCTTCTAGTAAACCCTATGGGACAGTTCTACTCTGTCATATAGTTCTACTCAGTTATACTCTGTCAACACAATAGGGTTGTAGAGAGGAATCTACATAAAATACTATGCCTGGCATTTAGCAAACACTCAACGAATGTTAACTATTATGTAATGGAGAGTTTATGGTTAAGAAGTATGTAGGTACTAGAATAGGGAAGTCAATAGGTCGAAATACTTTCTTTAAAGGTAACATTTTGTTTGTTTAAAAAATTATCTGAAGTAAACCAAGCAAAAATGCTAATGCCAAATTTCTGAGTCATGGATACTTGAGTTTCCTCTCTATTATGCTCTCTATATTTGTAGGTGTGGCAGTTTTAAAACATGCCTCCTTCTGTAACAGTTTTCCTATCAATAGATGGGATTTCTATGTCCTCTCATTGAATCTGGGTAGGCTCACTTGTAACCCATAGAATGTGGTGGAAGTGACACTGTCGGGGTTTTGAGCCTAGAACAGAAAAGGCAAATTTAGTGTTCCCTTTGCTCCTTGGAACACTCACACTTGGAGCCCTTAGCTGTCTTGTAAGATTGACTACTTTGAGCCACCATGCCAGTCACATGGAGAGGCCACATGTAGGTCCTTGGGTTGGCAGTTCTATTCGTTGACTCCTCCTAGCCCAGGCATCAGATAGGCGTGTGAACAAGACTCAAGGCAATTCCAGCCCCAAACCATCAAGTCACCCCCAGGCTTCAAGCTTTCCCACCTTCGGCCACAGACATTTTAGATCAGAGACAGGCTCTCCTCATTGTACTCTTTCCAAATTCTGACCTGCAGAATCCATAAACATATGAAAATGATGACTGTGTTAAACTGCTAAGTCATGTGGTAATTTATAATAATCTGTTTGAAATATTTTATAATTTTAAAGAAAGATTATTAAAAGGGCCACCCCCCTATCATGCCACTACTCCCAATTCAGGTTTGGGTTATTTGGGCAAGAGCTAGGATGTGTCTCAAGAGTAGTAGGTAAGGCACTGATTTCCAAAACACATTACCCCTCTTTTAAGGTTTCAACTCCCCCAATCAAGATTTGTTTGAAGGATTTTACCTCCAAGAGTCTACTATTAAAATGTAAACAATCCCCCAAAAGGTGAGGGAATAGGGACAAGGAAGGAAGCCATTTGACCTGGGTGTCAGGATCACAAAGGGCTTCAAATTTAGACTTTGAAAGTTATCATCAAATGAGACTTCAGCGTAAAATGATGGGACCAAAAGAAGATATCCATCATGTCATTTTAAACTTCTGTCTCATCACCAAGCCTACCACCTGTACTGCACTGTGAATTAATTTTTTTTTCCATAAACCCAGCAATTAGCTCATAAATAGCACAATTATTTGTAGAACATTGCCATCTGTGGTGGAACATTTAAATTAGAATTAGGCTATAGATTATGAGTGAGTCATGGTCATCAGCCAAATTCTAATTGGCATAATGATCTCTGTTATATAAAAAACCTGTAACATTATCTAGTTACGAAGATTCCTAATATTTGCATCAGTCAAAAAAGACATTAATCATTACTTCTTTGTGAGCAGATACAAATAAATGAATGTATTGTTCCTTTAAAAAAAAAAAAACATTTAAAAGCTTTATTTTGTTCCATGTGAATATTGAAAATTTAGCACAACTGAATAACTTACTTGGCATTTTAAAAAACATATATTGAGAATCTCAATACCCAGAAATGGCCCTGGTCTGAGTGGCTGGTGGGTTTAACCACCAACCTTCCGGTTAGCAGTCAAATGCCTTATGCACTACACCACCAGTACTCCTTCTGAGAAGCTGCAGATGATACTAAATAGTACCATTTAGAGGGTGTGAGAGATGAAGTTTATTAATGGAGTTTTATACTGGAATAATCTTTGAAATCCTTTCTGACCTTAATATCCAGTGAGTGTTGGATCCACAAAAGGCCCCTAAGAGACAAAAAGGTGGGGCCAGGAAGGAGCACAACTGAAGACTGAGGAGTCTGTTATATTAAATATTCCTCTTTCCAAGTTTTGCCTGGGACTTCCAGGGGGAGGGGATCCCCAGGGCTCTGGGACAGACTGGATCAGTCTTTTAGGAACACGATGCCCTGATGCAAAATTGAACTCCTCTCTGTGAATCCGAACAGGGTAGCAGCACACAGTGTTGCCATGACTACTGCTCTATTGTACAAGCTCCTATTTGATGCCAGGAAAGAGCATGTGCCAAACTGCAGCCAGCCCATTCCTGCAATAGTAATCCTGCCTCGAAACTTTCCCAATCTACTAGGCAATGCTGACCAGCAGAGGGCTCTACAGGGCATGCTGTCTGGGTCCCAGAGATAGTCCTGAGGGACCTCACCTTGCTGTTGATGCTGTTGCCGCTTGAGTAGTCAAACCAAACTCACTGCCGTGCAGTCACTTCCAACTCATAGCAAGCTCCATTGGGTTTCCAAGGCTGTAAATCCTTACGGAAGCAGACTGCCTCATCTTTGTTCCATAGAGCATCTGTTGGGTTCAAACAACTAACCTTTTGGTTAGCAGCCAAATGCCTTAACCACTGCACCACCAGGACTCCCCCTTGAGTACTAGAAGGAGAAATTGCCTCCTGAAAGAACAACTCCAGTTTTCAATGGGAGATAGCACTCCCCAAAAATGGGGTGGCTTGTTGGTCTCCAGCCCATTTCTGCCTGGCCACCAACCTGGCCTAGGGTCCTCCTTTATCTCCTGTCTGTTTTCTCTTCCTCTCCCTTCTCTTCCCTTCATCTGTTCTTCCTCCTCCCATCTTTCTTCTTGTCTTTTATCTTCCTACTCTTTGTTTTCACCTACTATCTATTGGGGGAGCTCTGGTGGCATAGTGCCTAAGGCATTTGACTGCTAACCAGAAGGCTGGCGGTTCAAACCCACCAGCCACTCCTTGAAAAGAAGGTTGGACAATCTACTTCTGTAGTGATACCATCTCGGAAACCCAAGGAGGAATCTCTATGAGTCAATGGCAGTGAATTTGGTTTTTGGTTTTGACTATTTGGTTTTGACCACAACCCATCTTCATTTCTCTCTTTTAGTTCTTTGGTCCTTCACTCTTATTCACTTAAAAAAAAATCTTCCTCCTTTTCTCCTGTTTTATCTTTCTCTCCTATTTTTGTACTCTGATCATTTATCCTCTCTTCTCTTTGCTCTCCTAGTTTAACTTTATTTGCTAGTCTTTATCCAGAGGTTACAAACTGGTGGCTGATGAACCAAACTCAGTCAGGAGATTTCCCTAGGGGGGAAAAAAATGAATTTTTAACTTGAAAAACAGTGTATCTGGTTGGTACAACAACTAGCTGTGGGTGAGACAGGCTGCCTCTTAAACCAGGAAGGCACTCTTCAGTGTGCCACAGTTCCAACAAGCCTCCTTCTGCCTCGTATGCTATCTGTTCGGCTCTGTAGGCATTAAGGGTTCAGATCCCTTCTCCAGTTCTTTCTCTCCTTTCTTCTCCTGACTTCTGTTTGGAGCTGTAAATATATTAATTAAGCTCCCATACTTTGAGGTTATTAAGAACTGGGTTCAAATTTCAGTGTATCAAACTGTGTGACCTCAGGCAAATTTCTTAAGTTCATTGAACCTCATTTCCCTCATCTGTAAAATAGGGGCCTGATAATAACTATCCCATAGGGCTACAGGTGTGATCAAATATGATATTGCTTGTGAAGTGCTTAGCATATGATCTAGCACATGGTAGGCCCTCAATTAATGGCAATTATTATCTTTCTGCTCTTATTTACATCTTCTCCACTCCCGCTCAACCTCACTTCTTTCCTTTTCTTTCTGTGACCCCTTCTTTTTCTCCCCCTTGCCTCTCTGTCCATTTGAGTGTGTGTGTTTCTAGGCCCTATTATTCTCCTGTCTTTCTGCTCTTCCTTCCCCTTTTCTCAATCTTCAGAGCTTATTCAAGCATTTATTCTTTTTTAGCCTTTTCCTATTCTCCTTCCGTCATAGGTTTAGAAATTTGGAGTACAAGGATTGCTGAATATAATGGTACATAATATTAGTCTATTTCTCATTGCCAGACTTTGAAAGAAGGCATTGAATAGGTAAGTGAAAGCTGTAAATCTAAAGGTCCTCCCTTGTGAAGCAAAAGAAGAGCAAGAAGTCTGCATCTCCACTTCTAAATTCTTCAGGCCTTCATACAGCAAGCTCAGTGCTACAGGCTGAGCTCTTCCCTCTGTCAAGACAGTGTCATTCCTAGGATCCCTTTTAAAATTTGTATTATGGAATATGTAAGATGCACATAAGATATGTGTACCTTCATATTTAAGCACTATTCAGCTTCAGAAATCAAATATCACCAATGTAGTTGGACCCCCCTGCGTGCTTCTCTCTGATCACATCCCCTTCTTTGTCTCCAGTGGTTACCTCCATCCTAAATTGGATGATTATCATTCCATGGATTTCTTTATTCTTTCACTACATACGTATGTAGCAGCAGGAGCCCTTTTAAGGGTTTTGGCAACTCCCTAGCAGACATGCACCATTTTGGCAAAAATGACAGAAAAAAAGAAGTTTTGATCATTTTTTAGGGCAGACAGTTTTCAGCTTCACGCACTGTCTAGATATTGTAAGCGGCCAACAGTTAGCAGGGAGTGTGTGTATACGAATATGAACTCTGCAACCAAACTGACTGGATCTGAATTCCAGCTCTGAAATTCCTAGCTCAATAACATTGTAAAGACTTTAGAATGGTGCCTGGCACATAGTAAGTGTTCCATAAATGTAAGCTTTGATTAGTAATAGTCAAGGGCACTTGCTAGATAATGAAAGTGGTACTTTGACATAATGAAGTAGTACTTTGACATCAACAAAGAAAAACTTTAGCCAGATACTGAATGTTCTCTGGGACTCCAAATAGGATATGAAATTGCATAAATTTGAGTGAAATTTATCCAAAATAAGATTGGTTTGAGGTCTACCCTGCTCTGATTGGTGACTTAAGAGGTGTTTGGTTACTGTAACAGAGATCCCTTCTAAGAGTACATCCCTGATAAAGGTTTGGACATTGCACTATAAAATGACAATGTTGTGATAGTACCTACATAATAAAAATAAAGTAAGCTTGTAATTATCTCACTCCCACACATACCCAAAAAAAGCACAGCCACAAAGACCGACAACAACAAAAACACAATGGATGCATTTAAGTTTGCTAGTGTCAATTTTGAGGTTGATTCTAGGATCATGGGAATATGGTGATACCACTGATATGCATGGAAAAGTCGGATGTGGGAAGCCATTTAGACTGGAATGAGATGCATAAGTTTAGGTACATTGAGTTGAAAATGATGGTGGAATATATATATATATTCCAGCATATACATGCATGTGTGTGTGTGTGTGGTGCTTTCTAAGCAATCTTATCAAGTGGCTATTTTCTAGTTAAACAAATAAATGTTCAGGCAATTGAAATAATTTGCTCAAAGTAAGGGACAGTGGTTCTTCAATTTTAAGTTGTATCAATTAGCCTTAATAGGGCCCAAGGAGCTGAATTTTAAATAGTATTTCAGATGACTCTGTTATAGATGGTCTTTGCAAAGAACATACTTTGAAATTTTCTGATACATGCCAGGAGGAAGATAGTGTCATATGGGAAAGAAAGTAGAGCCCCAGGATAATGTAAAGGGATGGGAATCAATGACCAATGTGGCTAAGTCCTCATAAATGTTTGTTAATTAGTAGTCCAGCCCAACTAGGCTTCTCGTTGATAAATGGGTCCAGTGCCTTGCTTCCATTACATTTCAGTCCTCTCCACTCTGACTGAGTAATAAATTATATATTTCCTTGCACGATTATATTACTCTCATATTCGGTTATTGGTATATGGCTTGGGTGACATAGGGAGAAATCAATACTGGGGTACCAAACCAAAACCAAACTCACTGCTGTCAGGTTGGATCTGACTCATAGCGACCCCTCCTTGGGTTTCCAATGCAGTATCACTACAGAAGTAGATTGCCCAATCTTCCTTCTGAGGAGTGACTAGTGGGTTTCAACCGCCAGATTTCTGGTTAGCAGTCAAATACCATAGGCACTACGCCACCAGAGCTCCACAGGAGAATATTTGGTGCGTTAGGAGAAGGCAACTGGGATGGAGATTGGGTGGGGTGCTTTGAGGTTTGCATTAAGGATTCACAGTACAACTTGAATTGAATTTAGTCCTTTGAGAGATATCCATCTATGACATGAGGGGAAAGAGTTATTAGCATATTGATGATTTCTAATTCTATTACACAAAATGAAATAATTTGACAACTATGCTGTTTATTTGTCAATATAGACAAGTGATCTGGGTAATTCAAGCTACGTACAATGATTGCATGAATTACATATCTATCAACTCAACATCTCACTTCAGGCTATTGTAACATGGTTTCAGTTACCACTTGGGAACTGTGATAGTTAAGGTTTTGTGTCAACTTTGTTGAACCACAGTTTTGAGTGGCTTGTCTGTAATTATTCCCCAGGATGAAACTGTAATCAACTCCATGGTGGAATCGACTATGAGGAGCTAAGTAGTTGAAGAGGAGTTTTCTTTGGGGGTATGGCCTGCTTCCAGTATATAAGGAGAAGCTTTGAGAAAAGTCTATAGATTTTCCTTAATTTTGTCAGTATTTTCCTCGATCTGTCTCTCAGTCTGTTGAAGATACCTAAAGATAATTCTTTTGAATTCCTTATCAGGGAGTTCCAATGCTGCTTCTTCCTTAGGAATGTGTT
>NW_006921939.1:2460159-2461120 GCF_000298275.1 Orycteropus afer afer | reverse complement strand
TATGGGCATAGTTGCCATCTCCCACTCAGTTAAACAAAAACAACAATTGAAAAAACCATCAAAAAAGTAAAAGCAAGATGACAAAAATCACACACTGCATAAACACACAGGAGAAAAGAGGTAGAGTAGGAGAATAGTGAAAAAAATGAGAAAAATGCAAAAAGAAAAACAAGAAACAGGGAGAACCAAAAGAAAGAAAGAAAAATGAAAAAGAAAAAGAGAGCCAGGAAAAGAGAAGACTGATAAAAACAAAAACTAGAACCTTATAAAGGAAGAAGAAAGAATAATAATAAAAAGGATGAAAAAAAGAATAATTTTAAAACGAACAAACTAAAAAAAAAAAATTCTGGGTGGGGAGGGGCAGGGTACCCAGGCTTCATCAGAGCACACAGACTGGGATGGAATTCCTGCCAGCCCAGAAGGCAGGTACAAGTGAGGGGTGGCCACACTTCCATTCACCAAGAATGTGTGGAGTATAAGAGTAACAAGGGGAATATCACACCTTTCTAGTCCTCAGCATCCATCAGCTGCATGAGTCAGAAGAAGCTTCTAGCTTACTCCAGTGGGTCTGGAATAAGAGTCAGATCTGAAGCCAAAAGTTGAGGGGCCCCTAGAGCCAGCACTCTGAATTCAGACTTCTAGCCACTTAAACAGTAAAAGAATAAATTCCTGTTTGTTAAAGCCATTCAATTGTGGTATTTCTGTTATAGAAACATCAGAGAACTAAGATAGAAGAAACCTTGCCTTGGGAAACAACAAATAAAACATGGACTTAGATCAGTTGTATATTGTAAACTCTAGCACTTGTTGTTAGGTATCATCAAGTCGGCTCCAATTCATAGAGACCTTATGTATATAACAGAATGAAATGTTGCTTGTTCCTGTGCCATGCTCACAATTGTTGCTGAGTTTGAGCCCATTGCTGCAGCCACTGTGTCATTCTGTCTCATTGAGGGTCTTT
>NW_006921939.1:2458197-2459488 GCF_000298275.1 Orycteropus afer afer | reverse complement strand
TAGTCACTTTTCAGGCCTGGAATTGAACTCACTTCCATGGCTTCCAGCCAAACAGTAGACAGGCCTACATAGTGAACATTTACACCAGGTAGGTGCACTCCTTAGAACAATCAGTCATGGGAGATCACAAGGGCAGTATTTCCACAGGAAGATAGCTCAGAGGGCAGGAATGCATAGAAAAGCAGACACAGGGAAAAGGTAACTGCAGGAAAGAAGTGGGAAGAGAGCTGTTGTTACTTTATGGGGATTGGAATCAACATCATGAAGCAAAATGTGTATGAAGTGCTGTATGGAAAATGATTTTGCTCCATTAACTTCCACCCAAATCACAATTTAAAGAAAGAAGAGAAAAACTCATCAATAAGAAAACAAACAACCCAGCTACTTAATGAGAAAAAGATTTGAACAGATGCCTCACTAAAGAAGATGTAAGGTAGCAAATAAGCATATGAAGAGATGGTTCACTTCATATGTCGTTAGGGACTTGCAAATTAAAACAATATAATACCCCTACACACCTACTGACTTTTACATTAAAGTTGTACAGTACAACTTGAGTTGAATTTGTTGTTGCTGTGTGCCTTTGAGTCAATTTTAGAATGGCCACATTCCAAAATACTGCCAACACCAAATGCTGGTGAAGATGTGGAGAAACAGGAACTCTTACCCATTGCTAGTGGAAATGCAAAATAATAGTTATTTTTGCAAGACAGCTTAACGGTTTCTTACAACGCTAAATATAGGCTTACCACAAAATCCAGCAATTGTTCTCCTACCTAGGTATTTACCCAAATGAATGGAAAACTTAAGTCCACGCAAAAACCTGCACACAAATATATACAGCAGATTTATTCATAATTACCAAAAATTGAAAGCAAAGATTTCCTTCAATAGATGACTAGATAAACTGTGGCACATCAATACAATGGAGTATTATTCAATGATAAAGAGAAATGAGCTATCAAGTTATGAAAAGATATAGAAGAAACTGAAATGCATATTTACTAAGTGAAAGAAGCCAGGCTGAAAAAGCTACATACTGTATGATTCCAATTATATGACATTTTGGAAAAGGCAAAACTATAGAGGCAGTAATGATCAGTGGTTGCCAGAGATTCAGAGAAAAGAAGGGAAGGGATTAATAGGTGGAGCACAGGGCATCCTTACAACAATGTAATGATTCTGTATGATACTGTAATGTGTCAAATACATGACATTATGCATTTGTCAAAATCCATAGAACTGTACAACACAAAGAATGAACCCTAAAGTAAATAATCAACTCTAGATA
>NW_006921939.1:2429180-2438729 GCF_000298275.1 Orycteropus afer afer | reverse complement strand
TCTTTTCCCTCTTTTTGTTTGTAGTTGTCCTCACTTGCCAATTGATGTCTCTGGTTCCCTATTTACAATCTTATAAGCTCATTTTACTTTGGATATGTCCAAAGCTGTGCTTTCTGGGTTATGTTATCTTGTGTATTAATGGTCCATTGTTATTTGCTATTTTTGGTTCTCTGATCAAAGGACTCCCTTTAGGATGTCTTGTGAGGTTGTTCTGGTTTTAACAAATTCCTTTAGTTTCTGCTTATCTGGAAATCGATGATGAGCATTTCTTCATGTGTTTGTTAGCCACCTGAATGTCTCTTTGGTGAAGTGTCTGTTCATGTCTTCTGTGCATTTTCTAGTTGGATTATCTTTTTGTTGATGTGTTGAAGTTTTCTACAAATTTTAAAGATAGTCCCCTGTGCAATAATTTGCTGGCAATTTTTTTTTTTTGCCCACTCTGTAGGTTCTCTTTTAACTCTTTCAGTGAAGTCTTTTGATATGCATAAATATTTAATTTTTGGGAAGTCCCAGTCATCTAGTTTGTCTTCTGTGATTTGTGTGTTCTTAGTTATGTTTGATAGTGTATTTATGCCATGTATAAGGGCCCCTAAGTTTCCCCCTATTTTTTCTTTGATGGCATAGACACGGTTGGCCAGGTGGCTGTCTTCCTAATTTGTTGGCATAGACAAGTGAACGCTTCCAGCACTGCATCCATTTGGGAACCATCTCAATGAATATTTTCTTAATTCCCAGCCAAAGTTCCAATCATCAAACATGGCTGGGCAAGAATGAAGCAGTCACTCTGAGGCAGTCACACCTCCATTCAGGGAGGGACAGGGGTAGGCATTGCTAACTATGTGGGCATTGGAGAAGGGGTTCCCTCTCTTTAAGATAAAAAAAAAGAAAGAAAGAAAAGTGGCAAGGAAAGGGGAAGATAAAGATAAAGGAAAGAAAGAAAAGGAGGAGGGAGACAGAGGAACTAAACAGAAAGATAAAGAAAAAAATGTGTCATAGCACTGGCACTGAGGGAAGTTTCACCATTCACCTGGTGGGTAGGTTGGGGAGGGCCACATCTCTGGTTGCTAGGAAGTTGTGCAAGATAGGGGAGGAGGTCACAGCTCTCTGGTTGCTTGGTTACTGATGTGGGTGCTGGTGCGATCCCTGGCAAGTGGAGCTGGTTATTTGGTTCTTGCTTCCATCAGAATGTTGCTTGCAACAATTCAAAATGACCATGCTGTGCAATTGGCAGTTTACTGCTCTTTGTTCATCACTTTATTTCAGTCTCTTCCTCTCATCAGTATTTGATCTACTTCTTTATCCTTTCCTTTGAAGCTCTGGGACCCAGGATTGTCAGATGTAGCCATTTCCCTTCTTTCCTGATTCTTTGCTGTAGAAGGTCTGTATTGTGTATCTGCTACTCCCTCATCTTGGATCCTCCTTTGAAACTGGTACAGTGGTTAATGCATTCAGCTGCTAACCAAAATGTTGGAAGTTCAAACCCACCAGCCACTCCATGGAAGAAAGATGAAGCACTTTTCTTCTGTAAAGATTTACAGCTTTGGAAATCTTTTGGGGCAGTTTTACTTTGTCCTATAGGGACACTATGAGTAGGAATCAACTCGATGGCAGTGAGCTTGTTTTTTGGGATTTATTAACAGATAGATAATCAATGCTTCCTAAATAATAACTCTCTATTTCACCCTCCTTCTCCTCACTGGTAAACGCTAACAAACTTTGGTCTCTATACATTTGTTTAATCTAGATATTTCCTGTAAAAGTTGAGCCCCACTTTCTGTACCAATTATCTCTGCAATAAGCTGAAAATCATCATATTTGATTTGGTTATGAGGTAGGACAAAAATCTCACACAAAGTCATTTTCAAATGTACAACAAACCAGGATACAAGTAATCTCACCCCAGCAATTTTAGTGAAGTTCAGCAAGAGAGAAAACAACAAATGCTGATGAGGGTATGGCAATTGGAACTCTCATACACTGCTGGTGAGACTGCAAACTGGTACGACCACTGGAAAACCCTATGTCACTTCCTTAAAAATTGGAAATAGAAATACTATTTGGTCCAGCAATCCCATTACTAGGTATATATCCCAGAGTAATGAGATCAAACCAAAACCAAACCCACTGCCATGGAGTCATTTCCAACTCACAGCGACCCCTCTTTGGGTTTCTGAGGCAGTGTCACTACAGAAGTAGATTGCCCAACCTTCCTTCTGAGGAGTGGCTGGTGGATTTGAACCACCAGCCTTCTGGTTGGCAGTCAAATGTGTTAGGCACTATGCTACAAGAGTGGGACACAAATACCCATGTTCATTGCAGCACTATTCACAATAGCAAAGAGATGGAAACAACCTAAGGGTCCATCAGCAGATATTATAAATACGAACATTGGAATACCATGCAACACTAAAGAATAATGAAGAATCTGCAAAACACTTCATAACAAAGATGAACGTGGAGGCCATTATGCTGAGTGAGATAAGTCAATCACAAAACGACAAATATTGTATGAGTCTACTATTATAAAAGGATGAGGAAAAGTTTACCCATAGAAAGAAATATTCTTTGATGGTTACCAGGGATGGGATGGAAGAGGAGGGAAAATTACTAACTAGGTAAGAGACATGTATTAATTTGGGAGAAAGGAAATGCAATATACAAAAGGTGGGTGACCAGCACAGTATCACTAAGGAAAAGGAATACACAGAGAGGTGCACAAGAGTCACAGACAATAAAGGTAAATACTATTAAATACTATCTCAGTTCTCTCGTGCTCCTCTAATGGAAATACCACAAGTGGATGGCTTTAACAAGCAGAAATGCATTCTCTTATAGTTTAATAGGCTAGAAGTCCAAATTCTGAGTGCTGGCTCTTGGGGCTAGGTGGAGCCTCTTTGACCTTGAGCTTCAGTTCTGCCTTCCAAGCCCACTGGATCAAGCCGGAGACATCTCCTGATGCAGAATCATGCAGCTCCTTGATTCTGAGGCTGATGAATCCGTGATTGGTAGGTAAAATCGAACATTCCCAAGATTGTCAGGCAACACGTCAGGCCACTGGTTCAAGCACAGAACTAGAGATGAAGACTCACAAACCAATTACAGGATCTTTTATATATACCGGAAGCAGGTCATACCCAGAAGGCAATTCTCCTTCACCTGATTAACTACTCACAGCAGATGCCACCATGGAGTTGGTTACACTACATCCAATCTCATCATAGGAGCTCTGGTAACATAGTGCCTAAGGCACTTGACTGCTAACCAGAAGGCTGGAGGTTCAAACCCATGAGCCACTCCTCAGAAGGAAGTTTGGGCAATCCTACTTCTGTAGTGATACTGCCTCGGCAACCCAAGGAGGGGTCGCTATGAGTCGGGGCTGACTCAATGGCACATAACAACAACAACAATCTCATCATGGGGCACAACTACATCCAACTTCCAAGCCACTCAAAATCATGGCCCAGCCAAGCTGACACAATCTTAACTACCATATATACACAATACTGCATTATCAATAATAAACACTAATCTACAATTCATAGGTTGACAGACAAGATGATCAAGTATGGGTAAGCCAACTGGAATATACTCATGCCATATATAGATTTGGCAGATGATATTTTTACGTACATATTTGTATGTGATGTAAAAATATCCACATATATTGCAGAGTTAATATGGGGCAAAGTTATGAAAACTTCTTAGCCATAAACAAACACCTTGAGGGAATGAGTTGCTTAGCCTGGGGCCTCAGGATCATATTCTTAGGGAACATCAAGGTCAATTGACATAACATAGTCCACAAAGACACTGTTCTGCATCCTACTTTGGTGAGTAGTGACTGGGGTCTTAAAGCTTGTTAGTAGTCATCTAAGGTACAACTATTTGTCTCTTCTCATCCAGAGCAAAGAAGATTGAAGAAAATCAAAGGCACATGGAAATAATTAGGCCAAAGAACTAGTGGAATAGTGGACCACTATGTATGGTTCTTCCTTGACACCAGAAGAACTACAAGATGCCTGGCTACCACTGCCAGATACTCTGAAAGGGATCACATTAGGAGACCCTGTATAGAGTGGGTGAAAATTGTGGAACAAAACTCAAAATAATAAAAAAGACCAGGCTTACTGGTCTGATACTGGCTTGCTGGTGGGACCTCTGAGACAATGGTCTTTAGTCACCCTTCAGGCCTGGAACTGAACTCACTCCTGGGTCTCAACTTTCAGCCAAACAATAGACAGACCTATGAGGTGAACAGTAACACCAGGGAGGTACATACTACTTAGAATAAACAACCAAAGAATCAAAAAGGGCAGCATTTACCCAGGGATAAATCTCAGTAGGCCTACATGTATAGGAAAGAAAGACAAAGAGAAATGAAAACCACAGGGAGGAAGTTGGAAGAGTGCTGTTACATTGTGGGGATTGCAATCAATGTCACAAAACAAAATGTTTATGATCTGTTGAATGGAAAACCAACTTGCTCTGTAAACTTACACCCACATCACAATAAAAAGTTTTAAAAAATAAGTAAAAGCTTTATGCTTTAAGATTTTATGTTTAGGTATATGATCCACATCAAATTATTTTTTGTGTATGGTTCAAAGTAAGGATCAAGGTTTTTTCCTTCTATTTGGATGTCCAATTTTACAGCACCTTTTTTTTGAACACACTTTAATTTCACCATTGGATTGTGTTGGTGTCTTTGTGAAAAATCAAATGACTCTGTAAGTGTGGGTCTATTTCTGGGCTTTCTACTCTGTTTCAATGCTCTTTTTGTCAATAAAACCAAAAAAGTAAACTCACTGTCATCAAGTTGATTCTGACTCATAGTGACCCCTATTGAGTTTCCAAGGCTGTAAATCTTTGCAGAAGCAGACTGCCTCATCTTTCTTCCACAGAGCAGTTGATGACTTCAAACCATCAACATTTGGTTAAGGCCAAATGCCTTAACCAACTGCACCACCAGAGCTCCTTACTCCATTTGTCAATAGTTATGTCAATATCATCATCATAGTACCTAAGGCATTTGACTGCTAACCAGAAGACTTGCAATTCAAACCCACCAGCCTCTCCTCGGAAGGAGGGTTGGGCAATCTACTTCCATAGTGAAACGGCCTCAGAAACCCAAGGAAGGGTTGCTATGAGTCTGATCTGCTGATCAAAATTTAGAGTAGGAAATGTATAAGATGATCCTGGAATATATTGTTGAAACTAGTAACAAGTAATCTATCAAAGAACACTAGGGTAGTATCACAAAGACTCACAAGCAAACTTGATGCTCAAGTTTTTTTCATCTTCAACAAGGATAATAACCTCAATGGCTCAAGTATGTCAAATATGTTTAAATTCACGAGTTCATAATGATAAAAGAAAATGGAGTTGGTCCTCTATTAGTGATTCTAGGAAACCAAACCTTTATTTTGAAAAATGATAAACAAAGGCAATGAAACATTATTCTGCCCATTTGGTGAATTTCTCACTCATGATACTGTATTTTCAGATCTTAGAAGTTCTATTTGGTTGTTTTTTTTTATGTCTTCTATTTCTCTCCTCATTATGATAATATTTTCTTTTGTATTCTTGAATTATATATAATAGCTACATTAAAGACCATGTTTACTAATATCATTTCTCATGATTTCAGCTTGGCTACTAAACCAAAGATTGGTGCCTTGAGTCTACCCAGCAGTGCCACAGATGAAAGGCTTGGTGATCTGCTTCTGTAAAGATTATAGTCAAACAAACAAACAAAAAAACCCTATGGAGCTCTGTTCTGCTCTGTAATACATGTGGTTGCTATGAGTTAGAAATGACTCAGCAGCAATGGGTTGGGGCTTTTTTTGTTTTAGTTATTTCTCAGTATGTCTCTATTAACTGACTTCTCTCCTGATTACTGATCACATTCTTCTGTTTTATGGCATGACTAGTATTTTTTTTTTTATTAAATACAGCTATTAAGTGTATGATTGAGTGGTGAATTTTGTTAGTAGCAGGTTAAGTAACTGATGGATTAGCTTGATGCATGTAAGCCTTTTTTAACTTTTTATTATGATTTGGGTGAAATTTTACAAAGCAGATTCATTTTACATTCCACAGCTCATATACATTTTGTTTCCCCAAATTGTAACAGCTCTCCTCCCACTTCCTCCCTGTGGTTACCTTTTCCTTGTGTCCTTCTTGCCTATTCATTCCTGCTCCCTCCTTTCTCCCTGTGCAAATGCTGCCCTTCTGATCTCCCATGGTTGATTGTTCTAAGGAGTGCGTCATCCTGGTATAGGTGTAGCATGTCTATTGTTTGGCTGAGAGTTAAGCCATTGTTATGTGCTGTGGAGTCAGACCTCACTCACAGCGACCCCTCCTTGGGTTTCCAAGACAGTATCACACGGAAGTAGATTGCCCAACCTTCTTTCCGAGGAGTGGCTGGTGGGTTTGAACCGCCAGCCTTCTGGTTAACAGTCAAGTGACTTAGGCATTAAGCTTTCTGCTCATAAGCATGTCTATTGTTTGGCTGAGAATTAAGCCATAGGATGAGTTAAACTGAAGGCCTGAAAGGTAACTCAGGGCCATAGTCTCAGGAATTCCACTGGTCTCTATCTGACCAGTAAACCTAGTCTCTTTAATTATTTTTTAAATTTTATTCTACATTTTTCTCCCAATCTATCCAAGATCTCCAACTTTGATCCCTTTCTGAGTAGTCAGCAGTGGTAGCCAGGCACCATCTAGTTCTTCTGGTCTCAGCATCATATAAGCTGAGGTTCTCATGGTCCATTAGTCCTTTAGACCAACCCTTTCCATATGTCTTTCATTTTCTTCACTCTTCTTTGCTCCAGATGAGAAGAGACTAATAGTTGCATCTTAGATGGCTGCTGGCAAGCTTTTAAGATCTCATTCACTACTCACTTAAGTAAGATGTAGAATGATAATTTTGTATGCTATATTGTGCCAATTGAACTAAATGTCCACCGTGACCATGGGCCCCAGTCCATTTTTTTTAAAGCTTTTTTTGGGGGGTCTAGAATAACCTTTACCCTGGCTAATTCAGCCTCACTACTAAGGACTAATTCTTTGATATCTCTATTGATCATCATGATTGTTCAATAAGGTCTCTCCACATTGAATGGTCAGAAATAGAACATTTCTTAGCCCTGTGTGAATTCTGGAAATGGTTCTGCTTATAGCTCCTTGCCAGTTCTTAGCATTGCCTCTTGGAGTTCAATTTTATCTATCTTCAAATTAGAATTCAAAAGTCACATTCAAAGGGATGCTTATGTATATTTCTAGAGATATTTCTCTGTCTACCTCCATCCTCTCTGGTGATCTGTCACCAAAATTCAATCTACCCCCATATCCCTGAACTTAAATTTCTGTTTCTTCAACTCAGTGAGACCAAGAAGCTCAGCTATTAAATGCATTTACATTTATTGTTGTTATATTTTCTAAAATTTTATAATGGAAATTTTGGTTATAATCTGTATTGGTGTGAATCTCTTTGGGATCATATATGGAGTTTGTTGAGCTTCTTGGATATGTAGATTAATGTTATTAATCAACTTTGGGAAGTTTTCAGCCATTCCATCTTCAAATATTCTCTCTGCTCCTTTCTCTCTTCTCCTTCAAGTACTCCCAAAGCGCATGTGTTGGTCCATTTGACAGTGTCTGACAAGTCCTATGGACTCTGTTTACTTTTCTTTTTTCTTCTTTTTGTTCTTCTGACTAAATAATTGCTTCTTCTGCTGGCTCACATCTACTATTGAACCCCTCCAGTAAATTTTTCATTCCAGTTAGTGTCCTTTTCTGCTCAGTATTTCCATTTGGTTCTTCTTACTATTCTTACTTACTTCTTACTATTATTATTTTAACTCCTCCTCTCCATCTCCTGATGCCTTTTAAAATTTCTCTTTATTGATATTCTTGTATCATTCCTGTATCATTTTCTTCTGTTTCCATTAGTTCTGTAACTTTACTTTGTTTTAGCATATTTTATTTATACTTTTGTTTTAAAGTATTTGTCTGGTATATCCATTATCTGTGTTTCTTCAGGGACTTTTTGTGTCACTTCATTTTGTTCTTTTGAATGGGCCAACTTTACCTGTTTGTTTGTATATCTTGGTATGTTTTGTTGAAATCCGGACATCTGACTATCATAATGTATGAACTCTAGTAATTAGATTCTTCCCCTCCCACCAGGTATGCTGTTTTGTTATTGCTTTAATTGCTAAAGGCTTAGTCACCTGTTTATTTAGTGGTTTTCCCTACTTTTGCAGACTGCTTTACTGGACACATGTATGCACTGATGACCCTATTTCTTAGTTTGTGTTCAGCCAGTGCTTTACAGAGATTTTCTTGAACACAAGAGGACAAAAAGAAAAAGAAAAACACTTCTCTAGTCTGCAAACTGGCTCCCTACTGGGCTCTCATTCACTATTTAGCCAGGCCTGCACTGAACCTAGGGATCAGTCCAGGGTGAAAATGTAGGGTCATCTCAGGTAAATTCTTTCCCTAAGCATGCATTGGAGCTCTGGTAGCATAGTGGCAAAGGCACTTGACTGCTAACCAGAAGGCTGGTGGTTCAAACCCACTAGCCACTCCTCTGAAGGAAGATGGGGCAATCTACTTCCGTAGTGATACTGCCTCGGAAACCCAAGGAGGGGTCGCTAAGAGTCAGGTCCGACTTGATGGCACATAACAACAACAACAAGAAGCATGCATTTGGCTTTCTCAATTCCCCAGTATATATTGTGCTTCTGAAAGCCTTAGTTTTGAAAAAAAAACCTCTCTCCTTGGCCTCTCCTTCCAATCTGTTTTATGCCTTAATGGCACTTTTTAGGCCCAGGCAGCTACAGGTGGTTACAGCTCTGGGTCACTGTCTGCTGCCCCTCAGCTCTGAGCAAGTTCCTCAGACAGGCCAAACAGAGATAATCACTTTACAGCCAGACTGGTTAGAACACACATATACAGTGATTTGCTTAAAATTTGCTCTGTTTCAGCTATAGCCAGAGATTAAGGTCCCTCTCTGGAAGTGTGGCTGCTGATTCTTTATGAAGACCAGGCGCCCTCTCTGGAAGTGGCTGCTGCTACTGCTTCTTCCAGATAACCATCCTAAGATGAGGAGGGTGTGGGTCACAGGCAGGTAGGAAAATGAAGCTTTCCTACTCATTTATACATCTCCTTTTTATTGATTCAGAGTTTGATCAGTTGCTGTAACCTTTTTACTGCTTTCCAGAATTCTGACACTGTTAATTCTGCCACTTTTTAAATTTTTTGTACTTTTTGTGGGGAGATGAGAATGTGCTTAAGATTATATAAGCCACTATCTTGCTGTGCTTCTGTTGGTATTTTAAATTTAACTCAGTTTCTGTGATCAACACAGTGGCATTGAGGAAAAGAAAGACATAGAGAGGTGCATGGGAAGTACAGACAACAAAGATGAACCTTTCTGCACATACAGTACTGCGTTGTCAGTGAAGGTAAACTGATATACAGGTGGATAGATGGGTGGATAGTGGCTAAGACACTTGCCTGCTAACCAGACGGCTGGTGGTTCAA
>NW_006921939.1:2427291-2428812 GCF_000298275.1 Orycteropus afer afer | reverse complement strand
CAAGTAGTGACTGGGATCTTAAAAGCTTGCAAGTGGCCATCTAGATGCAACGATGGGTCTCTCCTCATCCAAAGCAAACAAGAATGAAGAAAACCAAAGATGCATGGAAACAATTAGTCCAAAGGACTGGTACACCATGTGATCCTCAACCTATATGACTATGGGACCAGAAGAACTAGATGGTGCTCGGTTACCACTATCAACCACTCTATGTAGGAGATCTTGGATAGAGTGGGATAACAATGTGGAACAAAATTCACAATCATTTAAAAAAAATAAAGGGGGGGGGATGAGGTTTGCTGATCTGATAGAGCCTGATGGAACTACTGAGACTATGACCCCTAGCTTCCCTTCAGGTCTGGAATTGAACTCATTCCTCTGGCTTGCAGGCAAACAAAAGACAGGCATTTGAGCTGAACATTTACATTAGGTAGATGCACTCCTTGGAGAAATCAATCATGGGAGAATATAAGGGCTGTTTATGCACCGGGAGACAGCTTGGGAGGCAGGAGTGCATGGGAGGGAAGGACACAGGGAAGAGGGGAGGAAGTCGGAGGGGAGCTGTTGCATTGTGGGAAATTGCAGTCAATGTCATGAGACAAAATGTATGTGAGTTGCTGTATGGAAAGCGAATTTGCTCTGTAAAGTTTCACCCAAATTGCAATAAAAATTTTAAAAAATTAACTCAGTTTCTGATCTTCCTCCCTCATACCTGCACTTTGTAGTCTTGCTCATTTCAGTAAATGGCAATTCTTGTAATATCTTTTTCTAAGATCCAAATATTGAGGTTATCTCTATCCATCTGAAAATTGTGTCAATTCTGTCTTCAAATTCTATTCAGAATCTGGTCTCCTATCCCATGAGATCAGAATAAATGCATGGTCCCTGGCTACCAATATTGAATGTTTCTATCAAAAATTCTATAGACGAATCCTGATCAAAAGGATGAAAAGGCAGAATATAATTTCAAGCTCTCATGGAATCCAGAATTTCTGGAGTCATGGAGGCTAGATGAACCCTCAAAACTATTACCCTGAGATGATCTTTAAATCTTAAACCAAATATCTCCAGAGGTCTTTAAGCAAACAATAATTTAAGTAGTAAAGAATGTCTGCCCTTTTAGAAACAATCAGCCCTAGGACATGATGGACCTTTAGATGAGAAGAACTAGATGGTGCCCGCTACCAATGCCAACAGCTCAGGAAGGGATCAAAACTACAGATCCTGGATAGAGTGGGAGGAAAAATGTTAAACAAAATTCAAAAACACAATAATGACTAGAATTACTGGTTGGATGGAGTCTGGTGGGACCCCACGACTATGGCCCTGGGATACCCTTTGGGCATGGGATGGAACTCACTCCCAAGGACTGGCTCTCAGCCCAACAGTAGAAAGACTTACATGCAGAACACCCAACACAGGGTGATACAGCCACCTACTCTATGGAGATACACCCCTTGGAGCAATTGACCATGTGGCACCAGAGAGGCAGCATTCACATAGAGGGAAAGCTTGACAGAC
>NW_006921939.1:2421127-2426711 GCF_000298275.1 Orycteropus afer afer | reverse complement strand
TCCGACTCATAGCAACCCCTCCTTGGGTTTCTGAGGTGGTGTCACTATGGAAGTAGATTGCCCAATCTTCCTTCTGAGGAGTGGCTGGTGGCTTTGAACTGCCAACCTTCTGGTTAGCTGTCAAATGCCTTAGGCACTATGCTACCAGAGCTTCTATTGTTTGCCTTAAAGTTGAGTCATGGGGGTGAGTTCACTTACAGGCTTGAAGGATGTCTAAGGGCCATAGTCTTAGAGTACCACCAGTCTCTATCAGACCAGTAAGCCTGGTCTTATGATTTTGAGTTTTGTTCCACATTTTTCTGCCACTCAATCCAGAATCTCCTATTGTGATCCCTTTCAGAGCATTCACCAGTGGTAGCCAGGCACTATCTACTTCTTCTGATCTCAGGGTCAAAGAGGATGGGGCTTGGGAGATCCATTAATCTTTTGGACTGTTTCCATGCATCTTTGATTTGATTCTCTCTTTTGTGCTCTGGACCATGAAGGGCCAATAGTTGTATCTTAGATGGTGTTCTGGTTCCCTAGTGCTGCTCTGATAGGAATCTACCACAAATGGGATGGGCTTGAACAAACAGGAGTTTATTCTTACAATTTCTAGGTTTTAAGTTCCAGTTCAAAGTGCCAGGCTGGCTGAAAGTCCCTCAACCTTGGGCTTCAGCTCTGCCTCCTGCTCACAGCCCACAGAAGCTAGAGGCTTTTCTTCACTCAGACAGCTGCTGGCTGCTGAGGCTGACAAGCCCAAGGTTGACAAATAAAATGGCACAGTCCCGATGTTACCAAACCACATGGCAGGCCATTAATTCAAGTCCATTGAAAGTCCCAAGGTCGGCAGAGCATGGTAGGCTGCTGAACAATGACATGGCTACATGCAGGGTCCAAGCATGCCATAAGCTGGAGACCATTCTCAAAGCTGCTTCTTATATATGGGAAGCAGACCACATACCCAAAGCAGCTACTCAGATGTCTGTGGGTAGATTCCACCATGGAGTTGATTGCCAGTCTCATCATGCATAATAACTACCACCAGCTGCCCAGCCACTCAACCAGTCCCAGTCAAGTTGACATAGAAACATAACCACCACAGATGGCCACTCAGAAGCTTTTAAGAGTCCAGTTGCTACTCCAAAGTAAGATGGAAAACATTGTGTTTGTGCACTATGTTATGCTCATTGACCTTGATGTCCCCAGAGACTGTGATCCTGAGCCCCCAGGCAAAGCAATTCATTCCTTCAAGGTGTTTGCTTATGGCTAAGAAGTTTTCATACCTTTCCCCCTGTATATTCTACTATATTCATGGATACATTTTCAGCACGTATAAATGCATATGTAGAGATATCCTGTCAGATCTATGTATATTCATGAGTGTGTTTCATTTGTTGAGGAGTGTGTTGTGGTGCAATGGCTAAGGCTTTTAGCTGCTAACCAGAAGGTCAGTAGTTCAAACCTATGAGCGGCTGTGGGAGGAAGATGAGGTAATCTACTTTTGTAAATATTTACAGCCTTGGAAACCCTATGCAAGTCACTATGAGTCAGAATCAATTCGATGGCAGTGGGTTTGGGCCCATTCGTCTTTCTATCACTGCATGTCTATCTATATGTATCCACTCATTGATTATTAGTACCGTTATTGCAGAATTGTGTATGTAATAGTATTTACCTTTGTTGCCTGTAACTCTCATGCTCCTCCCAGTCTCTTGCTTTGCCTTCATCATTTTGTGCTGACCTCACCTAAGTTATTATGTCTCTTCCCTCTAGTTAGTGATTTGCCCTCCCATCCCCTCATCGCCCTGGTAGCCTTCAAAGAATGTTTCTTTCTGTGAATAAACCTTTTCTACATTTTACAGTAGTGATCTCATACAATATTTATCCTTTTGTGATTGACTAATTTCACTGAGTATAATGTCCTCTAGGTTCATCTATGTTATGAGGTGTTTTGCAGATCCACAGTTATTCTTTAATGTTACATAGTATTCCCTTGTTTTGGTTACCTAGTGCCACTCTGACGAGGATATACCACAAATGGGATGCTTGAACAAACAGGAGTTTATTCTCTTACGGTTTGGGAGGTTAGAAGTCTGAGTTCAAAGTGCCAGGCTCTAGGGGCTGGGTGAAAGCCTCTTGACCTTGGGCTTCAGCTCTGTCTCTTGCTCCCTCCCAGCCCACTGAAGCTAGAGGCATCTCTTCACTCAGGCAGCTTACTGGCTGCTGAGGCTGACAAGCCCAAGGTTGACAAATAAAATGGTACAGTCCCGATGTTACCAAACCACACGGCAGGCCATTAATTCAAGTCCAGCTAAGTACCAAGGTCAGCAGAGCATGGCAGGTTGTTGAACAGTGACATGCAGGGTCCAAGGGTCCAACCATGCCACAAGCTAGAGACCATTCCCAAAGCTGTTTCTTATATACAGGAAGCAGACCACATACCCAAAGGCAGCTACTCAGCTGCTCACAGTAGATTCCACCATGGAGTTGATTACCAGTCTCATCATGGGGAATACTACATCCAGCTGCCCAGCCACTCAACCAGGCCTAGCCAAGTTGACACACAAACTTAACCACCACACCCCTTGTGCGTATATACTAGAGTTTGTTTATCCATTCATCCTTTGATGGGCACTTAGGTGGTTTCCATCTTTTTGCTATTGTGTGTAATGTTGTGATGAACATGAGTGTACATATATCTGTTCATGTCACAGCCATATTTCTCTAGGATATATACTTAATACTGAGATTGCTGGATAATATGTTATTTTTATATCAAATTTTTTAAGGAAGTTCCATAACATTTTCCACAGTGGTTGCACCATTTCACAGTTCCTTGCCAGCGTTTTTTTTTTTTTCCTCTCTCTCTTTTTTTAACTTTGTATTAATGCTGGGGTGAGATGGTATATCATTGCTGTTTTGATTTATATCTCTCTAATGGCTATTGATTGTGAGCATTAACTGATGTGTTTGTTAGCTGCCTGAATGTGTTCTTTGGTGAGGTATCTGTTCATGTCTTCTGCCCATTTTTTAACTGATTGTTTGTCTTTTTGTTATTGAGATGTTGACGTTTTCTATACATTTTATAGATTAGTCTTTTGTGTGATATTTCATTGCCAAATATTTTCCCCCAGTCTGTAGGTTCTCTTTTTACTCTTTTGGTGAAGTCTTTTGATACAAATAAAAGTTTAATTTTTAGTAAGTCCCAATCATTTAGCTTGTCTTCTGCTGTTTGTGTGTTTCTAGTTATGTTTGATAGTCTACTTATGCTATGTATTAGGGCCTATAAGTTTGTCCCTATGTTTTCTGTGATGATCTTTATAGTTTTGGGTTTTAAATTTAGATCTTTGATCCATCTTGGGTTCATTTTTTATATGGTGAGAGATATGGATCCTTTTTCATTTTTCTGCACATAGATATCTCGTTTTTTCCAGAAGCATTTGTTAAAGACTATCTCTTCCTCATTTTATGCATTTCAGCCCTTTGTCAAATATTAGCAGTCCATAGGTGAATGGGTTTATTTCTGGGTTCTCAATTCTGTTCCCTTGTTCTATGTGTCTGTCAATATACCAGTACCAGATTCTATTGACTATTGTGTTGGTATAGTAGGTTTTGAGATTGGGGAGTGTGAGGCTTCCTATTTTGTTCTTCTTCTTCTTTTTTTTTTTTTTTTTTGTTTCTCTGGGGTCTCTTTACTTTCCAAATAAAGTTGGTGATTAGTTTGTTCACCTCTCTAAATAATGATGATGATGGAACTTGGACTGGAATTGCATTATATCTGTAGAATGCTTAGAACATTTTCAAAATGTTAAGTCTTTCTATCCATGAGCATGGTATATTGTTCCATTAATGTAGGTCTCTTTCGGCTTCTTGTAGTAGTGATTTGTAATTTTCTTTGTATAACTCTTTTGTATCTCTGGTTAGATTTATTTCTAAATACTTCATTTTTTGGGTGGTGATGTAAATGGTATTGTTTTTCCTTTTCAGAGATCTCTGTGTGTAGAGGAATCTGACTGATTTTTGTATGTTGATCTTGTATCTTGCCACTTTGCTAAATTCTTCTATTAGTTCCAGTAGTTCTCCTGTTGACTCTGGATTTTTTGTATATAAAGGATCATATCATCTGCAGCTAAAGATAGTTTTACATGTTCTTTGCCAATTTATATGTCCTTTATTCCCCTTTCTTGCCTTATTGCTCTGATTAGGAATTCCAATATAATATTGAATAGGAGTGGTAATGAAGGGCATTCTTGTCTGGTTCCTCTTCACAAGGGGAATGTTTTCAGTTTCTCTCTATTGACAAAAATGTTTGGCCACTACTTTTGTGTATATACACTTAGTTATGTTGAAGAATTTCCCTTCCATTCCTATTTTACTGAGTGTTTTTATAAAAAATGGGTGTTAGAGTTCATATAGTGCCTTTTTCATTGCTTGATATGATCATGTGGTTCTTTTCCTTTGTTTTATTTATGCTGTAGATTAAGCTGATTGTTTTTCTAATGCTTAACCATCTTTGCATATATGCTACAAATCTCACTTGGTCACAATGTATTATTATTATTTTTGATAAGTTGTTGAATTCTATTAAATATTTTGAGCATTTGTACATCTTTGTTCATGAGGGATAATGGTCTACAATTGTCTTTTTTAAATAGTGTTTGCCTGGTTTTGGTATCAGAGTTATAATTGATTCATGGAATGAGTTCAGGAGTACTCTATCCTTTTCTATGTCCTGGAATAGTTTCAGTAGAATTTGTGTCAGCTCTTTTCTCAATGTTTCATAGAATTTGCCAGTGAAGTTGTCTGATCAGTACTCTTTTTTGTTGAAAATTTTTAATGATCTGTTTGATTTGTTCTTTTGTGATGAGTTCAAATTTTGTACCATTAGATTGTGTTGGTTTGGGTAAGTAGTGCGTTTCTATTAATCTGTCCATTTCTTCTAAGTTTTAAAATTTGTTGAAGTACAGTTTTTCATAGTATTCTGTTATTATCCTTTTAATTTCAGTTAGTGATGTTGTGAAATTGCCTATTTCATTTCTTGTTCATGCTATTTGCATCTTCTCCTACTTTCCCATTTTTAAATTTGCCAATGATTTGTCATTTTTATTAAAACTTTCAAAGAGCCAACATCTAGTCTTATTGGTTCTTTCTATTCCTTTTGTGTTCACTGTTCCATTTATTTCTCCTTGAGTCCTTATTATTTCCTTTCTGCTGGTGACTGTAGGCGTTTTTTGTTGTTCTTTTCTGATTGCTGGAGTTGTTAGGTTAAGGTATGTGCATTTATTGCTATAAATTGTCCTCCGAAAACTGCTTTATCTGTGTCCCAAAGATGTTGGTATGTTTGGCTTTCATTCTTGTTTTAATTCAAGGAATTTTTTCCTTCATTTTATATTTTTTCTCCTTCCTAATAATTTTTAAGCAAGGTGTTATTCAATTTCCTTGAATTTAATTTTTTTTCCTTGATCTTCCTGTTACTGATTAGTAATTTTATAGCATTTTTACCTGAGTAGATGTTTTATAGTATTTTGTGTTTTTACATTTATTGAGGCTTGCTTTGTGGCCTAATATGTGGTCTATTTTGGAGAATGTTTCTTATGTGCTA
>NW_006921939.1:2419785-2420847 GCF_000298275.1 Orycteropus afer afer | reverse complement strand
TTCCTTGTCTCTTTTTCTGGTTTCTGCCTTAAAATATATTTGATCAGAAATTAGTATTGCCACTCATGCTCTGTTTTGGTTGTCATGTGCTTGATATGTGTTTGTCCATCCATTCATTTTTACCTTATTTTGTGTTTGGTCTAAAGTTTGTTTCTTGCAGATAGCATATTGATGAAGATAGCATGTTGTTTTTTTATGCATTCTGCTACTCTGTGTCTCTTGACTGCTGCTTTTAATCCACATACACTCAGCATTATTATCAATAGGTATGAATTTATGCTGTCATTTTTCTCTTTCTGTTGTGTGTGGTGATGATAGATTCTTTCCTCCATATATTTTTTAGTGTTGAGTTGATATTGTTTATAAATATTCTAATCTTTTCCTTCATTGTTGTTGTTTTAGTACTTACTGATTCTTCGTGATTTTCTTCTATTTTATTTTGGTGAGAAGGTTTATTAATTTCCTTTGAGGTTAACCTGTAATTTATTATTATCTTCTCAAGTTTAAAACAGTCCATTCTATCTTGATATTGTCTGGACTTCCTCTTCATCTTGAAATTCTGGAACTACACCATTTATTCCCTTTTATGCTTTGTAGTTATTATTGTTAAAAATGGATGCCTCTTGTTCACTATTTTCAATCTTGTAGGTTTATTTTATTTTTTTTATTGTGATTTGAGTGAAGATTTACAGAGCAAATTCACTTTCCATACAGCAGTTCACATACACTTTGTCTCATGACACTGACCACAGTTTATCACAATGGAACAGCTCCCCTCCCACGTCCTCCCTATAGTTACCTTTTCCCTGTGTCCATCCCTCCATGCACTCCTGCCTCCTGAGCTGTCTCCCTGTGCATAAGGAGCCCTTCCTGCTCCTATGATTGTTCTCTCCAAGGAGTGTATCTACCTGAGGAAAATGTTCAACTCATGTGCCTGTTTTTTGTTTGGCGAGAAACCACGGGTGTGGGTTCAATTCAAGACCTGAAGGGCAGCTAGGGGCCATAGTCTCAGTGGTTCCACCAGGCTCTATCAGACCAGCAAACCTGGTCCCCCCACCCTAT
>NW_006921939.1:2402478-2415900 GCF_000298275.1 Orycteropus afer afer | reverse complement strand
TTGTTTTAAAACAAGCAAAGTAATCATCAGAGAAAGGAATGTGAAAAAGAAAAAAAAAAATCGGTGGAGGACAAGGCAGGGCACCCAGGCTCCGTCTGAGCACACAGACTGTGATGGAGTTCCTGTGGCCCCACTCTCCCCTTCACTTGATCCAAGTTCTTTGAGCTCATATACAAAGTGGTTAATGTTGCAGAAACTTTAGTTATAACTTTGGTTCAAATCATCTTTATATGATTGTGAATCAGCTATGACTTATCCCTGTTCAGTCTTAATTTCCTCACTCACAAAATGTGCACAAAAATAGCATCTTGCTTAATAGGCTTGTCATGAGAAGCAAATGAGATAAAGTATACTTAACACAGTATTTAGCACCTATTATTATAATCAGTATCATTTCAATAACTCTCATTCAAGCACATAGGCATTTGTTTTGTGTTTTAATAACTCTGTGCCTAATAAATATTAGATGCTATATAAATATTTTTTACATATATGAAAGGATTCAAATTTAAGCCAGGTTTATCTGGTCATTAACATATATTTGAACTTTTTCCTTTTGCACTTACACACTGTAACATAAACACCAAATGCACCTTTCAAGAGTGTTGAAGGGCAGACAATTGATGAGAATTATTTGGTCACCATTTTTATTTATGCTACTGAAGCTACTGAAAAATGGATTAAACTTATGAAATTTCAGAAAAAGAGAGAAGACCAAGAAAGTACATAAAGATAAAAAGTTTTTTACATTTAGAATATTTTCAATTAAACTTAAACATATATGACATCAAACATGCTCAGTATACAGATTGAATAAGTATGGTGAAAGATACAATCCTGGCACACAACTTTCCTGATTTTAAACCACACGATATCCCCTTGTCCTGTTTGAACAACTGCTTTTTGGTCTATGTACATGTTCTGCATGCTTAAACCTTAGCACCACCCAGGGACTCCTTCGTTTCATACAGTCAAAACATCAAGTTGATTTAATTTTTCACTTTTCAACAAGTTCCATGGGTGACAGGCAAACATAGCCCAATTTTCTTTCTTTATTTACTTTTTATCTGGTGACTTGCTTTTGGAAATGGAAATATCTGAGCCTCAGTTGATCATAATTAATTTGTCACTGAAGCAAAAGGAACACTGAAAAGCTAGTGACATTTCAAATATCACCCTTAAGTTTTGAAAATAGTTCTTAATGTAAAATCAGCCCGCTTTGATCCACACATGATCTTATTCTAATTTTTGTTAATGAATATACCTTGCATAGGAATAGGTGTTTGTTCCCTTTTACCCAAAGGAAACTTCATATATATTATCTTATTTTCTCCTTAAAACAATCCTTGAGATGGATAAAGTAAATAAACTTGGTTCCTATTTTATAGATGATGAAATTGTGGCCAAGAGCTGGTTAGTCAATTCAGAAAGTCACATAGATTTAAAGTGATATAGAGCTCAAACTGGAGCCCAGGTTTCCTTATTGCTGATCCAAAACTTCTTCCACAGAACCACAGTATCTCCTTATGTTGTGACTGCTTTACACATTTTCCTGAACCTGTCCATCCTGGTGATCCTCATGAAAAGAAGTTCTTTTGATGAAACTATCCAAAGTGATTTGAATCAATAAAAAGTCTCTTTAAAATAAAATTTACTCTTCTTTCAAGGGAGCTCTGGTGGTGTAGTACCTAAGACATTTGACTGCTAACCAGAAGCCTGGCAGTTCAAACCCACCAGCCACTCCTGGAAGGAAGGTTGGGCAATCTACTTGCGTATTAATACTGCCTCGGAAACTCAAGGAGGGGTCACTATGAGTCGGATCGGACTTGATGGCAGTGAGTTTGGTTTAGTTTTCTTCTTCCAAACCTTCCACCATTTTACCAGCCCTACTCTCATTACCTCTGCAACTCATAAAGAAACTACAAAATCTAATGAATAATTTCTTTTAGGCATCAAGGGCCTTCTCTCAAGTGTCCCTCTAATTTGTCATTTTTTTCCCATTTAAAATATAATTTCCTAAATGCAATGTGGTATCCTGAATGGGATTCTGGATATTAGTGGAAAAACTAGTGAAACACAAAGATTGCAGTTTAGTTAATAGTTATCCACCAATTCCAATGCCTTGATTTTGACAGATGTACCACGGTTACATAAGATATTAACATTAGGGGAATCTGAGTAAACAGTATAGCCTAACTATCTTTACTGTCTGTGTAATTTTTCTGTAAATCTAAAATTATTCCAAAATAAAAATTTTCTTAAGAATATAATTATAAGGTATAGTAACTTTGAAATTAATCTGTAGTACACTCACCTAGAATATATGTATTTTTAAATCATTATCAGTACCAAATTGTCACTTCACTTTTTGTATAACTTCTCATATTGGTGAGATGGGGGAAGGAATAAAGAAAAAATGTTTTCTACATATAATTTTTACTTCCTTTTTTTCCTTTGAAACACTTATCACAGTAGCCAGTAAATGCTTCTAGAGGATATAAGCAAAATGGCATCAGTCTGAGGAATAAGTTTGTATTGACATTGGAAGAGTAAGAGTTAAATTAAAGGGGTAGAAAGCACATAGCTTAAGAAGGTAAAACACCGCACTCCTCTTTCTGCCCTGCCTTACCAACAAGCTGCCTAATCTTTTTCCTAAATCAAAGAAAGTCCTAAGCTATAGAGTAGGGAAATGAAAGGAAAGAAGATCCTCAAAGCAAATCCCATCTTTAAGTAATTTTGTAAACCATATAAACCACTTCCCTTCTTATAAATATACTTCACACTTAGAATCTCCAGTAAAATTCTTTACTTCCAACATTTTGCTTCTAAGTGGCACTTGTCAGTAGCAGTGTGAGGCACCCAATTGCAACAGAGAAAGGGAAATATGTCAGGAAATCTAGATTCCAATTGCATTGGCACTAATGATGGTGTAACTTTAGTAGAGTCACTGTTCTTTAGCAAATGGGAAGATAATCTAAAACATGACTAAAGGATGTTAATGGTGATGTTGAGCCAGGAACCACATTCTTTCTTAAACTTTCCCCACCCCACCTATCCTGTTTTCTGAGCAAAACTATCAGGAGAAAGGGAGGGAAAAATAAGCTAAAGGATATACGGTATTTTCAGTACAAACATGATGCCTCTACAAAACCAATTCTTTGAGATGCTCTTTCAGTACTTGAGCTCAGTGGCAAGGAGCCATCCCCACTCTCCTCTCTCCCACAAACCGTTCCTTTTGACCAATGAATGTCATGCTTAAGTTTGATTAGGTAAAAGCCTTTGAGTTTGTATTTGGATGATTTTTGATACATTAGCTAACGTGTATTTTCCTTTCAGGTGTTTCCTGTTACTCCGTTACCCTTTTCCCATTCAGGCAGATTCACCCTAAGGCATCAATTGTCCCAGAATAGGGACATCACGGCATAAATAATGAGAGAAAGAAAGAAAGAAATCAATTGTTGGTTTTTGAAGTTCAGGTAGATAGAAACTAAATGCCCATCCTTGTGAGCCTGGATAAATAAGCTGTGATATTTTCTCATGATGAAGTTTTATACGGCTATGAAAATGAACGATCTACTGTTTGTACAATAATGTTGATGAAGCTTAATACTACATAATTAAGTGAAAAAGGAAATTCCATTTCATAGGAAATGATGTTCCTTTCATATAACTAGAAACAAATATGATTTTTTAAATTAAAATTACTTTTTTTAACACCCCAAATCAAACCCACTGCAGTTGAGTCAATTCTAACTCACAGCAACCCTTTAGGAAAGAGTAGAACTGTCCCACTGCGTTTCCAAGGCTGTAAATCTTTATGCAAGCAGACTGCCACATCGTTCTCCCATGGAGCAGCTAGTGGGTTTGAATTGCTGACCTTTTGGTTAGCAGCTGAGCACTTGAAGCACTGGGTCACACACAGATGCAGTAAAATTATATAAAAAATGAAAAACAGCAAGAGAATGATAACATGGGAATTGAGATAATGGCTATGTTGGGTAGGAGTTTCTAGGGAAAGGTAGAGGCATGATGGGGAGCAGAACACATGGTTAGATATAAGCTATTATCAAGATTCTAGCTTTTGATTTGAGTGGGGATGTTTTGGATGTCTATTTAAATTGAAGAGGGTCATGTATATATAGATCAGTGATGAGGGTGTCTCTTGAAACAAGGATTATAATTAATCCATTTATGTGCACCTACGGACAGTTTAAAGAATATCTAATAACAAAAAATAAAATCATATCTAGGACAATCATTTAAGAGCAAAGGGTTTTAAGTTTCCTTCTACTTTAACCCAATACTATGGATATAAACAGTGGAGTCTTTCCTGCTCCCACAGTGATATAAAGGTTTTACAATGGAGGATCCAGAGAGTCAGTAAGGAAGCTGGTACTGAGTCAGCATTGTGAATCAGAAGCAGGGGGCCCTATGTCTGAACATTCTGGGAGGAGTCCTGGGAATGGGAGGTATTGTGTACTTCCCAGCTAATTTAGGAGGGGACCTAAGAAGAAACTGATCCTGAGGGCCTTGATCAGAAGGAATGTCTGTGTGGTCCATCTGCAAGATGGGCCAATGTAGCCCCACTGAATTTCCTGCAGCTCCAGAGAGGCAGAGGAAAGTCTGGTGTCTCATGTGCCTGAGAAGTATGGTAGTAGCTGAGAGAAAGCTGGACCAACCTGGAGAGGCCCTGGGATGGAGATGAAGGACAACACAATAGCAACCAGTTTAAATCCATAGCCAATGACCTAACAAGATACAGAACTTCTGAGCAAGATGCCAGCATTACCTACACCACGCTAACTCCATTCTGGGGAAATGCCGGAAGCTCTCGAGAACTTGAATACAACTCTGGAGATAGGATAGGGGCCAGAAATGACTTCGAGGACCAGAAATGATGAAGATGAACATGCTACTATTGGTCTGAATGAGGTCTTGAAATAGAAACTAGTTTCAGTTACAGAATATTTGGGAAAATTACTTACACAACTGAGATTGTGGCCTGAGAGATGCAACCTTACATGTATATGCTGTTCAAATTCTATGATTATCTAGGAACGTGAGATCTATAGAGGCAAAATGTACAGACTAGCCTTGCTTGTGTCCCATAACTGGCTGTGTCTGGGCCTCAGTTTCATTTATATAAAGTAAGGATGGTGGCTAGTTCCCAGATCTAACCCTGGCCTTGCAAGTAACTCACTGTGTGACCTTAGATACGTATCTTCCCTTCTTTGGGTCTCCATTTCCTTATCTGTAATACAAGGGAAATAGATCAAATACTCTAACAACCTGTGGCTCTAACTTTTGCATGGGTTTCTCTGGACTTCAGATGCACTACCTGCAGCTAATATCCACTGATTTTGCAAATTATCAATATAAAGGTAACGTTTATCTTCTAAAATGTTTATAGCCATATTGGGTTTGTGGAGGGTCATTTAATGGAATCTTCAGCCTGTCACTCAGATGGCCAGAAACAGCTGAGATGTTCACATTTAACCATGAATAACCAGCAGGATTCTTCTGCAGAGCTAAATACAGTCAATTTTTGTTATTTTTCTAAATATTATTGGCTTGGCTGTCTCTGCTTGGGAACAGTTTAGAAAGTCATGAATATAATCAGACAGGCTTCTTCTTCTAATCCAACCTCAAAAGAGAGAAGGTGGGTCTATTTATTTTTTTAAGAGTCTGTGTATAATTTTTGGCTCCCTGCCTATTCTATTTATTTGCCTGTGAAACACCATAGAGATGGGGAGAATAGAAACATGGTGGGTACAAACCTAGTGAGTTAGGAATCCAGGAATAGGGGAGCCAGGGAATTCACTATGAGAAAAGTGTGGAGACAAAGCAAATAGATGTAGTAGTGCATGCCAAGAAATATGTAAACTCAAGGCCTGTAGTCTTGAACACATGGAGACATAGAGGGTGAGATACAGAGAGGCACAGGTCTTAGATTCACACAGACATGAGTTTGAATATTGGTTGGACCTCTTACTAGCTGTGTGATCTTCCTCATTTTTAAAAGGTGAGATGATAATACAGTACCTATATCATGGGGTTGCTGTGAAGTTAAATAAAAGGACATATGCCTGACACAGTGAGCACCTAATAAATAGTGGTGTTCTAATTATTAATAATAATCACAGTTCCATAGAATCTCAAAGGTAGAACAAAACTCTGAGATCAGTCAAGTCAGTCATTTGATTGTACAGATGAAGCTGAGATGCAAAGAGGTAAAGAGACTTGTCTAAGAGTACATTGCTACCTAATGACAGCACTAGTATTGGGTGTGGGTCTCCTGCAGTTTTTTCTTAAGATCTTTCCAACCCATTTCACATATTTACAGACTGTCACTCTTCTTTGGCAGAGTTGTGATAAGGGCCACGTTAGTCTTTGTGTCCTTCTACGCCTCTTTTCTCTATTCTGATGACTACTACAAACCTTTTTGAGGTAGATTTTTAAGAGTTGGCCCATCCTTAGGCAAGTTCATGGCAGATAATAATGCCAAGAACAGTTTTCTCAGCAGCCAGGGCTTTGTACCAGGCATTGTACTATATGCTCTGCTCTCTATCCAGGGAGCCTGCAGGACCATCCATTAACCTTCTTGTTGTGTATCATGGGGAGAGCTCAAAGGTCCCTGGGTAGGAATAGGAGCAGTTGAGGCTACAGAGGATACTAGGGAACTTGAGGAAGTAGCAATTTACCCAGTTGCAAGGAAGTATCTCAATATTTTAACAAGGATACAATTGCACTGGAGCATACTGTTAAATATCAGCCCTGAACATATTCAGGTAGGGCTTTGGGACTGGTACTGACAAAGAGAACCAGTCAGAGCTGGGCCCAATACTCTAAAATCTCACATGTTAGACAATTATGCCCCATGACAGGGTTCTAAGACAACAGCGCAGAAACATAAAATCCCTACCCACAGACAAGTGAACAATGTATAACATAACATTGTTCTCAAGGTCGAGAAGATCTTCCTACTACTTAGGCTTCCAAAGACTTTGGCAAACATCTCAGGAGTCTTTAGACACTGTGTCTTTACATGAAGTAACTGACCAATCTAATATTATTTTAAACAGGAACTGAAGGGTAAGCCCTGGTCTGTGGGGGTTGGGGGCACCAATATCTTGTTTAACCATGACAATTTGCCATATAGTCACTCTCCTTCACCTTATCTCATGTGGTAAGATGGTCCAAGAAACCACAGAAGTACTGGATTTCAACAATGACTCTCCAAAGGCATATTTAGCCAATGTTGTTTTGAGAGAAAAAAAAAAAAGAGAGCTCGTCAAATGGGCTGCATAAAGATGATAATTAAATTAAGCAAAATTAATCCCAAGAACTACTATTATGGGATTGACTGATTACATAGGTAGCTAAGACCCACTAACTACCATTTTCCCTGCTGGACTAGAAAAGTATTTTTGTTATATACTAATAAGTAGTAAGAGCAATACAGCCCTGTCCACAGAAGGAACTCTTCTTTACATGTGCTGTAAATCGGGATAGAGAACAGAGCCCCGGCATGAGTTTAAGCCTGAGTTCCTCCCCCCGTGAATGCTCCTTGCTGTGCTGTGCCACAATTAATCAAGCTTTCTAGGTTTTATTTAATTTCAGGACCCCAATAAATTGGTTTGTACTGGCGTTGGTCCAGCCCTGATAATTTCACAGCCGTGTGCTTGGAAACTGCTGCAAGTTTGCACAGGACTTAGCAAGCAGGGAGCTGGGGGAGAAAGCATAAAAGAAACTCTTGTTTTGCTTAAGTTCCATTAGTATTGAGGAAAGCTGAACTCTAAGTGACAGAAAAAAACATGGTTTAGCTCACGGACTTTGTAGCTGGGAGTAGGTTTCTCTGTGTTCTTGATACCTCCCCCAACTCATGGTAGATTTGAAAACAAGAAAATAAAATAAACTCAAACCTTTAGTTTGACATTTCTCTTTGTCTCATTGTTCTCAAATTTTTGTCTCTGATTTCATAAGAGTCCCTTGAGGAATAAGCACTGGAGCCCATAAATCTAGTAAAAGGTTCATTTGGGTTTAGGCTTTTTATTTTTAAAGATATGATTCTTTGAGAATTTTATTTTCTATTTGGCTGGCTTTTATGACTAAGAGGTTACCAAGAACATTCAAAGGCTGGGAGAGGAGGGGCCCCTAATGAGAATAGACATTTGGGGCTGCCTGTGTAAATTAGCTGCTGTGGAGAACAACCCCAACGACCAAGTGTTGCAGGCATTCAGAGGCACAGCAGTACCCCTGGTGCTTAGGTTCCAGAATGTCCTGTAGCCAGAGAGAAGCACAGGATGGAAAAGGCCAATCAGCTGAGTAAATGGGCACCTGGAATATGATTTCAGAATCAAAGACTGCGATATGGTGAAGGAAACTGAGAGATCATTGGGTTCAACTCTCACACTTTACAGATGGGGAAACTGATTCCCACAGGGGTCGGGGGTTAGGATATGACCCATCTCAGGCAGAGACAAGACTAGAACCAAGAGTCCTAACTCTCATTTTAAGAATGCTTCTGGATTCTGATGTTTCTTTTTCTGAAGCAAGAACATTATGTTTTTCTCTAATATTAAAAAAAAAAGAAGACTTGGACACCTGGTTACAAGGCCAGTGTGAGAGTGGATGTTTAGACTTTTTAGACTTTTTGGCAAAACTCTCTTGATGTGCAGATTCTCTGCTATGTTTTTAAATTGTCCAAACACAGAGAAAACTGGAAATGAGTGTTTGACCGTGTCTACATGATGCCTAAGGAGCTCTGGTGATGCAGTGCCTAAGGCATTTGACTGCTAACCAGAAAGTTGGTGGTTCAAACACACTAGCAGCTGCAGAAGGAAGATGGGGCAATCTACTTCCATAAGGATTTACCACCTTGGAAACCCAATGGGGCTTCACTATGAGTCAGGTTTTCATATTCTTCTTTTTTTGGTTTATATGATGCCAAACAGACTGTTGATTCAATAAAAAAAAAAATCATGTTGCTGGTTGGACAGCACAACCAGTTGCTAGACTGAATCTAGCATTTTTAACTCCTTGAGAGGCAGTGTGGGGTAGAACAACAACAACAAAAAAATCCAGCTGGTTGTCAGAAAATCTGGCTTTGAGACATGGTTGTGCCATTTACCTCCCCTCTCTGGACCTCAATTTCCCCCTCTGTAAGTTAGACTTCCACCACTCATCTGTCAGTTTATCGTACTGTGGTGGCTTTCATGTTGCTGTAAAGCTGAAGGGTAGGCCACCGGTATTTAAATGCCAGCAGGGTCACCCTTGGTGAACAGGTTTCAGCAGAGCTTCCAGACTAAAACAGATTTGGAAGAAGGACAAGGCTACCTACTTCTGAAAAAAATTCAGAAAACCATCAACTGCCAGAAGAAGGAACAAATCTGTCCTGGAAGAAGTACAGCCAGAATGCTTCTTTGAAGCAAGAATGGCCAGACTTTGTCTCACCTCCTTTGATCATGTTGTCAGAAGGGACCAGTCCCTGGAGAAGGACATCATGCTTCATAAAGTAGAGGGTCAGCAAAAAAGGGGAAGATCCTCAACAAGTTGGATTAACACTGTGGCTGCAGTGATGGGCTCAAGCACAGCAAGCACTATGACAATGGCATAGGGCTGGGCAGTGTTTCGTTCTGTTCTACATAGGGTCACCATGAGTCAGATCCAACTCGATGGTACCCAACAGCAACAACAAAGTTAGACTTGGAAACAGTTGTCTTTGAGGTCCCTTAGAGTTTTCAACTTCTAGAGTACTATTCTGTTCATGTTGTTGTTGTTAGGTGCCGTCGAGTCATCTCCTACTCATAGCAACCTCATGTACAACAGAACAAAACACTGCCCAGTCTTCTGCCAGCCTAAACCTGAGCCCATATCTGCAGCCATTATGTCAATCCATCTTGTTGAGGGCCTTCCTCTCTTTCATTGACCCTCCACTTTACCAAGCATGACATCCTTCTCCAGAGAATGGTCCATTCTGACAACATGCTCAAAGTAGGTGAGATGAAGTCTGGCCATTTTTGCTTCCAAGGAGCATTCCAGCTGCACTTCGTCCAGGACAGATTTGATAGTTCTTTTACCAGTCCATGGTACTTTCAGCATTCTTTGCCAACACCACAACTCAAAAGCATCAACTCTTCTTTGGTCTTCTTTATTTATTGTGCAGCTCTCACGTGCATATGAGACAATTGAAAATACCATGGCTTGGGTTAGGTGCATCTTAGTCTTCAAGGAGATATCTTTGCTCTTCAGCACTTGAAAGAGGACTTTTGCAGCAGATTTGCCCAGTACAATATGTCATCTGATGTTTTGACTGATGCTTCCATTGGTGTTGATTGTGGAACCAAGTAATATGAAGTCTTTGACAACATCAATCTTTTCTCCATGCATCGTGATGCTGCTTGTTGGTCCATTTGTGAGGATTTTTGTTTTCTTTATATTGAGATGTAATCCATACTGCAGACTGCAGTCTTTAATCTTCATTAGCAAGTGCTCCAAGTCATCCTCACTTTCAGCAAGCAATAATGTAGTCTGCATATCTCAGGTTGTTAATGAGTCTTCCTTCAATCCTGATGCCACATTCTTCTTCATATAGTTAGTTCATCTTCTCAGATTATTTGCTCAGCATACAGATTGAATAAGTATGGTGAGAGGATACAACCTGGACACACTCCCTTCCTGATTTTAAACTATGCAGTATCCCCTTGTTCTGTCTGAATGACAGCCTCCTGGTCTATATACAGGTTCCTCAGGAGAACAATTAAGTGTTCCGGAATTCCCATTCTTCTCAGTGTTGTCCACAATTTGTTATTATCCACACAATAGAATGCCTTTGCATAGTCAATAAAACGCAAGTAAACATTTTTCTGGTATTCTTTGCTTTCATCCAAGATCCATCTGACATCAGCTATGATATCCCTCACTCCACATCCCTTTCTGAATCCAGCTTGCATTTCTGGAAGTTCTCTGTCAATATACTACTACAACAGTTTTTGAACTATCCTCAGTAAGATTTTACTTGCATGCAATGTTAATGATATTGTTCGATAATTTCCACATTCTGTGGGATCACCTTTCTTTGGAATGGGTACAAATATGGATCTCTTCCAGTCAGTCGGCCAGGTAGCTGTCTTCCAAATCTCTTGGCATAGCTGAGTGAGTGAGTGCCTCCAGTGCGACATCCATTTGTTGAAACATCTCAATGGGTATTCTGTCAATTCCCGGAGCCTTGCTTTTTTGGCAATTCCTTTAATGCAGTTTTGACTTCTTCCTTCAATACTGTTGGTTCGTGATCATATACAACTTTCGGAAATAGATGATCACCTTTCAATTCTTTGTGGTATAGTGACTCCATGTATTCCATCCATCTTCCTTTTATGTTTCCTGCATCATTCAACACATTGCCCATGGAAACTTTCAATATCACAATTCGAGGCTTAATTTTTTTCTTCAGTTCTTTCAGCTTGAGAAATGCCAAGTGTGTTCTTCCCTTTTGGTTTTCTAACTCCAGGTCTTTGTGCATACTTAGTCATTTTCAAGTATGGAGTAGGAGGGTATGATGTCCCTGATTGTGGTCTTTGTCATCTGCATATGAACTCAGCAGCCTCATAGTTCCAGTGTTAGAAGAGATTACTCGATGGAATTTGCAGTCTATATCCATTTCACTCCAAACTTAGCTTCTAAATAGGCACTTTACTGCTCTCTCAAGTACCCGTCCATAATCCCCTTCTCATCAGGATAAAATAAGTTCAGTATTCTCTTGTCAGGAAGAACTCAGCAATACTATAAGAGGTCCTCCTGTACTTTGTCTTCTGAAGTTATAAAGCTAATGCCAATCTTTCATCAGTTCACACCTCATTTCTAGATTATCCATGACCAAAAGCTAGATAATTGGTCTGTGGTATTTTTAAAAAGAGGTAGAGGACAAGGAAGTAGTGTTGATTTAATGATAGGTTCCATGTCAGGTTTTGTATAAGACACTTTCTGGTTTATTGCTTTCTGAAGCTTTTGCAAGTGGATTCAGACCAGTGGTGTTCTGGAGTCAGCTCACACCAGCTAGGTAAAACCAACTGCATATATCTTTTAGCAATTGCACATTAAATGATAACATGTTAGTAGCTTGAAATTGACCATGGTATGGGGTATTTACACCACAGAAATTTTCATTAATTTTTTTATTTCTCTCTCTGGAGAGCCAGCTGTTAAGCAGTTATGAGTATACCATTGGTTTAAACACAAATGATAATTTTTGCAGTGATGCATTTGGAGACACCACAGAGCCTCTTTATGTATCACACTCCTCAAAATCAGGTAGTATCCTCTAAGTGAAGAAACACATCAAGCAAAGTCTGGGAGAGGTCTTGGCACCATGAGACTTCCATTATCGTCAGGGATGTGCTACACCCTTTCTTGTGCCTAAATGTTCTCACCAAGCCAGGAAACCCAAAGAAATGGCTCAAGGATCTGAGTCCCCTAGTGGCTGGAACCTCAACGAATATGCATCACTTGGGTCTTAATGAATAGTCATGAAGATCCAATCAGTGAATATGAATAACTTTATCTTGCTCTCTCCCTTCCTGAAGTTAATTTCCCAAGTTTGAGGACTGTATACCCCATACTTGTCAGACAATTTTGGAAAACAAAGGCATCTTAATTTCTCAGGTTATTTTTAGAAATCAGAGGCAAAGGGCTAGACCAAGTTCTTTGCCCTACAACAAATAATTTGGATCTGAGAATATCTAGTTGGTTTCTTATGATTCTACTCTGACTTGTGTCTTGTTTTCTAGTCTGTATGCTATGAAGCTGGAGATCCTAGGCTCATATTTGCATCTTACATTTTATGATACTTTCCGGGCACCAAGACAATACCTGGGCTTGTGCACCTGTGTGCAAGGAGAGAGTGACTTCTCTCTTGCCATCAGTCTCTTTACTGTTCCAATTGAACTCATGTTGGCACTCTACTCTCCAACTCACTCTTTGCCTAGAAAATGAGGGTGGAAACTTTGGCTAATTATTGATTTCTTCTTCCTGTTTTTATCGCTACTCTCTTCTAAAGACAGGTAAACTTAAGCTTGAGTAGCTAATGCAGGACTTTACTGGATGTATAACATAGCTCACATTTGGACTAAGTGGATGGAGGCAGGGAGGGCAAAGTAAGTGTTTCCACAACTATTAAGTACATACTATATGTTAGGTAAGGAGCTCTGGTGGTATAGTGTTTAAGGTATTGGGCTGCTAGCCAAAAGGTCAATGGCTCAAACCCACCGGCTGCTACGTGGAAGAAAGATGAGGCAGTCTGCTTTTGGAAGGATTTACAGCCTTTGAAACACTATTGGGCAGTTCTATTCTGTCCTACAGGGTCGCTGTGAGTTGGAATCAACTCGACAGCAACAGGTTAAATGTTAGGTAGGAGTGCTGGTGTTG
>NW_006921939.1:2400973-2402102 GCF_000298275.1 Orycteropus afer afer | reverse complement strand
TCTGCTTCTGGAAAGATTTATAGCCTTGGAACCCCAGTGGGGGTCTCTATGAGTTGGAATGAACTCAACAGCAGTGAGTTTAGTTTCTTTTCTTTTTTTTTCCTATAAAGGAACTGGCTCAGAGAGGTTACATGACTTGTTAGGATTGAAATTTAGAAATGTTTGGTTTCAATGTCCTGATTATTTTGAGTACATCATACTACCTCCCTGAGGAGAGCTAAGACATTTTGATTAAGATAATGACACAATCACTTCTGTTTGTTCTGCTGTAAAAAGTATAATGACTAGTTCTGCTACTTGATTCTTGGGATAAAAATGAACACCTAGGAAGATCGTGCATCACAGTGATACAAGGGAACTGTGGGTAGCTTGGGATCCTACAGTAAGGAAATGCAGTTCAAAGTGATTAAACAGTCTAAGCAAGAGGGCTTCTAGAGAGGCAGTTTCTATTTTGTCATCTTTGTTTCACACTGCATTTTTTTCTATGCAAATAGACATTATACCTCCAGTGTGTGTTCATGACATCTTTTGTTAACACGTTTTACAAAAACTTTGGAAGACTGCTCAAAACTGTAGTTAAATATGTGAAACAAATCTTCAGTCAGAAGTGCTCTATTTATGCTCTATGTAACTCATCCATGGCTATTGTGGGGACCCTAAAATTTGGATCAAAGAAGGGTCCCCCTCTTTCATTGTTTACATATTTAACCTTGTACACTATAGGTTTTCCTTGATATTTTTCTTTTAAATAATACACATGTTTCTAGAATTTTCTGTAAACTAAAATCTGGTTTTTTCAACAGCCTTTATTATAAATCTGGAGATGATCATCTGAGAAAAGAATCACTTAAAGTGCAACCACAAATATCTTAAAATCACTAAAAAGGAAAACCATTTTTATTAAAATAGTATTGAGATATAACACAAAGTATAAATATAAAATGTCTTTGGCTATTTTTTTTTTTTAATTGTGATTTGGGTGAAGATTTGCAGAGCAAATTCACTTTCCATACAGCAGTTCACATATACTTTGTTTCATGTCATTGACCACAGTTTACCACAAGGCAACAGCTCTCCTCCCACTTCCTCCCCATAGTTACCACTTCCCAGTGTCCATCCCTCCATACTC
>NW_006921939.1:2399215-2400058 GCF_000298275.1 Orycteropus afer afer | reverse complement strand
TGGATCTTGGCTCAAGGCAAAGAATACCAGAAAGATGTTTACTTGTGTTTTATTGACTACACAAAGGCATTTGATTGTGTGGATCATGACAAATTGTGGATAACATTGAGAAGAATGGGAATTCCAGAACACTTAATTATACTCATGAGGAACCTGCACATTGACCAGGAAGCTGTTGTTAGAACAGAACAAGGGGACATTGCATGGTTTAAAATCAAGAAGAAAGTGTATGTCAGGGTTGTGTCCCTCCCCCATATTTACTCAATCTATATGCTGAGCAAATAATCCAAGAACCAAAGAAAAACGTGGCATCAGGATTGGAGGAAGAATCATTAACAACCTGTGATACGCTGATGACACAACTTTGCTTGCTGAAAGTGGGGATGACTTGAGGCACGTACTGATGAAGATTGAAGAATATAGTCTGCAGTAGGGGTTACATCTCAATATAAAGAAAATAAAAATCCTCACAACTGGCCCAATAAGCAGAATCATGATAAACGGAGAAAAGATTGAAGTTGTCAAAGACTTCACATTGCTTGGTTCTACAATCAACGCCAATAGAAGCAGCAGTCAGGACATTAGACAACTTATAGCATTGGGCAAGTCAGCTGCAAAGGACCTCTTTCAAGTGCTGAGACACAAGGATGTCTCCTTGAGGACTAAGGTATACCTGACACAAGCCGTGATATTTTCAATTGCCTCATGCATGTGAGAGCTGGACAATGAATAGGGAAGACTGAGGAAAAGTTGATGTTTTTGAGTTGTGGTGCTGGCAAAGAATGCTGAAAGTACCATGGACTGCTAAAAGAACTAACAGATCTGTCCTGGAGGAAGTGCAGC
>NW_006921939.1:2396767-2399115 GCF_000298275.1 Orycteropus afer afer | reverse complement strand
TGTCATGCTTGGTAAGCTGGAGGGTCGACGAAAGAGGGAAAGGCCTTCAACGAGACAGATTGACACTGTGGCTGCGACGATGGACTCAAATATAGCAGGGATCATGGAGCTGGCGTGGGATCAGGCGGTGTTTCGTTCTGCTGTGCATGGGGTTGCTATGAGTCAGAAACGAATCAACGTCACCTAACAACAACAACAACAACAACTTCACATCCAAAACTAGTCTGGTGGGGAACTTGCTCATCTTAATCACTCAGGAACTCAAACTTCATTTCAACATATACCTCCATGATTCCTGGGGCAGTGGGAAGGGAATTGGACACACCAGGCACTGACTTTTAAAGTTTCCATCCAAAAGTGATCTGCTAAGAAGAAATCTACTAAGGCTTCATTGGACAAAGCAAATCCGATGGACATATTTAGTCCCCAAAAGGGCAGAGAAAGCAAATCTTACCGAATGTCCAGAAGGAGAAAAGCTGAAAGTATCTGGTGAACCACACTAATTACAACTAATGCTGTTTTCTAGTCCTCTTTAGGAATGGATATTGTGAGAAAACACAACAAAAATACAATTAAAAATTCAACAAAACACAAAGAAAAATAAATGCATATAAGTAATAAAGGAGCTCATATTAAAATATAGCTTAGGTGCCCTAAAAAGTCTATAGAATGACTTGTCATCTTTTACATGTTGATCAATTATTTGTTTAATACAAACTTTAATTGGCTCTGTTTTCTGTATAAAGAGATAAACCTATATTGTAATATACTCTTCTACTTATGTCCTGCCATTTTTTGAAAAATTAATCAAGTAATCTGACTTTTCTAGACTTGATTGGAATAAGAAACATTTAAAATGCTAAAATTTGTGTCACCAAAGCATCATTCAATTGATTGTTATGTAATGGCTCCACTCTCACCTTTATTTTTAAAATGAATATGAGTTCAGCAGAACACAGGATATAAGATCCATTCAGAAAAATCAATTGCATTCATACATATTATCAGTGAACATGTGGACACCAAAATTAAGAACACATAACATTTACAATTGCTGCAAATAAAGTGAATATGAAGATACAAATCTAATAAAACATGTACATGATCTGCATGATAGAAACTACAAAACACTGATGAAAGAAGTTAAACACCTAAATAAATGGAGAGGCATATTGTGTTCATGGATTGGAAGAGTCTTAACAGTAAAGTTGTTAATTCTCCCAGAACTGATAATGAAATTTAATTCAATTCTTATCCAAATACCAGCAGGATTTTTTTAGACAGAGACAATCTTATTCTAAAATTCATATTGAAAAGTACAGGATTTAAAATAGCTAAAATAATCGTGAAAAAGAATAAAATGGGAAGAACCAATCTACTTGATATTTAGGCTTACTCATATCAACTGAATGACAATGAGTTTTAGTTTAGTGGATATGGCTTACAATAATTAAGAGAGTATGGTATCAGTGGAAGGATATACACAAAGATTAATGGAACAGAAGAGAAAACTAGAAATAAACCCACACAAATATAACTAACTGATGTTTGACAAAGGTGCAAAAGCAATTGAATGGTGCTAGAACAACTGGCAGGAGCTCTGGTGGGGCAGTGCCTAAGGCATTTGACTGCTAACTCTTTGGAAGGAAGGTTGGGCACTCTACTTCCGTAGTGATACAGCCTTGGAAACCCAAGGAGGGGTCGCTGTGAGTCAGATCCGACTCAATGGCAGTGAGTGAGTGAGTGAGTAAGAACAACTGAATATTCACAGGCAAAAAGAAAAAAGAAAAAAAAAAGTGAACCTCAACCTAAACCTTACAATATATATAAAAATTAACTCAAAATGGAGTATGGATTTAAAAGTAAAACTTAAAAGTACACAATTTTTAGAAAAGAAAGGGAGAAAATGTTCATGATCGAAGGCTAGGAATAGTGTTTTTAGACTTAAGAACAAAAGCATGAACTATCAAAGGGAAAACTGATAAACTGGATCTCATTGATATTAGAAAGTTTTCTAATACAGATGCCAAAACCCATGTGAGGAGGAGGAATAGAAAAGCTAGAGTAGGTGAAAATATTTGTAAGCTACATATGTGGCAAAGGATTAGCATCTAGAATACATAAAGAACTTTCAAAACTCAACTGTAAAGAAGCAAACAATGTAATCAGAAAACAGGCAAAAGAACATGTAGAGAGATTTCACTGACGAGCAAACAAGCATAAGAAAAGATGATTGATGTCATTAGGCATTAAAAAAATTCACTCCTGCCGAGTCAATTCCAACCCATAGCCACCCCTCCTTGGCTTCCTGAGGCAGTATCTCTATGGAATTAGATTGCCCAACCTTC
>NW_006921939.1:2384480-2396566 GCF_000298275.1 Orycteropus afer afer | reverse complement strand
AGCAGTCAAGTGCTTTAGCCACTATGCTACCAGAGCTCCTTATTAGGTATTGTAAATTAAAACCACAATGAGATATTATTGCATGCTAACAAGGTAGCTAAAAATAAAAATAAATCATAATGAGAACACTAAATGCTGGTGAGAGTATAAAGAAGCTGAGTATCTCATACATTAGTGGTGGGAATATAAAATGTTAAAGCCAGTCTAGAAAGAAAAGATTAGCAATTTCTTACAAAACTAAATATGTTCCTACAGCGTTGTTATTGATAGGTGCTATCCAGTCTGTTCTGACTCATAGCAACCCTATGTACAAAAGAATGAAATACCTGGTCCTGTGTCATCCTCACAATCTTTGTAGCCTCTGTGTCAATCCATCTAATTGAGGATCTTCCTCATTTTTGTTGACTCTCTACTTTACCAAGCATGATGTCCTTTTCCAGGGACTGGTCCCTCCTGGTAACATGTCCAAAGTACATGAGACAATGTCTGGCCATCCTCACTTCCAAAGAACATTCTGGCTGTACTTTTTCCAAGACAGGTTTTTTGTTCTTTTGGAAGTCCATGGTATATTCAGCATTGTTTGCCAGCACCGTAGTTCAAATGCGTCAATTCTTCTGTAGTCTTCTTTGTTCGTTATCCACTTTTCATATGAGGCTATTGAAAATACCATGGCTTGGGGCAGGCACACCTTAGTCCTCAAAGGAACATCTTTGCTCTTTAAAGAGATTTTTTGCAGCAGATTTGCCCAGTGCAATATGTTGTCTGATTTCTTGACTGCTACTTCCATGAGTGTTGATTGTGGATCCAAGTAAAATGAAATCCCTGACAACTTCAATGTTTTCTCCATTTATCACGTTGTTGCTTATTGGTCCAGTTGTGAGAATTTTTGTTTCTTTATGTTGTGGTGTAATCCATACTGAAGGCTGTAGTGTTTGATCTTCATCTGCAAGTGCTCCAAGTCTTTTTCATTTTCGGCAAGCAAGGTGGTGTCACCTGCTTATCACAGGTTGTTAATGAGTCTTCCTCCAATCTTGATGCCACATTCTTCCTCATATAGTCCAGCTTCTCAGATTATTTGCTCAGGATACACAGGAATAAGTATGGTGAAAGGATGCAACCCTGACACACACCTTTCCTGATTTTAAACCATGCAGTATCCTCCGTTCTGTTCAAACGACTGCCTCTTGCTCTATGTACAGGTCCCTCATGAGCATAAATTAAGTGTTCTGGAATTCCTATTCTTCGCAATGTTATCCATAATTTGTTATGATACACACAGCCTTTGCATAGTCAATAAAATATAGGTAAATATCTTTCTGTTATTCTCTGTTTTCAGTCAAGATCTGTGAGACATCACCAATGATATTCCTCATTCCACATCCTCTACTGAATCTGGCTTGAATTTCTGGCAGTTCCCTATTGATGTACTGATGCAACCATTTTAAAATTATTTTCAGCAAAAGTTTACACTCTTACCATGCAACCCAGGAATTGCACTGCTAGGCATTTATCCCAGAGAAATGAAAACTTTGGATGATGTAAAAATCTTTAGACAAATGTTCATAGCAGCTTTATTTGTAATAGCCAAAATCTGGAAATAAGCCAATGCCCTTCCATGGATGAATATTAAAAAAAAAAAAACAAAAAAAAACCAACAACTGTAATACACCTGTCTTGGTTCTCCGGTGCTGCTATAATAGAAATACCACAAGTGGATGGCTTTAACAAATGGGGATTTATTCTCTTACAGTTTAGCAGGCTAGAAGTCTGAATTGAGAGTGCTAGCTCTAGGGGCTGGGTGAAGGCCCCTTGACCCTGGGCTTCAGCTCTGCCTCTTGTTCCAGGCCCATTGGAGCAAGCTAGAGGCTTCTTCTGACTCATGCAGCTGCTGGCTGCTGAGGCTGATGAACTCAAGAATGACAAGGAAAATGGCACAATCCGAAGATTGGCAGGCAGCATGGCAGGCCACTGGATCGAGTCCAGGAACTGGAGATGTAGACTTGGCAAAATGCAGTATCGAAAATGTCCTAAAAGCTAGAGACCTTCTTCAAAGCTTCTTCTTATATAATGGAAGCAGGCCACACCCTGAAAGCAACTAAATAGCTGCTCACAGCAGATTCCACCATGGAGTTCATTATACCACATCCAAACTTATCATAGGGAATAATTACATCCAGCTGTCATGCCACTCAAAACCATGGCCCAGCCAAGTTGACACAACCTTAACTACCACAACATCCATACCATGGACTCTCAAAAACAAACAAACAAACAAACTCACTGCCATTGAATCGATTCCAACTCACAGAGAAACCCCCTTTGGGTTTCCCAGGTGGTAAATCTTTACGGAAGTAGATTGCCCAGTCTTCTTTCTGCAGAGTGGCTGGTGGCCAACCTTCTGGTTAGCAGTCAAATGCCTTAGGTACTGTGCCACCAGAGCTCCTTTACCATGGACTCACTTACTCAGCAATAAAAAGGAACAAACTATTGATTCCTGGAAAACTTGAATGGATCTCCAGAGGATTATGTTGAGTGAAAAAAATCCAATCTCAAAAGGTTACATACATACCGTATGATTTCATGTAACATTCCTGAAATGACAAAACTATAGAGATGGAGAACAGCTGGTTGCCAAGGACTAGGAGAAGGGAGGGAATGAAATGGGCGTGACTATGAAAGGGTAATATGGTGGATCCTTGTGCTGGCATTGTTCTGTATCTTGACTGTGGTTGTCATATAAGCCTATATATGTGATGAAATTGCATAGATGTATACATACACACAAATGAGTTCATATAAAACTGGTAAAATCTGAATAGGGTGGATGGATTATATCAATGCTAATTTCCTGGTTGTCATATTGTACCATAATCATGCGAGATGTTACCATTAGGGGACACTGGGTGAAGACTATTCCGTACATGTCTTTAAAATTTCTGCCTGAGAATCTACAGTTATCTCAAGATAGAAAGTTTAGAAAAAAAAGAGTACTGAAATGATCTATGATCCCACACCCATTTAATAAATAGAGAAAATAAGGCTTGGAGATAATAATCAGTTTAGTTTGTCTAAGAACTTGTAGGAAATCTAGATTAAAACTCACCCATACTGCAGTTTCCAATTCAGAATTCAAGCCTGGAACTAATTCAAGGATCACTAATATTGGCACTAATAAAGAACCTTTCAGAGAACTCCAGCTGCCACTTTACACAGTTTCCCAACTCAACAGAGTCATTTGATGATAATAAATTGTTTTAAGACACTAGGTTTTGGAATAGTTTCTTATGCACTAAGTGGAATACTACATCAAGTAAAGTGAGCAAGCATTTGCGGGCAAATTGATGAGCTTTTAAGTCACAGTGAGTCTATTGACTTTAAATGCTAGGATTCCTGTTTATCCCAAGCTATTCCCTGAAACTCATTTTCTTGAATACTCTCTAAGTATGTTTGGAGCGAGAATGAGCAATAATTGTGGGGATGCAGATGCAAAGGAAATTGAACAACCAATCATTGACCTTGAAGGATTCATAGTCTAGTGAGACAAAACATCAATGTATTAAAAGGCCACAAGAATAGTGTGAAGGCAACAAATCAGCAAGTTCAGTATATTACAGCACAAATTAAATATATGTGGCCATGCATGGCTATCCATGCAGCAGTAGGGAGCTAGACATTTTGGGCCCTGAAGGCAGCATTTCAGAAAGGGCCCCCTTCCCTTTGTTAACTATGAAATGAACATCTCCAGCAATGCAGAGGCTAGTTGCATGATACTAACACTTCTGAAGAAAAATGAGTCAATTTCCAGGGGAAATCATTCTTCTTTTAATTTTCTCTTATTTTCTGTTCCTGACATGTGATTTTCTTTTTGGCAAGTCCCAATTTCCCTGAACATCAGTTTCTTCATCTATAAACTGGAAATAACAACAGAAGAATTGAAACTCTGGAAATCTGAATTGGAATCTCAAATCTGTCATTTACTACTGGTGTAACTTTGTGTATATCACTTTTCCCTATCTCATTTTCCCCACCTGTAAAACAACAATGTTGAGCGGAATGGTCCAGAAGATCCCCACCAATTCCAATAATTCTTGGTAACTATTGCTGGAAAGGAGTTCTGATGGTGTAGTGGTTAAGGCATTTGACTGCTAACCAAAAGGTCGATGGTCCGAACTGAGAAAGAAAGATGGGGCGATCTGCTTCCATAAAGATTTACAGCCTTGGAAACCCAATGGAGTCGCTATGAATTGGAGTCAACTCAATGGCAGTAAGTTTACTGCTGATGGAATTAACACAAATTGGTGTAGTCTGTCTCAGACTCACCACAGCATCAGCAACGCTATTGTGACTTCAAGGTTGGGCTCTTGGCATCTCTTTAGAATGGCAGAGACTACTGGAACAGTCTCTATGGTGGATCCCTGCAGGTGTTTAAGACAACAGTTAGTAGAGGCCCTTACTGTGGGGCTTGGGAGCCTTCTTCATGGGAGAAAATGGAGTCTACGTTTCTCAACTTCTACCCCCACACACCCATCTCTACCCTGCCTTTAATGAAACCAAAGCTTTGCCATTCTACTAGTCACACTGTGGATATGGGAAAAGTTCCAAAATGGTAACGAGTGCTCACCTAGCACCCTGCGCCCCAGACCAAGGGCACCCAGAAAGTCCATTGTGCAGGAGAAGGAGGTTGCTAGCTTCCAGGCAGGGAAGTTGTAGGGTAGACAGTGTCGTAAGGGCAGGCGTGAGTGGGGGGGAGCTCATAGGTGCGTTCTGGGCGGAGAGGGAGGAGGTGCCGGAGGAGATGTGCGGCCCCTTTAAGACCCCAACGCTTGCCTAGCCAAAGGAAGGGGGGTGCAGTGGGGACGCTGCGTGATGGGAAAGTCGCCGGCTGAGTCTCACACTTTCTCCCGATTTCTTAACTTTCAGGTCGAGGGAGCAGGAATAAAGCCATTGTGCCAGGGTGGAAAGGGGGGTGCGGGCTTGCAGCCCCCGTGTACTTGCGGGACTTCCTGCCAGCGCAGAACGGTCGGTCGGCCTCTCTGGCCAAGTGAGGAGCAAGCGGGCGGGCGGGCAGGTGGCCCCGGGCCGCCGCGCCCGCGCCTTGGCTCTGCCCCCACGAGCCAAGCGAGCCGCTGCTCACTCGTGGTGAGGGCGGTGATTTTTTTCCTCCCACCCACTTTTGAGTCGCACCCCCCCTCCCCTTGCGCGCACTCTAGCTCTCGCCACGACCTGCGAGCCCCAGACCTCGGAGGAGCGCCTGGGGGAGCTCGGAGCGCGTGCACGCGTGGCAGACGGAGGAGGCCAGTGCCCAGGTCAGTGAGCAGTGTCCTGCACCCGCGTCCCCCACTTTTCTTCCCATTCTGTTGCACAGGTGGGGTGTCAAATGTTGGCTGGAACCTTCTCTAGAAGTTCCCGCAGGGCGCCTGGGACTTGCCCGACTTGCCACTCCAACCCACTATAGGGCCCAGCTGCCAGCAGCAGGGGCTAGGTGAAGGCTAGGAAAGTTGGGGGCTTTGGATTCGAACTCACTACTTGTTACTCGGCCTGCCTTTCTCCATAATCTGGTTCTTTGGGAGGCCACCTGGGTATTGCTGCCCAGCTACCTCACAGGGTTTTGCATTCCCCTTAATTACCACAAGTGTCCTGAGCCTGTTTTCCTACTTGCTAAAGTGCCTTGGACCCAGTGGATGATTAATGTGCACTAAAGTTAATGAAACAGGGTGGATAGGGGAGAAGCTCTTCTCTGAATACCTGCTTCATTTGGGGGCCCAGACCACCGAGGTTGGAGATTGAGACAGTAGACTCAGGAAGCAACTTGGTGTTGCTAGAGCATGGGGCTGGGAGTTGGAAAGCCTGACTTTGAGCTGCTCTCAGCCTTACCACTAACTAACGCCAAGAGATTGGGCAAGTCTCTTGAGTTCTCTGGGCCCCAGGGAGCCCATTTTGAAGATGGCCGTTGTTGTGGGGAATAAATACAATGGCAGATCGTGAAGTGTTTTGCAAGCCAAATGTAATACATTGTTTGTCAATCACAGAGCAATGAAGGCATTGACTCTGACAACAGAGACCCAGAGCTACAACTGCTACTTTTCAATGGCAATCCACACCAGTTAACTGAGCTTTTCTTTGGGTAGAGGGGGAGAGGATTTCAGCTGAAGAACAAGGGCTGTCGACTCCAGGGTCTTCTTATTGTTTGTCAGAAAGAAAATTGCTACCCTGGGGGCTGTCCCACAGATGACAGTGAATGTGAGATTACAAGGTCAGTCAAGCCTCTCCAGAGGATTAAAGGGACATTGTGGCGCATGAAGAACCAGCTGACATGTGCTCATCCCTTAACCTTCCTATGGGGGTATCTATTTGGCTCTCTTTTACCCAGGAGACCTGCTTTGAGAGTGGACTTCTGACACCTGATGGCCCAGATTGCCTTGCAGTTACAGCTGAGCAAAGAGCAGTTGGTCCCTTTGCTTGATACAAATGAACAATGTGAGCGCTTGTTTCACCAGGCACCTTAATAGATACCTTTCTGGTGATACGTGACATGTTTCTAGTTCTTCTGTAAAGCCCACTCACCCCCCCAGTGCCATTTGGAGGGCTTTGTTTTCTTTGTTGCTTTCTTGTTGAGTCCTAGATCTCCCCCCAAAACATGTCAATGGCTGCATTTCTAAGTAACCTGTAAAAGAGGCAGTGCAAGTTCAATGGCACAACAGCCCGAGTGAAGCAGACAGAGAGTTAATGCAGAAATAACTCCAGTTAACTGGGTCAAAGTATAATTTGAAAAATTAAGGACAGTTTGGCTCTTTGTAAGAATAAGAGTCGACATGTTTGCTGAGCGATGCTTGCTTGTGTTTACTGCTACAATCCCAACGAATATCTTGAACCCCCCTCCCCAAAGGAAAAAAGAAGCTAAAGGGATTAAAGAGAAAATAAGTGGTGGGGAGACTTGGGGAGAGAGAGAACTCTATTCAGTTTATAGTTCTGTACAGAATACCAAGGCAGGACTTCAGGATCTTGTAAATCAAAAGTGAAAATTTATGAAGCGATTTGTTTTCTGATGTTCTCCATCACAACCTGGGAGGCTTCACAGATGACAGGAACGCCAAACGAGATTAATTGCTCTCTAGTCACCAACTTTTCTATTTGCTCATAACATTAGTTGGGACCCAAGAAAAGCAAAAGAATTCTAAGAGCCATTTTCTTGCCAGTTTGAGTTATGAAGCAATGCTACTGTTCACAGAATCGTCCAACCATTGTACAAGAAAAACAACCCTGTTGGTTCTTACATGGTGAGGCCTGAAAACTGTGGTTTCAGAAGTACCCCTGGAGATCCATATGTGATTGTAATAAATTGGATTTCAGTGCCTAAAAATCTTTCTTATTTTGAAGCTTGAAGGATAAACTTATTAAAGAAGGCTCAGGAACAACCCCACTGGGCTGGGTAGCTCTGTTTAATTCTTAATGGAAATGGTTTGCTTCAAGGGAATCTGGTAACTCTCAGGGGACAGAGAGATTCTGAGTGACTGAAAGTGGACCTCAAGCTCACAGAAGGGAGCAAGAAATCAGAACCCAGGGCTTTGCAAGATTAGAATCATGTCCTGGGAGAATATGGTCCTTGTTTAGGGAGCAGGAAAGCAATCGAGAAGGCAGATGTTGTTGTTGTTGTTGTTATGTACCGTCAAGTCAGACCCGACTCATAGCGACCCCTCCTTGGGTTTTCGAGGCAGTATCACTATGGAAGTAGATTGCCCCATCTTCCTTCTGAGAAGGCAGATGGATGCTTCAAATCCTTCCTGATAGCACAAATGATTCTCTGTGATTTGTTGTTGTTGTTATGTGCCGTCGAGTCAGACCTGACTCATAGCAGATTAGACATTCATAATTTGAAACAATGGGTTTTTAATTATTGGGATAGCTTCACAGCATGTAAGTAGGAGCTGTGACATCTACTTCAGAGCTCAAAGACATTTCAATTCTCCGGAATGATCATCTTGCATTTCTTTTATTTCTTTGTGCTCAATATTTAAGTTGGACCCTGTGAAAAGATCAATAAATTCAGTTCTATTCAGGGTTAACCTGGCACTGAATGTGGGGTTTCTAGAATATTTAAATATTTTAAGAACACCCATTGGAAGAGTTTTACAAACTTTAAAGTCTAATGACTCGTAACTAGATGTGAGCTGTAGAGCAAACTTTGTGTGTTCTGAGGCTCAAAAGGTTAAGAATCCGTCTCCTAGACTGGAAATACAAATGTCATATTTTTAAGAATTGTGGTTACCTTGAAGATACAGTGTGAACAAATTACCTATTTAAATTTGCCTAAATTTCATTTAAAATGGCCCGTTTTAAATTTCCATTTCGTATTTGGGCTTCATGGTGGAGGAATGTGTTTGAACCATAGTAAGCAGTAAAACTGTTTTCAGGTGCTAATTACATCTATCTTTTCCTACGTAAGTAGGCACATCAAAGATACTTATAGATCTCATAGAAGACATAGGAGAAATATCCCTGAAAGATTAATAATAATGGTAGTCTTGAAGTTCAGGTGAGTTAACTTTCATTTTAGAAATTTCTTGGGTCTCACACTTATGACTTTTACTGTGTTTACCAAAATAGCAGTCTGCAAACCTCAGTTTCCCTTTTCTCCCAAACATAATCAATCTCTTGAGAAATCAACTTCAATTCACTTCGGAAGGAAGATTTCCAACTTTATTTTTATTTTGCTATGACCTGCCTGTTGTGACTTAGCCTTACAGTTGGATAGAAATGTACGTTCATTTGCTTGAATTTTCTCCCATAAACTTGGAAAGACAGGAGAGGCAAGTCCTCTTTCTTGTGTGGGAAACAATGCTTGTGCTTATGTATGTCTTCCAGCATTTTTTTCAAACAATTTAGAAGCCTAAGCATCAATGATCTCTGCCAGTCCCAGAGTGTTTGTTTCAAGGGTTTTTTTTTTGTGTTTTTTTTTTTCTGCTTTCTTCCCAACAGCTTGAGTGCACAGGCCCTGAAGTTCTGAGTTACCTTCTGCAGTAGTCAAAATGAGAAAAAAGTGGAAGATGGGGGCCATGAAATACATCTTTTCTTGGTTGCTGTTCTTTCTTTTCCTAGAAGGAAGCAGAGCAGAACAAGTAAAGCGTAAGTTTCCTTAAGTTTTTGAAAAAGTGTTTTTGAAAAATGTGGTTATACTCTGTAGAGACTGTGATTTAGCCCAAATGTGGCTTAGAATACCGTTATTCTAAGAGAAGAGAGTGAATGTTACTGGTTTATGCATGAGTTGATAAAAGCACGAGAGCTTTGAATCAGGCCAACTAAATTTGAGGCTGTTTTTCTGATTATCATACAGTTTTCATCTCATAGAATACATGAAACATTAGCTTATTTTCCCTTTCCTGTTCTAAACTTTACAAATCTCATTCCATTTTACGTAACTCTAGAAATATCTGACAGATGAGCTGGAGTTTTTCCCAAATTTCAGACTCTTCAGGAAAGGTTTTCAGTTTATGAAAGAAAAAAAAAAAAAAAAGTAAAGCAAGCTCTGTCTATTCCCTTAAACCCTAAAACATAGAAGGAAAAAGCTTCGTATGAACTAGATTCAGCTGAAAAAATCCTTTAAGGAAATTGAGATTCCAGGGACCATTAGCAAACTGGATGCCATTGATGGAAAGGAGCATCCCAGCGAAGCCAGAGAATATTTCTAGAAAGTCAGTGACCCGTGTGATGGGCTAACACATTGGAGAAAGCAGAGAGTGGCAGAAAAGGGGGATAATTAACCCTACTTGCTGTCACATTTGGAAGATTTATGAGTTACCATTGACATATTTGCTCTTGTTAGGAGCTTTCTGCTGCCTTTGCACAGTATGGGCCTCACCTTCTTTGGACCACTTGCAGCCACCTCTGAAGTGGACATTGCTCTAAATTTGACAGAAAAGCCATAGCTCTAATTCCCACTTTTAGGCTGCATCAAAAGAAGCACAAAGTGGAACTGGTCCAAGGGGGGCATTCTCTGCTCCACTGGACTTATTCATGAGAAGGAACTGTGAAAGTATTCTTGGTAGGAGCTGACACACCATCTGAAGCCCATCACTTAAACATTTATCTCCTTTATCAACATAAGTTAAACAAATCAGGCACTAGGCTTGCTGACAAAGAGAACAATGACAAGCCTATTCCATCATTATGTGTATTTATTTCTCATTACCATCTTCATAGTAAATTAGTCCTGTTCCTGGGAGAAATAATGCTTTTGATTAGGCTTTTAAGTATAATGATCTGTGGTGATATCTATATGGTTGAGACACAAGAGAAAATTTAGCAGGACAAGAGCTCAATAATCAAGCTTCATCAGCCTGTCCCTGTATCACCCCAACTACCCCCTTGTCCTTCCACTTGAATATATACAGTCCATCTCAGAGCTGTCCTCTTCCAGAAATCCTCCTTGATTTAAGTGTATGTGATAGAAATGTCCACCAATTCTCACTCAGTTCACCTCACAATCAGCTGTGCTTTAAAATCCCTCCACTCTTAAAACTTCCCTGATGGCCTGTTATTGATGGCATAATGAGTAAACTTGTAACTCTTAGAAGATCATGTTTCTTGGAAGCCTTCCATATTTATGAAGAATTGAGGAATACTGTCCATGCAATTTAAAGCTTACCTGATGAACCAAAGAAAGATGGACCTTAAATATTTATGGACGAACATATATCACTTTCTGACTTTTTTTTTTTCTTTTTTTGCCTAGGAATTTGTCCCAAGCCCTTCTGATATTCAATCAGTGTCAAAGTTATTATATAACAGATGGTTCAGGACACTAGTTCTGGTCTAATGTTTTAGGCTTGTAGTTGGATGATGAGGCTAAAGTCATGGTCATTCCTTAAATGAGCCACCAGCATCATTCTGTACGTACCCATACCCAAGCTAACTATCTTGAAGACATTTGCAAAGTCATTTCCAGTAAAGGGAAAACCTCAAAACATATACTCTATATATGTTCCCTTGATACATATTCATATACACTTAATGCTTGCATTGAGATTTATATTACAGCTGTAACACTGAGGAGTTAGAAGAAGTGAAAATGCTAGTTCATAAGCAAATGGTTACATAAATGATCTATGTAATGTAATGTCATGTGATCATTCAAAAACACTGCTTGTTGAAAATTTGGTGACTATAGAGAATGCCTCGATGGCAAACAACAACAACAACAACATAGAGAATGCCTATGTTGACTTATTTTAAAATTTCTTAAATTGAAAAATTAGTATATGCTCATTGTACAAAAGGAAATAAAAGTATCTGAGCTTCATAGAAAATATGTATTCCTCAGGCCCTTATCCCACTCTCTAGGGATAACTATTATTAATAGTTTGTTATGTGTTCTTCAAAAGGTTTTTCCTGTTATAAAAACATACATGCATGTTAGGATTTTTTCTTCTTACAAAAATGAGATGATAATATGTGTATGTGTATATATATATTCTCTCCATCTTGCATTTACTCAATGATATGTCTAGGAAATAGAAAGCTAACAGTGCCATGTTTTTCCTAATGGTTGCATAACTTTCATTTGCATAAACATACCATGGTGCATGTGATGGTTAAGTTTGTGTGTCAACTTGGCTGGGCCTGGTTGAGTGGATGGGCAGCTGAATGCAGTTATTCCCCATGCTGAGATTGGTAATTAACTCCATGGTGGAATATATTGGAGCAGCTGAGTAGCTGCTTTGGGTATCTGCTTCCCGTATATAAGAAACAGCTTTGGGAATGGTCTCTAGCTTATGGCACTCTTGAACACTGCATGTAGCTGTGTCATTGTTCAGTAGCCTGCCATGCTCTGCCGACCTTGGGACTTTCAATGGACTTGAATTAATGGCCTGCTGTGTGGTTTGGTAACATAGGGACTGTGCCTTTTTACTTGTCAACCTTGGGCTTGTCAGCCTCAGCAGCCAGCAGCTGCCTGAGTGAAGAAAGCCTCTAGCTTCAGAGGGCCTGGAGTTGGAGGCAGAGTTGAAGCCAAAAGTTGAGGGGATTTCACCCAGCACCTAGAGCCTGACACTTTGAACTCATACTTAAAGCCTCCAAACTGTAAGAGAATA
>NW_006921939.1:2383433-2384250 GCF_000298275.1 Orycteropus afer afer | reverse complement strand
ATGTCTTAGGCACTATGCCACCAGACATCTGAGCTCCTTAAATAAAAGATAATGCTACCAAAAATGCTTGAGAAAGAATCTATATGATAGCCTTACCACTTAAATTTACAGATAAAGAATGTAAGACCCCAAAAGTGACTTTTTTAAAGTCACTTCAAACCTTTAAATACTGAGCATCAATTTCAATTCTTATTCTTAATCACTTTTAAGAGGAATGCATATTAATAACAGATAATATATTTTGAGTACTCATTACATGCCAGGTACTATTCTATGTGCTTCATATGTAATCTCCACAGCAACACTATGGGGGAGATACTATTAGTATCATCCCTATTTTACAGATGAGGGAACTGAGCACAGAGACACTAAACTGTCCAAGGCCTCACAGCTAGATTGAGTTGGGATTGTAACAAGAGGGGCAGGATTATCAAAATAATATCCTTCAAATTCTCTCTGTCCCTCCATTCCTTGTTCAAAAGCCTACTTTGGGTTCTGATTACAATGATAATGGATCTTGATTAGCCATTTCAAGATCCTGGTTCAATGCATGTACTCAGTGGGCAAGGTAGCTTTTGGGGGCTTCTGAGATGTCTCATGCTGGAGTTTAATGGATGAGTTTCAAAGAGCCAGACCTTCACCAACTTGGTTCTGGAGTGTGGGGCTGCTTGTTCATGTGAGCTAGTGGGATGGAGTCATAGCTGCTGCCCAAGAATGAAGGGGCAGGCCTGCCATGCCCAAGAGGGAGAGGAACAGGGCCCGCCAGGGCAAGGGGGTGAGGTTGCCACTCAGGAACTAGGGGACTGGAGTCACCCAG
>NW_006921939.1:2382208-2383198 GCF_000298275.1 Orycteropus afer afer | reverse complement strand
TGTGCCTTTTTACTTGTCAACCTTGGGCTTGTCAGCCTCAGCAGCCAGCAGCTGTCTGAGTGAAGAAAAGCCTCTAGCTTCAGTGGGCCGGGAGCAGGAGGCAGAGCTGGACCGCAACGTTAAGGGGCTTCCACCCAGCCCATAGAGCCTGGCACTTTGAACTCGGACTTAAAGCCTTCAAACAATAAGAGAATAAACTTTTGCTTGTTCAAGCTATTCCATTTGTGGTATATTCTTGTCAGAGTGTCACTAGGTAACCAGAACAATGCATTTAACAAGTCCCCATTGGTGAATATTGATCTATATCCTAGGCTTTAGTGAGCTGAAATGGACTGGTATTGGCCATTTTAAATCAGACAATCATACAGTCTACTATGCTGAGAATGACAAACTAAAGAGGAATGGCATCATATTAATCATCAAAATGAACATTTCAAGATCTATCCTGAAGCACAGTGCTGTCAGTGATAGGGTAATTCGATACACCTACAAGGAAGACTGGTTCATAATACTATTGTATATACTTATGCACCAACCACTATAGCTAAACATGAGGAAATTGAAGATTTTTACCAACTTCCACAGTCTGAAATCGACCAAACATGCAATCAAGTAGTATTGCTTATTACTGGTGATTGGAATGGGAAAGGTAGAAACAAAGAAGCAGCAGCAGTAGTTAGGAAATACCTTAGTGATAGAAATGATGCTGGAGATCGCATGATAGAATTTTGCAAGGCCATTGAAAATACCCTTTCAACAACATAAACAGCAGCTATACACCTGACCCTCACCAGATGAAATACATAGGAATCAAGTCAATTATATCTGTGGAAAGAGGTGATGGAGAAGCTCAATATCGTCAGTCAAAAGGAGGCAAGGATTCCAGCCAAAGAAGACAGGCATATGAGCTGAACATTTACATTAGGTAGATACACTCCTTGGAGAGATCAATCATGGGAGAATAGAAAGGCTGTGCATGCACAGGGAGAC
>NW_006921939.1:2381270-2381823 GCF_000298275.1 Orycteropus afer afer | reverse complement strand
TTGAACCACCAGCCTTCTGGTTAGCAGCCAGATGCCTTAGGCACTATACCACCAGAGCTCCCAGTTCAAGTTGAATCTGAAGAAAATTGAAGCAAGTCCACGAGAGCCAAAATAAGAAGTTGATTATATCCCATCTGAATTTGCAGATCATCTGAAGAGCAGATTTGACACATTGAATACCAATGACCAAAGATCAGAGGAGTTGTGAGATATCAAGAACACCATACACGAAGAAGCAAAAGGTAATTAAGAAGACAGGAAGGGAAAGACCAAAATGGATGTCAGTAGAGACTCTGAAGCTTGCTCTTGAATGTAGAGTAGCTAAAGCAAATGGAAGAAATGATGAAATGAAAGAGCTGATAAGAAGATTCCTAAGGGCAGCTGGAGACGACAAAGTATTAAAATGAAATGTGCAAAGACCTGGAATTAGAAAACAAAAAGGGAAGGACACACTTAGCATTTCTCAAGCTGAAAGAACTGAAGAAAAAATTCAATCCTCAGGTTGCAATACTGAAAGCAAATATCAAATGATGCAGGAAGCACCAAAAAAGAA
>NW_006921939.1:2371241-2380482 GCF_000298275.1 Orycteropus afer afer | reverse complement strand
CTTACTGATCCAGTTATGAGGATTTTTGTTTTCTTTATGTTGAGGTGTATTCCATACTCAAGGCTGTGTGTTGTCTTTGATCTTCTTCAGTAAGTGATTCAGGTCATCTTCATTTTCAGCAAGCAAGGTTGTGTCATCTGTATATCACAGACTGTTAATGAGTCTTCCTCTAATCCTCATACCACATTCTTCTTCATGAAGTCCAGCTTCTCAGATATTTGCTCAGCATACAGATTGAATAAATATGGTGAAAGAATATAAACCTGACGCACACCCTTTCTGGTTTTAAAACATTCAGTATCCTCCTGTTCTGTTCAAACAACTGCCTCTTAGTCTATGTACAGGTTCTTCTTGAGCACAATTAAGTGTTCAAGAACAATAACAATATTGGTAGATATTAAGGTTGCTTCTAGCTTTTGCTACTATAAGTAATGTGTTAAGGAATATCTTTAGGCACTTAGGCAAGTTGTTGCTGTTGTTTGGGGCTGTTGAGTCATCTCCCACTCATAGTGACCCTATGCACAGCAGAATGAAACACTGCCTGGTCCTGTGCGAATCTCACAATCCTTGCTATACCTGAGCCCATCATTGCAGCCACTGTGTCAATCCATCTTGTTGAGGGCCTTCCTCTTTTTCATTGACCCTCCACTTTACCAAGCATGATATCCTTCTCCAGAGAATGGTCCCTTCTGACAACATGACCAAAGTAGGTGAGACGAAATTTGGCCATTCTCACTTCTAAGGGGCATTGCGGCTGCACTTCCTCCAGGACAGATCTGTTAGTTCTTTTAGCAGACTCTTAACATTACTTTTAGCAGTACTCTTAGCATTCTTCTCTAACACCACAATTCAAAAGCATCAACTCTTCTTTGGTCTTCCTTAGGCAAGTTTGTGAGGAATTGTTAGGTCAAAGAGTATATTCAATTTTAATCTTGATCCAAAAAGAAAAAAACAAACTCAATGCCATCGAGTCGATTTCAACTCACAGTAACCCTTCCTTGGGTTTCCGAGGCGGTATCCCTATGGAAGTAGATTGCCCAAGCTTCCTTTCAAGGAGTGACTGGTGGGTTTGAACTGCCAGCCTTCTGGTTAGCAGTCAAATAAATGCCTTAGGCACTATGCCACCCCTTCATAAAAATGTATCAATTTATACTCCCACTATCTGTGTATAAATGCACTTCTAATTCTTTCATCAAAAATACTATTAAACTTTATATTTAAAGGCCAATTTAATAGGGACAAATGCTATTTCAGTTTTGCTTTATATTTTTCTATTCCTGAAATGGAACATCTTTTCAGTTACATTTTCAGTACATTTGCATTTCTTCTCCAGTGAATTGCCTGTTTTTCACTTGGGTTGCTTGTCTTATTGAATTGTAAAAGCTTCTTATAGTTAAGGTTATTAACCATTTGTATTTCAAATATTATTTGCTGAGTGTCTTTTCCCATACAGACATTTTAAAGTTTTATGTAGTCAGATCTGTCAGTCATTTCCCTTATGGCTTCTGGATTTCTTGTTATTCCTAAGAAGGTCTTTCCCACCCCATGGTCTTACATTTTCTTCTATTGCTTTCGTAATTTGGGGTTTTACCCATAGTTCTTTATTTATCTGAAATTTTTATTCATATATGATGTGCAGTGGGTAACTATTTTTGAAATCTCTGGGTGGTAGGATTATGAATGTTATTTTTGTTCATCTGTATGCTTTTTAAGTATATTCTAAAGTTTCTACAATTGGAAAATACTACTTTTTAAAAAAGGGGACAAGTCCTTTAAAGTGAGGAGACATTAGATTTCCCATATTTTTACTCACTGACTCAGGAGAAGTGGAAGTGCATGAAGGAAAAAGAGGTATTCTTTTTTTAGTTAAACAAAACAAAACTGGACCAGCTTCAGTAAAGAGTAAGTTTTTCCCCTACTGCCTGATACCATTTTACACAAGGAAGCCAGGATTCTTGATCTTTCGGGGGCTGGTTAGACTATAAGCTTCTGGGTCAAAGTATGGTGCTCTGTTGCCTGTTTGCTCTCCTTTTGTTGGCATCAGTATGGAATGAGGGGACACACCCTTATAGTCCAAGGTGCTCAGTTGGTGTAGAAATGCAAGGTGGTCTGGAAAAGATGCTTTAATTGTGGGATGTTGTTTTTGCAAGGAAATGTGGAGGTGGGTGCTGCCACTGGCTGGAAACTAATTAGCCATTGTTACAGTTGCTATCACAAGAGCGAAGACAGGCCCAGGAAACCAGGAAATACTGATGGAATAATTAAGGTGCATTGCACTGGAAGAATGAGCCATTTGTTGCTTGTATAAAAGTTTGTTACTGTCCAGTCTTAGCAATGTTTTGGTCTTTAGCTGGGAAAAGGTCTTTCTGTAACTCCATTATGCTGTTGTTAAAGTTGTAGTCAAAGAGGCCAGGAAGCTCTTTTGAAGTTCAAAGGAGCGTAACATTCAGTGCATAATATTCATGCAAATATGGGATAAATGGGCTGAAGAGTTTGCTCCTTTTGGCAGATCTAACTTAGGTAATGAACTATTGATCAAAGTGAGGTTGAAAAATTCAGCTGTTAGAAATATTGTTATGTATTTCTAATGGACCAGCCTGTGCCAAGTCTGGCAGAGGTTCTGGGGACAAGAAACTGTTTATATATTTCATGGTGTCCTTTCCTGCTTTATAAGATGAATCAGCTGGATCTTCCAATGGACTAGATTCTCACTCATTTTTCTCCCCAGTAGAAAAGCTTCCAGCATTCATATTTGGCTGAAAGCGGGCCTCTGAATTCTCAGGAAGGGTGAACCAGAAGACTAAAGGGAAAAAAAGAAGATAATTTGTAAAGTTTGAGACATGTGAAGAGTGGCCTTAGGGAGACCATGCAGACCCTCTGCCTATCGTGAAAGCCAGCTAGAAAGGCATGAGTTTTCTTCTCCCTCATTCTCATTTGAAGATTTGAAGTGATTATCAGTCAATGGAAAGAAGCAAGCAAAGAGTAGACTTATTCATATCTGAGAAGTTTAGGTAGACAGAAGTGAATGAAAGGAAGAATATCTTAAAATTAGAGAGGCTTGTGTTTTTCAAAGTGCACTCTTACTTATTTTTTATGCTGTGGTAGGGGGTCAGTGAGTAGTGCATTAGCTTTAGAGTCAGCCTAGATTCAAACTTTGGAGATGCTACTTAACCTCTCCAGCTTTAGTTTTATTATCACTACAATGGGGGAAATAATAGCATAATGACCATCAATGTGGTCACTTGAAGAATAAGTAGAGATTTTGTTCACCAAGTGCTTTACGCGGCAGTTGGTATACAGTTAGCTTTCAGTAAGTGGTAGCTATTAGATCAGCTCTCTCATCAGCCAAGTGATATATTCTGATGTGAACTTTAAAACTCAGTGAGGTCAAGTGACTTTGTACAAGGGCAGACAACATGTTTTAGCCAGATCCAGAATTAAAACCCAGATCTCCAATTCATGTACTGTTCACTACACTGGGTTGCCTCTGGATAATTCTCTGAGGAAACCAGTCCATTCTCTTGAATAGAAGCCCAGTCTTTTGCACACAGCAGGCACTTAATACATATTTGTTCACTGACAGGATCCAAGTGAATAAATAAAGAACTTTGTAGCTAGAATTCCTAAGAGAGGCAGTACACTGTGTGGTAGTTAAAAGACAGAGACCAGGGTTGAAATTATTCAGGAACCCACGCAAGCTAAGCCAAAGGAAAGTTGTGAGGAAGGTTAAAAATATGTGTCTTTATGTCTAGGCTTCTTAAATTTCTCTGACTTCTCAGTAATATTGGAATGTCCTCATAATTTGATGGAAAGAGAACTGTGCTAAAAGTCAGAAGACCTGGTTTCTGGTCAGTCCTCTGTTGTTGCTCTTATTAGTTGAGTCATTCATGCTCTTTGAACTAAAGATTCTCTACAAATAAACTGAGAAGAATTCTTGCTTTTGGGACAGAAAATGAAAGGACTTAAGAACAGAGGCTCGGGAAGCAGGACAAGGGAAACCAAGGTCTTTTCCTAGGGTACTTGACTTTCTTTAGTGTCACAAGGTCATTGCACAGAGTATTTTATTCATTTAAGATTTATAGCCTGTCTGCTTCTAAAAGAATTAGATACAGGTTACAGAAGAAAGAATACTTGCAAGATAATGTTTTTAGAGATGAAACAAAATAGAGGCCATCTGAAAGGAAGTATAAGGAATAGATGTTTTTTACACCTGGTTGGGCAGATTATCACATTTGCACTCTAAATTTGGTTTACACTTCCTGGAAGGATAAAAAGAGAAACTTTAGATTTGCTGGCAAGAGGATATTTACAGTTTCAGCTACAGAGATTATTTCCACCTTCCACTCACTCGATAGTATTGATCAGATCATGGGATGTTTCAATAAAGCACATTCTAGATGGTAAAAGGAGACTATCTGTAGTCTTAGTTTCATTAAAACAGAAGAATTGCCTGCTTGATGTTTCTTTATCAACCTTCTGTAAAGAAAGAGGGCAAGCATTAAATCATAACTCAAAGAAGGCCTTTCTGTAATTGCTAAGGTAATGTGGTCCAGTATTTTACCTCTGGATGATCTACATTATTTGGAGGATAGAGCATGAAAATGTTTAACAAATGGATGCTTAATATGTCTATAGATTGGATTGTCAACTGTCAGATGCCTTAAGCAACTTTATATTAACATGATTTTATTCTGCTTTTTAAAGAGAACCTCATTAATTGTTAGACATTCACAAGATACAGGAAAGTATAAAGAAAACAAAAGTCACTTGTAGTCTCAACATGTAAACCAAAAAACCAAACTCATTGCCATCGAGTCAGTTCTGACTCATAGCGACCACTATTGGGTTACCAAGGCTGTAAATCATTACAGAAATAGGTTGCCTCATCCTCTTACAGAACAGCTGGTGACCTTCTAGTTAGGAACCAAATGCCTTACCCACTAGGCCACCAGAGTCTCCACATGTAAGGATACAAAACCAAAACCAAAACCAAACCTACTGTCGTTGAGTCAATTCCCACTCATAGTGACACTGTATGACAGAATAGAACTGCCTATATGGTTTCCAAGACTGTAAATCTTTATGGAAGCAGACTTTACAGAGCAGTTGGTGGGTTTGAATCACTGATCTTTTGTTTAGCAGCTGAGCCCTTTTAACCACTGTGACACCAGAGTTTCATCATGTAAGCATAAACCAAAAACCCACTGCCATCGAGTTGATTCCAATTCATAGTGACCTCCATTGGGTTTCCAAGGCTGTAAATCTTTATGGAAGTAGATTTCCTCATCTTCCTCCCATGGAGCAGCCGGTGGGTTTGAACCATAGTTAATTGATATATATGTCTGGTCTTTTTTTCTTTGCTGAGCTATACACATACACTTTATTTCACAAAAATGAAACAATGTTGTATAACCTATTTGGATCAGGGTTTATTATGTCAATTCACAATTGGATTCTCTAAAATGCACTTGTAGTAAAGACAAAAAAAAACCCATGTTATCTGAAATAAAAGCTAGGTTGTTTAGCTACCAGTTGCAGAAGATACAAATTGACTCTGTCATGAAAAGTTCAAGAGCTAGCTTGTGTTCTTGGCCAAACAGAAAGCAAACCTCTTTAGCATAGGTTTGCACAACTGAGGTGCTGATAGGAAGAATTTTTTTTTTTCCCAAATAAGAGCATTGATTTTTGCCAAAACTCCTTTGCCGTGTGACACTGAAGGGATGGTTTTAGCCAGAAAAAATATTCAGGTCAGGTTTCACCGGCTGAGTAGCCTTTCTGTAAAAGGATCTTCCCATGGCCTCATAGTAAAGACCAACAACAATACCATCAACTCCCAGTTATCCATGTTAATGGAAGATAGAGCATGATGAATTGAAATTTCATGGAAAATCTCCAGTTCTCATCTTAGCCAATGGTGTCACCTTGCTTGATTTCCAAACCTCTTTGAAATATAGACACTTTCCCTCTCCTTGAGTTTGTCCACCTGCTAGTAGACGAGTGAAAAAGCCACAAGGTCAATAGTGGAACAGCATGCTGTGCATAGCCACTCAATATATATTAAGTTGAATTAATTTTGGGCAAATGATTTTGCAAATGTGAATAAGATAACTCCTGGATAAAGAAGAAAAAGTTGTATACGTAGGATGGAGAATGGCTCTCTTTTTCACTGGCTTCCACAATGTGGAAATGAAACCTTAAAGCCCTGAGCAAATCTGATAGAGGTTTGACACCTAAAAACCCAATTGCCTCTGCCATAGTATTACATCTCCCCTTTCTTCTGTTCTTCCTCAAGTTTGAGAAATGACAGATGAGAAGTACTTAGGCCTTTGATTTATCTTCACTATTCTAGTACTCGACTCACAGGGACCCCTCCTTGGGTTTCCGAGGAAGTATCACTACGGAAGTAGATTGCCCAGTCTTCCTTCCGAAGAGTGGCTGGTGGGTTTGAACTGCCAGCCTTCTGGTTAGTAGTCAGATGCCTTAGGCACTACATCACCAGAGCTCCCACCTCGGAAAGAAGATAGGGGAATCTACTTCCGTAGTGATACTGCCTCGGAAACCCAAGGAGGGTTCGCTATGAGTTGGGTCCAACTCAACAGCACATAACAACAACAACATCAACAACAACATTCTAGTAGCCATTTAAAAAAAAAAAAAAAAGGAGTTTGTTTACTTGATTTGTCCCCTCATATAATTAACAGCAAAAATTCATCTTCCCTTTCCACTGACCATATGTGTTATAATAGAATAAATGTTGTTGTAATACTTACTTGATGATGTATCTACTGTAATAATTCTTACCCAAAACAATTCATGAGAATTCATGGGAATGTTTTCTTGCTCTTGGAGTGATGATGAAGTTACTGACCTTTTGACCTAGTCCTGGGAGCTGGGCGGTAATGATTAGGCAAAACGTTGGTGACACAGTGGCAACTCTCTGTTGTTTACTTTCTGCCATTGTTGTGACTGTTGACAGAGACCCATAAATTGGCAGGGATCTTTACCTCTAATTAGGGCCAGCTGAACCATTTGAAAAATAACTAAAATGGTGCATGTTGAAGGTCCATTTCAAATGTTAGTTGAAATTCCTTTGGGACCAAGTTTTACTCTCAGATACCATTAGTTAGTGGTAAGCCATTCATTCTCCAGCTGGTATTGCTCAGTTGTTGGCAAGGGATCACCTTACTTTTTTGCCCTTATCTTTTAGAAATTGGCAAGGCGTATTTGCTCAATAGAATCACTTACTTGTGCTTCTTGTCCAAGATGAATATGCTGGGACATTAGGTGTGGTTGATTATTCTGTTTAACTCACAAATTCTCTCCTGGGTGATGCCAAAAACTTTTTTAAAGTTCAAACTTCTAAGAATGTGCTGAAATTGACTTTATTATAGTTTATAAATATTGACAATCGCTCAATGTATTCATGGAGAAATCAACTATAATTGTCCTGATCACTCAATCATTTTTTTCAGTACGTAGTAAAATAAGCACTATAATCTTTAAGACATATTTTACCGTGGTTGACCACTCAATCTTGGTCAACCATGGTAAAATATGTCTTAAAGATTATAGTGTTTTTTTACTATGTACTTGAAAAAAAGTGTCAGTAACTGCAAAGATATTTTTTAATAGCACTGATGGTGTTACTGTTCAGCTTCTAGTGCACGTCCAGCTCCTGAGTTTGTTTCTAGGAGTTGTGGATTTCTGTCTGTGGTATAATTGGCCAGATCTCGTACTACTTAAATAATAAGGCCAATGAACTTGATGACAGATAATTATGTTATGTTGCAGTTAGAGTCAGGTTCCCATCAGAAGTTAGTGTTTGAATAAGAAAATTTTACCCTTAAGAAACATACTTTGGAAGATACTGGTAACATAATATGGGATCAATGCCACGTGAGTACTATGAGGAAAGCACTGGTAGGTTTAAAGAGAATGAAAAAGAGCTTTTAGATGGGCTAATGTTGTCTTATCAACTAGATTCCAAGCCTTTGAGAGCATGAACACTATACTTGATGCTTTGTCATTGAGATAGATGCAAAAAAAAAAAAAAAGAAAAATAAGAGGACAAAAACAAACCATATAAACAAACAGGAACACCAACAAAAAAAAAAAAAAATGCAAAGTAAGGTCTCTGCCAGCTGTACCATTTTATATAGTCTAGCTTGACTATGACTTGAGCTCACTACAAACAAGACTTGATTCTTTAAAAGACGATTAAAACTGCATATCAAAAGTAGACTAGAAGGTTAATTAGAGAAAATGTTAGGCAAAAATGTGCGGAAGCTCTTTAATTTCCAAATTCTAAAAGTGGGTGACCTGCACCTTATCAACTACGTAGCAGAAGAGGCAGAATTCTGGAGTTGTTGCATTGCTCAGTTCTGAAGCTTACTTAGGTTTGAATTCCAGCTCCTTAATTTGACTAGTCATAGCACCTTGGGCAAATTGCCAAACCTCCCTGCGTCTCAGTTTCCTCATCTGTAAAATGAAGATGATATTGGTACCTACCTCATAAGATTGATGTGAGGATTTAATGAATTCATAGATATAAAACTCTTAAAATAGGGCCTAGCTCATAGGAAGTGCTCAATGAATGTTAGTGGTGTTTTTGTTATTATTGTTATCTCCATTTCCACCCAACTCCATGTTTTCAGGAACTGTACCCCTAGCTCCTATTAGTACTTATCATTAATCTCCCAATCTTTGGAACAAATTTGGAGCAGAAAAATTCAGATCACTCAATTTGCACACTTTGGCTACCAATACTGCCTCATGGTCTCACTTTGGTGGTAACTGGAATCTATTGGCTGAAACAAGATATTTGATTAATAATGTGGTTTTCATGGATAATGATGATCTTGGACTTAAGGAATGGACCCATTTAATAGTGTCATTGAAATAGTCTGTCTTAAAGATATTTTATAGAAGAGATAGCAACTTGCTTCAAAGCTGTGCATAAAGAATACCTACCCTCCCTGTGGTATCAGAATATCCTGTGAAAACAAACTTTGGAAACAAACTTTCATCCTATTCTTAAGCAAGTTAGAACCCTTAATTTGGATGAGATTTCTGCACATCTATATGTAAATAATTTGAAATCCACATTTTGATAGTTTGATAGTTTGTCTGTAGTGTTTAGTGTCTCATTTCTTCTCCACCATATATAAGAAAGAATAAATCACCCAGCCACTCAGATCAAATAGTTGATAGTGAAAGCTCATCCGAAACCATATTTTAAGTA
>NW_006921939.1:2368202-2370906 GCF_000298275.1 Orycteropus afer afer | reverse complement strand
ATGTATATACAGTCTAATGTGCTAACAAGGAGCCTTGGTGGTCCAATGGTTAAGCTCTCAGCTGCTGACTGATAAGTTGGTGGTTTAAACACACCCAGTGGCTCTGCAGGAGAAAGATGTGATGATCTGCTTCCACAAAGTTTACAGCTGAGAAAACCCTATGGAGCAGTTCTACTGTGTCACATGGGGGTCTCTGTGAGTTGGAATCAACATAATGATACCTGACAACAACAGTGATGACAAACTAACACTACTTGAACTAGCCACCTTTGTGGATTTGCTTCCAAGGGCATACTCAGATTCTTTCTGAAGTGTCCAGATAAGTTATATGGGTGATATGTGAATCACTTAGGTGTTTGTCAGTGAAACTATAAATTTAGTGTAGAGAAACAGTCACTCTCTTCTCACCAAACATGTGAAAAGTGGAGAAAGATGCCTCTTTGAAATGTTAGTCTTGGGAAATTCATGATCATTTCTCATTAGTAGATACTAATAAATTTAATATATTCAAATTTTTTTCTTACTCCATTCTTTATTAGAAAAAATATTGTGATTTGGGTGAAAATTTGCAGAGCAAATTCATCTTCCATACAGCAGTTCACATACACTTTGTATCATGGCATTGACTGTAATCTCACAATGCAATAGCTCTCCTCCTAATTCCTCCCCATAGCCACCTCTTCCCTCTGTCCTTCCCTCCCATGCACTCCTGCCCACCCCCAGCTGTCTCCTTGTGCACACACAGCCCTTCTGTTCTCCAGTGATTGATCTCTCTAATGAGTGCATCCACCTAATGCAAATGTTCAGCTCATACGCCTGTCTTTTGTTTGGCTGGAAGCCACAGGAGTGGGTTCAGTTCCAGTCCTGAAGGGCAGCTGGGGGCCATAGTCTCAGGGGTTTCACCAGGCTCTATCAGACCAGCAAAACTCCCCCCCCCCTTTTCTTTTATGATTTTAATTTTTGTTCCACATTGTTCTCCGACTCTATCCAGGATCTCCTATAGAGATTCCCCCTCCATTTACTCCATTTTTGGATGCTGTGGGCCAAAAGTCTAATTTGTGTCTATACTAAGAAAACTGTACTGTTGATAAGACTTTGTTGGAAAACACACAAGTCCTGCCTAAAATGTAATTTTGACTTTCCGAATACTTGCAATTGATGATATGTTCATTCATGTTTATATATTATTGTATTACTTTATATTGATGGTCTCAGTGTAGGTGATCAAAATATCATAAAGGGAGAAATAAAAATGGTTACTAACAAGGAAAATATATTCAACTTTGCTGAGGCATCAATAAAGAAATATTGCTTCCACTTTTCCCCATCATCCTACCACAATGGCAAAGTTTTAAGCAATTAAAATATCTAGTGTTGGTCACTCTCAGCCACTGCTTATGGAAAGCTAAATTAATGCAGCTTTTCTGAAAGGCAGTTTGGCAATATAGAGCAAGAACTTGAAAGCATTCAAAACCTTTGACCTAATAAACCTACTTCTAAAAATTTATATTAAGAAATATATACACAGAAGTTTATATACAAGGATATTATCATGGAATTTTTTTAATAGGAAAAAGGGAAACATCCTAATATCCCCAAATAGGTGATTAATTAATAAATTATGTTACAACTGTGTATTTGTGTAGAATCAAGTTACTAGTCATCATATTTGGGGCAAATATTTAATGACACAAAAGTTCATGATATGCTAATTTTAGGAAGGAGGATAGAAAATGTATATACTATATGCTGCTAACTTTGTAATAAAACTTCCATACACATAATGCATAGAAAAAAGACAGGAAGGAGATTACTGGAATAGTACAAAATGATCATCATCTTTTTTTACATCATATTTTATTATGTTTTTGGTGAAAATTTACAAAACAAATTAGGTTCCCATTTAACAATTACTATATTATATTGGAAGCTCTGGTGGCAGAGTTATTATTTAGTTATTACATTGTGGTTTGCAACTATTACCAAAATCTGTTGTCAGATTTTTCACCATCATAAACAGACACTCAGTGCTCTCTAAACAATGATTCCTCCTTCCTTCCTCCCTTCTGCCTCTGGTAACCACAATTGAATTTTGATGTCTGTATACTTAGCTATTCTAGATATTTCATTTAAGTAAGATGTTACAATATTTGCCCTTTTGCAACTGACTTATTTCATTCAGTATAACATTTTCAAGGTCCATCCCTGTTGTAGCATGTTTTTATTTAGTGACATTGGTTACATTTTCACAACATGTCAATATTCTTGTTAATTTCATTCTGGATATTCAATTTCCAATAATCTAGTTTCCCTATCCACTTACTCTTCCATCTTTGCTTAACAGTAATTTTGATCTTTTGGTCTCATATAGATGATTTTTTAAAAGTGCACAGTAGTCATGAGTGATAAACTTTATGAGCCAGTCTGTTATTTATCTAAAAGATGACCTGGGGGAATAGTTCCAGTTCAGGGTTTAAAGACTATCTCAGAAAAAATTAAAATAAATAAAAAGAATATCTCAGGGTGATGGTCTCAAGGAGTTCTCTAGTCTCACTTTTTTTGGACTTCTGGTAAGATGGAGGAATAGGCAGACAAGCGACACAAACCCTCTTCAACAAAGAAAAGAAAAACCAATTGACAGAGATACAGAAGATAATCCTGGAATCCTGAGCTTTGAAAGGAACTATACAGAAGTAGATTAGGC
>NW_006921939.1:2366719-2367392 GCF_000298275.1 Orycteropus afer afer | reverse complement strand
AATGAAAAATTGGAAATGATTCTAAATCTACAGATAGAAATCCAGAAGATTAATACTAAATTGTCAGAAATAGATAACACAGTGGAAGGGCAAAGGGGTAGAATTGATGCAATGGAAGACAGAATTAATGAGATTGAAGACAAATACCTGAAAACTTCTTTGGAAGGGGATCGATCAGAAATAAAGATCAAAACAAAGTGAAGAAAGCCTAAGGTTCATGTGGGATACCATCAAAAGGAATAACCTGTGTGTCATTGGAATTCCAGAACAGGAAGAAAAAAATGAAACCACTGAGAAAAATTGTCCAAGATTTGTTGGAGGAGAACTTCCATGATATGATGAAAGATGAGAATATATCCATTCAGGAAGTACAACGAACCTCAAACAGGATAGACCCCCAAAGAAAACACCAAGACATATCATCATCATACTCACCAAAACCAAAGACAAAGAATCATGAGGGCATCATGGGAAAAATGAAAAGTTACCTACAAGGGGCAACCAATAAGACTAAGCTCATATTTCTCGACAGAAACCATGCAAGTGAGAAGACAGTGGGGGTGATATATATAAAACATTGAAAGAGAAAAATTTCCAACCAAGAATTATGTACCTAGCAAAATTGTCCCTCAAATATGATGGTGAAATTAGGACATTTCCAGATAAGCAGAAA
>NW_006921939.1:2360018-2360580 GCF_000298275.1 Orycteropus afer afer | reverse complement strand
GGACCATTCCCTGGAGAAGGATGTCATGCTTGGTAGGGTGGAGGGTCGACAAAAGAGGGGGAGGCCTTCAAGGAGATGGATTGATATGGTGGCTGAGATGATGGGCTCAAGTATAGCAGGGATTGTGGGGCTGGCTCGGGATCGGGCAGTGTTTTGTTCTGCTGTGCATGGGGTCGCTATGAGTCAGAAACGACTCGACGGCACTTAACAACAACAACAATATATACATAGAAAAACAGGTGTCTACTATCTAGAGATTACCCCCTTTTGCCCTCCCCCATCCCTGGTAACCACTAATGAAGTTGGTGTCTGTTTGTACACCTCTTCCTGTCTTCTTAAATAAGTGAGATCACATCATCTTTGTCCTTTTGTGATTGACTTACTTCATTCAGCATAAAGTCCTCCATATCCATCCACATTATAATGTTTCAAAACTTATCATTATTCTTTATGGTTGCATTTGTTCCATGTACCACATGTACATTGCATGCATGCAGCACATTTTGTTTATCCATCCATCCACTGAAGGGATAAGTGATATCTTTATATCTTCTATATATTA